>NC_045965.1:55518296-55825171 GCF_010909765.2 Amblyraja radiata | reverse complement strand
TTTTCTTATCTCAATCCCTTCTGCCCAATAGTACTTTGCTAAAGAAGGAATATCTCAGGTGCTTGAATGTCTAACCTTATTCTTTTCAGACATCTTGGATGTTGAAAACCCTTATCAACAAGGAAAAAAATTGAGCATGCTAAGTCAGGGTGCATTTTATCTCTTAGTGTACATTATTTTTACTAATGCTTCGCAAGCCTCATCAATCATTGCTTTAGTTATGGCAGAACTATTGCATGTCAGGAGAAAGATCTCGATCCGAAACATCTAACCATATTCTCCAGGGATGCTGCCTGGCCAGCTGAGTTACTCCAGCACTTTATCTTTGGTACAAACCAGTATCTGCAGTTCTTCTCATCACATGCCATTTATTTGTCAAAAATGGTTTTTGGAAAGTTGTATTTTAAGTGTTTCAGCAAGAGGCAAGCTAAAGATGTCCCATAAAGGAGCCAGCTCGAGTAAAAAGACAAGCCCTACGGAAATGTTGAGCCAGGCAGAAACCTTGTAAGTATTCAAATTCTAAGGCAAGTTATGCAGGAAACTTGGAAACACATTGTTCTCCTGCTCCAACCCCCACACTCTCGTGCAACAAAAATAAACAAACCATCCGCCTTGCTAATGTGTACAAAACACTCTCTGAAACTCAACATTTGATAGATTATTGCTATTGAGGGAGTGCAGCGTAGGTTCACCAGGTTAATTCCGGGGATGGCGGGACTGACATCTGATGAAAGAATGGGTCGACTGGGCTTGTACTCAATGGAATTTAGAAGGATGAGAGGATATCTTATGGAAACATAAAATTCTTAAAGGATTGGACAGACTAGATGCAGGAAAAATGTTCCCGATGTCGGGAGAGTCCAGAACCAGGGGGTCACAGATTAAGAATAATTTAAGAATAAGGGTAGGCCATTTAGGACTGAGATGAGGAAACACTTTTTCATCCAGAGAGTTGTGAATCTGTGGCAGAAAGCAGTGGAGGCCGATTCACTGGATGTTTAAGAGAATGTTAGATTTATCTCTTAGGGCTAAGGGAATCAAGGGATATGGGGGAAAAAGAATCCATTTGGCCCACAATGTCCATGCCATCCCTCTGGAATCCAGTCCCTTCAGCCCACAACACCCATACTAGCACTCCAGAAAGCCCCTCCCCCACTGGCCACCAATATTGGAATTGGTGGAGAGGTGGAATATTGCGTTGGGCGACCAGCCCTGCCGTGTGAACATGGGACCCATCGGGTCTAGTATTCTCTATCTCTTATCTGGTCACCTCACATTCAAGTCGTTTAATAGTTTTAGTTAAAAGAATTGAATCCCAAATTAAATACATTCCATCAACATTCGTTCTCGTCATTTAAAAGAAATGTGTATGTTTAAGAACAAACTGGATCAGTTGTGGCACTTTTATTTCAAACAGCTGACTGAGGTTCACAATCAAGGTCCGAATCTAAAAGGCAGCCCTTTAGAAAGGCTCCAAACGTGCCCACACAATTATGGAGGTGCCCGTATAAATATCTCCAGAGAGAACATGGCAATTGCAAAAGCTCAATTCATATCCTGTTACACTAAATATCATAAAAGCATCTTGCCCTTTAACAAAGCAAGCTGTGTTACATCTTGTACTGCACCAGACTGTGTCCATCTTGCAAGTTTACAAATAAAAAATATGCAATTTAATACAGTGACGTTTAATGCATTTCCAACCGCCTCATAAATGGACACATGCCCTTTGAGGTGTTGCTGGATAAATTATCCGCCTTTCACAGTTGCCAGCAGACTACATGCAGTTTTAAAATCAAGAATAGAAAGACAATCTCCAGACTGAATTACCTTTGTAGGTTATGGTTGACAGCTGAAGTAAGTTTTTCCACTCTCAAGAGTTCTTGAGACATATTGTTAGTATAGTTCCTTGCAAAAAGGCTGGCAGGTGTCCAAGGCAAAGAGCCTGTAACCAGCTGTACTGATTAGCAATGGACTAACATGCAATTGTTTTTAATTAGTGCAGAAGAAGCCATCAACAGTCACAGCGTGATTCATAGCTGCTGCTCATCCGCAGTTTACTAGGACACTGGTCATTTGAAGATTAAACATACCAAACCCATACATCTGGGAAAAATGACCATCAATCAGATAGCCAAGAACAAAGGGAACTAGGTTGTCAACATTATCTGTATTTCCCACACCAGGAAATGCAAATCTAAGGTGTGCAAGAGAATTCCTCTACTCTCAAAGCTGCAGAAAAGCTTTGAACCAAAGATTACCAAATGCACTGGAGAGAGAAGCCATCTGTGCATCCAAAAAGGGCGGCACAGTGGCACAGCAGCAGAGATGCTGCCTTGCAGCACCAGAGACCATGGTTCGATCCTGGCCACAGATGCTGCCTGTGCGGAGTTTGTACGTCCTCCCCGTGACCAGGTGGGGTTTCCCCAGGTGCTAATAATATATAAATTTTGTCCCTAGTGTGTAGTTTATGCTACTGTAACGGAGATTGCTGGTCGGTGGGGACTCGGTGGGTCAAAGGGCCCGTTTTCACGCTGTATCTCCACAAACTAAACTAAACTAAAAATTCCAGCGTATACATTTGAGAAGCCAGAACGTGGAAATGTTAGCAAGAGTACAACTGCGAAATCGTTATCGTGGAACCATTCAATTATTTTCCTCCACTTACCTAAAAAAAATCTCAAATTACAAAAGAAACCCACCTGGGCTGAATTCACAAGACAGAGACTTATGAATGACCTGATTGTGGAATATTACGCAAGAGGCACAGATGTGGTAGGTAGTTTCTTCCCAGCCATTGTCAGGAAACTGAAGGGATCTCTCATCAGTTAGAGTGCAGTCCTGACCTCCCATCTACCACATTGGAACCTTTGAGCTATCTTTAATCGGATTTCAATGTTATATCTTGAACTAAAAGTTGCACCCTTTATCCTTTTTTTGTGGACTGCGGATGGATTGACTACATTCATATATCATCTTTTCTTTGACTGGATAGCACGCAAACAAAAGCTTTTCACTATACCTTGATAAACAAGACAAATAATAAACTAGGGTACACAAAATTGCTGGGGAAACTCAGCGGGTGCAGCAGCATCTATGGAGCGAAGGAAATAGGCGACGTTTCGGGCCAAATAATAAACTAAACTAGTTAGAATAATTTCCCATAATAGGGGTATTAAAAACAAGAGATCACAGGTTTAAAGTGAGAGGAACACACTATAAAGGGGACTGAGGGACACTGAGGAGGGGGTGGCATCAGCTTCAATCGTCACATCTCTAAGAGACATTCAAACAAGCATTTGAATAAGCAAATCATAGAACAGACTAATACGGACAAATGGAATTTGTGTAGATGGACAAAAAGACAGCATTGATGGGCTGAAGGGCCTGTTTCTATGTTGCAAGACTCCACGTTGTATATGCCAAGTTGAATACCTACCAGCTGAGATTTCACTGCAAAAGTGACCCAAACTGGCTAGTGAGCCTGAGGAACTGAACTGTGAATTTGACACCAAGCAGCAATGAATAAGAGTTCAAATCCAAGAGTTTAAGCAAATTTGCACCGTCATGGTGTATAAAATAAAAACTATTTACTGCCGTTTGTTTACTCTCAACCTGAAGACAAAACTTCCCCAACAGAGACCAAACACTGGGGCTTTCCGGGTTTCCGGCCTGACTTACAGAAATGTGACCTGATGCAGTTTCTCCAATTTTTAAAAAAGCATTTCTCAAAATAGTTACAACAATGAAATGTTTTGTAGTATTTATTAATGATTCAATACAGTATACATTCGATTGGTTTAATTATGGCAAGTGTTGGAGTAAATATTCAATGAAAAAAAAGAACCACAGCAAGTGTACGCAGAGCATCATGATAAAGAGTAGCTGTAGAAAATGGACGCTTGGCTGATTGAGTAATTGGCTCACAGACAGTCCTCAGGGATGGAACCAAGGAACTGTCTGTTCTACTATCACTTGTACAGCAACGTCACTTTGTAAAATATGCCACATCACCTCACACTCGGTACAGGCGCTTTTAAACCAAAATGTTAAACCTACTGCAGTATGGATGTTCAAAAATCCATTTTGAGACCCTCAGATTGCCTTTGAACAGACTTTACTGGCTTTTTCTTGTTGTTCACATGATTCCATTTATTGTGTATCTGTACACTGTAAATGGTTCCATTGTAATCATGTATAGTCTTTCCGCTGGCTGGTTAGCACGCAACAAAGGTTCGTCACTATAACTCGGCATACGTGACAATAAACTAAACTCAAACTCAAAAATCACATGACAATTTTCCGTGGGGGCGCCACAGCTGGTCAAACCGCTGGCTCTCAGTTCCTGCAACCTCGGTTCAATCCTGACCTCTGATTCACTCTTACACTTTCTCCATACTGATCCAGTTGCCTCCCACATCCCTAAGACATACAGGATGGTAGATGAACAGGCCAGCGAATTGTAAAATGTGAGGTGGTTGGTAGAATCTAGACGAATTGATGGGAATACAGTTCAGGGATAATTTAGTGGGGTGGAGTGGAGAAATGGGATTGCCCAGAGAGTCACTATAGACTTGATCAGCTGAACGGTCTTCAAGATCATAAGGAAATAGGGATTTTTTTAAAATATGAAAGAGCACACTATTCTTGTAGTAAATGAGCCAACATTAAGCCCACAGCTATTGCAACACATTAACTGGTACATTTATTTAATTTGGCAAAGCCCCCTTGCTATATTTAGTATGTGTGTCAGGGGTTATGGGAAGATGGCAGGGGAATGGGGTTGAGAGGGAAACATAGATCAGCCATGATTGAAGGGTGTAGTAGACCTGATGGGCTGAATGGCCTAATTCTGCTCCTATAACTTATGTATGTGCAGGCAGTTATATTGGTCCTCTTAAACGTAAAAATAGTAATTAGTGATACCATAAAAACCCAAATTAGTCTGCGTCTTTCTTGTAATAATTTCAGAAACATACTTTTTCGACATTGCCTCAACCAAACAAAACAAAAACAACACATTTCATTTTCTACATTTAACATTTTTAAAACTTATCACGGTGTTTGGCCTATGGGAAATGTGCTGGAGAATCAGAGGTTAAGAGAACTAATTTAAAGCTCCGTCAAATCTTCAGGCTAAGAACAGGCTTCTTTTTTTTTTTTTTTTTAAGTGGTAAGAGTTTCGGGAGGAAAAGTGCAAAGAAAATTAACTGAACACAAAAGGCATAATTTTCACCGTCTTTCAAATGTATTGAATGGTGAAATGTGTTTTAAGCTCTCTACGCCTCAAACAATACAAGCTACTCAAAATGTAGTCAGTATAAGAATACCAACAGGAATCTATTGTTTTCAATCTGCTTCTGGCATCCAACTCAAAGTAGTAATGGAAAATTCTGGAACCCCACAGACACAAGAATGGTGGGTGACAGGAAATATAGGTGGGAGTGCCCAATTCAAAATAATTTACATTATAATTTAAACCCAAGGTTTTACCATCTGGAAACCCGATCTGAGACTGTAACCCGATGATAATTCCTAGTTAGTCCTTCTTTTGTAACATCAAACAAGAAACGCCAAACGGATCCTCTATTATAGATTTGACAATACGCCTTTGTGGTGATTTATGACAAGTCTCTAGATTATTATAAAGTCAGACATGTGTTTTAAAAGAAAACCAAATAAAAGACCAAATGATTTAAACAACTGCAGAAGCCCACGCTGAGAGAGGTAGACTTGCATATATGTAGCATCTTGGACAGCCCTGGCCAACTATCAGACAAGTACAATCTAAAACGTGCTCACCATTGTACTGCAAGAAACACAACAACCAAATGTGCAAGACCCCAAGTAATCTGCTTCAGTTTAGTTTAGAGATACAGCACGAAAACAGGCCCTTCAGCCCGCACCAACCAGTGATCCCCGCACACTAACACTGTCCTACACCCACTAGGGACAATTTTACATTTATACCAAGCCAATCAACCTACAAACCTGTACACCTTGGGAGTGTGGGAGGAAACCAAAGATCTCGGAAAAAAACCCATGCAGGTCACGGGGAGAACATACAAACTCCAGTCAGCACCCGTTGTCAGGATCGTACCTGGGTCTCTGGCACTGCAAGGCCGCAACTCCACCACCACATCGACTACAAAACAAATTTTGACCATGGCAATCCAGTGATCAATGAACTAGTACATAAACACATGTTGAGTTTTGTTCAAGAGAAATAATATTCTCTCCGAAAGAAGCCATCAAAAATGTTATGATTTATCAAACTATTTTTCATCCTTTCTGCTCTATGAGAGATGTGTTTATTTATTGTTATCACAAGGTACAATGAAAATTGTACAATGCATTTCTTTGCGTGCTGTACTGTAAAAAATAATTATACATGGGTACAACAAGCCATCCACAGCACAAATATAAAGGGTAAAGAGAGCTTTGCGAGTGCAAGAAATGCTGTTGTTGAAAGAGAGATTTAAAAGAGTGGAACGATTGTAATGGATGATAGCAGATCCTCAACTGGAACAAGCGTGCAAAGTTGCAACTCATTCCATCTTCAAAATAGTCATGTACATTTACCTTTCCTCTACTCTTTCCCATGTTGGACATTGAATTTGGAACCGTTCCAGCAGTTCACGACAGTCTTCACCACAGTTAGTTGGCAATGGTTACGACTGATCCATGACTTGTCAGCAGTTAGCATGTACAAGACCAAGAGGGACAGTGTTGGCCTCACCTTGAAACAGTGCCAGATAAAGGACAGAGCAGACAAATCCTTAGGTTGATGACTGTGTGTAAAAGGAAGATGGATCACAACTACACAACAGTCGAGTCTGAAAAAAGGACCCGACCCAAATCGCCACCCATCCTTTTTCTCCAGAGATGCTGCCTGACCTACTGAGTTACTGCAGCACTGTATCTCATACGTGTAGGAAGGAACTGCAGATGCTGGTTTACACCGAAGATAGACACAAAAAGCTGGACTCCAGTACGAAGAAGGGTCTCGACCCGAAATGGCACCCATACCTTCTCTCCAGAGATGCTGCCTGGCCCGCTGAGTTACTCAGGCTTTTTGTGTCTATCTTGTGTTTATCATATCTGTAGTTCCTTTCTACACAACATACTGGCTGTTCTGGGAATAGAGGAATGGAATCAGGCCAGTGCAGTTCCGTGGAGAAATAAATCACCGTGAAGACAAAATGATCACTTTCCATGATCATGACTCGGATCATCTCGCTGGTGCAGGGACGGACAGAAGCTGCACTGGAGAGATCCCAACAGTTAATGTTGTGAAAGGGTAGCCGCTGAGTGTGAGTGAGTGAGTGAGTCTCAACCACCAAGTGCAACACTACCGGTGTTTTGGAATACATTGCAAAGGGAAACAAACACAAACGTAATATCATTGGAGTCACGATGGCGACATTCAATCCCAAATTTTTGATCTTATCATCAAAACAGTTGCACGACACAAATGAGTGCCAAGTCCTTACTTCTTCTCCTTCAGTTACGAGAAGGGTTCTGCAAATCAGCTTTCATTAAAGCTTACATTCCAGATCCAAAAGAAAGGAAATCAGTTTGCAGTCTGTTTTCCATTGCGCACATTACCAATGCTGCCAGAAACAGACGTGTCAAATCCTGCAACTGCCACAATGGTTCATTTGGTCTTTCAATGTTCTCTTTAATATATCAACTGCATAATTGGCCACAAACAGGCTGTTGTTAACCGGCATAGATAGAGTGGATGTGAAAAAGATGCCTCCACTGGGGGAAGAGTCCAGGATCAGAGGTCATTGCCTCCGAATTAAAGGTGGCTCTTTTAGAAAGGAGGTGAGGAGGAACTTTAGTCAGGGAGTAGTTAATCTGTGGAACTCATTGCCACAGAGGGTTGTGGAGGCCAAGTCAGTGGATTTTTTTACGGCAGAGGTAGACCCATTTTTGATTAGAATGGTTATCAAGGGTTATGGGGAGAAGGCAAGGAATTGGGATGAGGATACAGAGATCAGCATTGATTGAATGGCAGGAGTAGAGACTTGATGGGCCGAATGTTCGAATTCTGTTCGTATACCGTGAACTTGTGTGAAACAATTCAAAAACAAAAAGCTGTCTCCCCTGGAATATTGAAACACTAATACCATTCCCACAATACTAAGATGGCACAGTGGCGCAGCAGTAGAATTGTTGCCTGACAGTGTCAGAGGCCCGGGTTCAATGTTACGGGTGCTGTCTGGGGAGTTTGTACGTTTTCCTAGTGACCTGCGTATGGTTTCTCCAGTTTTCTCCCACATGCCAAAGATGTATAGGTGTGTAGGCTGATTGGCATGAGGAAATTGCAAATTATTCCAAGTGCGTGTAGGATGGTGCTAGTGCACGGGGATCGCTGGTCGGAGTGGACTCAGTGAGCAGAAGGGCCTGTTTCCAAACTGCATCTCTAAACTAAACTAATACCATGCTCACAGCAGGTTAGGGCAACAACTTATGGGAACCAGCATGGAAGAGGGGGTGAGGACCAGCAGAGATCAGCCATGGTCATGTTGAATTTAGGGCAGACTCGAGTGGATTAATGGTCCACCCGTGCTCCTATTTGCTTGGACTTCGCTCAAGAGTGAAAACTTTGGCATTCCACTCTGCTACCATCGAGTGGTACACCACGGTTCAAATCAGTGATTTGATTGGTTTTGTTACATATAACCTTGCTTCAAGGACTTAAGTTTAATTTATTTAAGAAGGAACTGCAGATGCTGGAAAATCAAAGGTAGACAAAAGTGCTGGAGAAACTCAGCGAGTGCAGCAGCATCAATGGAGCGAAGGAAATAGGTTCAGCCCGAAACGTTGCCTATTTCCTTCGCTCCATAGATGCTGCTGCACCCGCTGAGTTTCTCCAGCACTTTTGTCTACCCAAATTTAATTTATTTTCTTCAGTGCGATTAGTATATTTATTCCTGATATACTAATCACTTTTTTACAAGTTCATAAGTTATAGGAGCAGAATCAGGCCCATCTAGTATACTCCACCATTCAATCACAGCTGATCTATCTTTCCATCTCAACCCCATTCTCCTCCTTTCTCCCCGTAACCCCCGACACTCGTACAAATACGATACAACTTTATTCATCCTGGAAGGAAATGCCCCTAATCACCCGTACACCATATGGACGAAGTCAGGAAAAGAGTCTTTCTTTGCGACATCTGGAATTATTACTGCCATATGGCATTCTTCTCTTCTGTTGATGACAGAATCTATTTCCCCGATGGTTCATACAAATGCCTGGTCTTCGATAGAGTTTCAATATGCCCATTAACAATTTAAGGTGTTCAAAATCTTTTATTCTAAACTGCAAAAGGGAATACTCGCAAACAATATCAAAAGGTTCAATATCAATGTGTTGCTTAAAGATCCAGCAGGAATACAACATGTCCAGTCCCACACTCCAACAATAACCCCGGCATACAACTCATTTGCTTCACCTCTCCCAGAAAAACAGCTACCGTCACTTTAGAAGGGCAGCACTGTGGCTCAGCGGTAGAGTTGCTGCCTTACAGCGCCAGAAACACAGGTTCGATCCTGACTACGGGTGCTATGTGCATGGAATTTCTATGTTCTCCCTGTGACTGCCTGGGTTTTCTCTGGGTGCTCCGATTTCCTCCTGCACTCCAAAGATGTACAGGTTTGTAGTTTTATTGGCTTCTGTAAATTGTCCCTAGTGTGTTGGATTTTGCTGGTGTATGATGCGATCGCTGGTCTGGATCAAAAGATTGGGTAAAAGACTCAGTTTCACTCCTCCCGAAAGGTGTGGACAATAACAGTCAAGAGCCAATGCTGAAGAAGAAAGCTGCATGCAAACAAAACTAATTTATTTTAAGTTTGGAAAAATAAGGCACCGCAGATCACTTCTTATTCAGTCACTGTATCTTTAATGCATCATATTACAGACCGTCAACTGGAAGGAGAGGAAGGTTTACAATTACCATTCTAATCATACAACGTAGGTCTAACCAAAAACGTACAGGTTTGGAGGTTAATTGACTTGGTAAAATTGTAAATTGTCCCTAGTGAGTGTAGGATAGTGTTAGTGTGCGGGGATCGCTGGTCTGCATGGATTCAGTTAGCCAAAGGCCTGCTTCCGCAGTATCTCCAATCTAAACTTGGAAGACTGGGCAATGTCCTTTGAATGCACAAAGTTGACTTATAACATAGCCACTATGTATCCATGTATCCAACCCCTACCATCATCTTCTGGCCCATTAGTTATTGTGGACTAAATGTAAATCGGGGGGGGGGGGGGCTTTTGTATGTGTGTGTGTGTGTGTGTGTGTGTGTGTGTGTGTGTCTGTGTGTGTGTCTGTGTGTGTGTCTGTGTCTGTGTGTGTCTGTGTCTGTGTGTGTGTGTGTCTGTGTGTGTCTGTGTGTGTGTGTGTGTGTCTGTGTGTGTGTCTGTGTGTGTGTGTCTGTGTGTGCGTGTGCGTCTGTGTGTGCGTGTGTGTCTGTGTGTGTGTGTCTGTCTGTCTGTGTCTGTCTGTCTGTGTGTGTGTGTCTGTGTGTGTGTGTCTGTGTGTGTGTGTCTGTGTGTGTGTGTCTGTGTGTGTGTGTCTGTGTGTGTGTGTGTGTGTGTGTGTGTGTGTGTGTGTCTGTGTGTGTGCGTGTGCGTGTGTCACTTTTCAGGTCAATACCCTTTTTTGCACCTGGAAAATGAGAACATAAATGTGCTTGGAGTTCAAGAGATTGGAATGTAGTTGAGAAAAAAGGGAATGTCTTTGGTGATTTGTGCTATAAAACTTTCAGAGCCACCCAGTTAATGGATGAAAGAGGGCAGGTAGAAAAAATGATAAGAACATATTGGAACTGGGGTGGGCAGTATCCAGAAGTTGCTAACAGTCTGAAAAAAGCCAAAAGATCCGGCAGAATCAATGCAAAGAAAACAGGAGTTTATGGCAGATGTCATAAAACAGGAAAGGCCTAGTTTCTTCAATTTATTGAATACAATCTTCTATCCCAAAGTTATGTGCCCATGATATTACAGGGAAGTCACTAGTATGGATAGAAGATTGGCTGAATGGCAAAAGGCAAGGATTGGGAATAACGACAGCCTTTTTCCTGGTTGGCTGCTGATGACTAGTGGTGGTCCACGGTGTTGGGTCCACTACTTTTCATGTTGTGTATTAATGATTTGGATGGTGGAATTTATGACTGTGGTTGTGGTTTACAATCATTCGCATCACTCAAATAACCAGTGAATAAAATGCTTTGTAAATACAGACTGGCCCAACCATTCAGAGTTAAGCCACTGCCTGCTTTTGGCCCCCATTCATGTAGGGTCTTGTCTTAATTGGGTTGGAGAAAGGGTAATGGATGGAAACACCCAATGCACCAACAAGCTGGTTTCATAATCATTCCTCAGATGAAGATATAAAGCTGAAAATTTAAACTGTGGCAAAGCAGTAGTTAATTGCGATTGCCCCAAGCTGTTGTATGATCCCAAGTTTCCAGAACTCACAACCAAATACTAATGCTGCTTGATTATTGGCACTCTCCATCCCTCTCTCTCTCTGATACAAAAATACAGCTGGCTACATGGCATGAGAAATTACCACAACACCAACAAAAGGATACAAACGGAACAACCAAAATGGAGATGAGTCAATGAGTCTTAATTGATTGAATGAAAATGGAATTGCAGCTGTTTTAAGTGCTTTCTAATTTCATGGAAATTAGTAAAATACGCACCTGTTGTTTTTTTCTTTAAAGAAACCAGATTCTGGCAAAGTTGCAGGATAATTTTAATTTCTTGAACTCCATTTGAGATATCCTATATTTGATGTTTCTGTTTGCATACAGAAAGAATAGAATGAATAACGCACATGTGCGTGTGTGTGAGAGTTTTAACTCAAAGCTTTTCAGATTCAGATTCAGATTCAGATTCAATTTTAATTGTCATTGTCAGTGTACAGTACAGAGACAACGAAATGCATTTATAGAAAATGCTTTTATAGAAAAGCAAACTAAATAATATTGGCAATCAGCTATCTTGGAGAAACGACAGCATGGAAGCAGTGCTAAGCTCAGTACATCTTTTGTCCATTCGACTGGGAAGAATAAAATACTCAAATGGCAACTGGAATTAAAGCAGATTTTCTTTCCACCGCCAAGCGCATAGAGGTCTCTTGCATACTTTGATTTTCAATAATGAATAAAATAGCAGGCATCAGTAAATAACTTTTGTTGTTATGAATGAGGGCATTATTCAATCCAATTTGTTTTACCACATGGTAATCCCTTATCTGATAATGAGCACACAAATCCAGCACTCCAACTTCTTCCCGTCTATCAGCCATTATATCTTTAGATGCTTTCATTTTTATTTGTTATCATTTTTGTTACGAGCCTATAGAATATTCTTATATTTGAAGCCATTCATGAGCCCAAACATAAACACCCAATAGGACTAAGGATTTAGGTCAAGGTTTTGGGCGGCACGGTGGCGCAGCTGTAGAGTTGCTGCCGTACAGCGCCAGAGACCAGGATTCGATCCTGACTACGGGTGCTGTCTCTATGGAGTTTGTCCATTCTCCCCGTGACTTACGTGGGGTTTTTCGGGCATCTCCGGTTTCCTCCCACACTCCAAAGAAGTACAAGTTTGTAGGCTAATTGGCATGGTAAAAAAAAATTATGTAATTGTCCCTCATGTGTGTGTGTGGGATAGTGCAAGTGTCTGCGCTGGTCGGCTCATTCTCGGTGGGTCAAAGGGCCTGTTTCTGTGATGTATCTCGCAACTTTAGATCAGCAAATAGGTAATATTACAGAAAATTGCATTTTACGGTATTCTTTGATGTGAAATCATTACATTTCAACTCGAGCTGGAACCAAAGCAGCATTTATTAAAAGTGCAAGAGGCCACACAACCTGAAAGCCACATTTAACACTACTATACTGAAGAAGGGGTGCGTTTCTACACCAGCTGGATCTTGCAGCTACATCGACTCAAGAGGAATCCTGGCACTGCATCAGTAACATTTGACCACATAATTGCGAGTCTTGCAAAGTATCACAGCCTCTTAAAATCTAATCCTTCAAACCTACACTATGTCCCACTGGCGTTTCTAACATTCTTCACATTACAAATGCAAGAGCAGAAGGAACGCAAATCTCCATGCAAAAACAGCTGAGCAGAAATGATGAAAGCACGGTTGGGTGCTTAGAAGAAGCCAAATTATGCAATTAAATCCTCAAAATGTTGTGTCAATTTCACAAACAGATCTCAACGCTGTCTCTGGTACAGGAAAGGAGTAGCAGCAAACTTATTGTGACAAAGTAGTAAACTCCCACTTTCCTCATTAAGAAAAAGTGCTGACCAAAACATTTACGCTGGGTAATACATTCCATATTTTTAACACTCATAACACTGTCTAAATTAGTCAAGATCTATCTTTCTTCCTAAAGCACTTAGTGGTTTTTCCTTTTTCAGTGCTATTAACTCACTTAGTTTCCCTCCCATCCTGTACATGTCAGTTTGCTTTGTTGTTACATTTGCCCAGTTAACAATGATCTATTCCACATTTTCCTTGTTAACCATTCCCTTGTCCTGTTTTCACAACTTACACTTCCTTATCTAAGTATCTCCCTCTCCCCGACATCAGTCTGACTGAAGGAGGGTCTAAATCCGAAACGTCACCCATTCCTTCTCTCCAGAGATGCTGCCTGTCCCACTGAGTTACTCCAGCATTTTATGTCCATCTTCGGTTAAAACTAGGATCTGCAGTTCCTTCTTACACATGAAACAAAATGGCTTTTCTGAGATGGAATGTCATAGAACTGAAACAGTGCTATATCCTCAAGATTCTAGCTGGCTTATAGAGCATTTCCTTTTACATTTTAAAGTTCTGCCAGGATACCATTAACATGAAAAGTGATACAAAAGAAAAGTAAGATAGCAAAATGCTCATTTGGAACAAACAATTATATCAATGATAAATGAAAATGCAATTTTGGTTTCCTAATTTGGAAGCAGGACATTTGTTGCTATTGAAGGAGTGCAGCGTAGGTTCACCAGGATAATTCCCAGGATGGTGGGACTGACATGTGATGATAAAATGGGTTGCCTGGGCTTGTATTCACTGGAATTTAGAAGGATGAGAGGCTATCTAATAGAAACATCAAATTCTTAAAGGATTGGACAAGCTAGATGCAGGGAAAATGTTCCCGATGTTGGGGGAGTCCAGAAACAGGGGGGTCACATTTTAAGGGGTAGGCATTTTGGACTGAGATGAGGAAACATTTTTTCACCCAGAGTTGTGAATCTGTGGAATTTTCTGTCACAGAAGGCAGTGGAGGCAAATTCACTGGATGTTTTCAAGAAATAGTTAGATTTAGCTCAGGGCTAAAGGAATTAATGATATGGGGGAAAAGCAGGAACGGGATACTGATATAAGATGATCAGCCATGATCATATTGAATGGCCAAATGACCGACTCCTGCACCTATTTTTCTATGTATCCAAAGACAATAAATCAAGAGTTCCAATAAGGGGCCACAAATAGAAATTATTCTCCTTCCGCAGACGCTGTCTGACCTGCTAGGCTTTCCCCAGCATTTTCTGTTTTGTACAAGATCAACTAGATCAAGATAAGACACAAATGCTCAAGTAACTAAGCTGGTCAGACAACAACTCTGGAGAAAAGGAATAGGTGACGTTTTGGGTCGAGATCCTTCATCAGGCACGATATCTCATAAGTAATAGGAGCAGGATTAGGCCATTCGGCCCATCACGCAGACCAGAAACTTCACCTATTCCTTTTCTCCAGAGATGTTGTCTGACTCGCTGAGTTACTCCAGTTTTTTGTGTCTATCTTCGGTTTTTAACCAGCATCTGCAGTTCCTTCCTACACCAGATACTAGGTTAGTTAAGTTGATTTCCTGGACTCGGAACAATGGAACTTCATTTATGCACCTTACTGGGGACACTAAGGACAGTTTCCTTTAAAAACGACTTTAATAACAGCCTCTACACATCGTCTACATACAAATTATAAAAATGTAAGCACAGTTATCATTAAATGCGTGAAGCAATCAATAATCACTACCTTCCTTTCTCATATTAATTGGTAATCTCTGCTGGGCGGTATGAAATAGTTGGGAGTTATCTTGGTGATTACTGTTATTCAAAATGATTACAGTCCTAGATATTAAAATTGAAATTGGGGATCTGGTATGTTTTTCCCCAATTGCCTACTTTGTTTTGCCACTTATTCATTTATTGTTGAGAATAAGCATACAAACAAGATGTTTTGGTGCCACAGAAGGCAGTGGAGGCCAATTCACTGGATGTTTTCAAAAGAGTTAGGTTTAGCTCTTAGGGCTAAGGAATCAAGAGATATGGATTAAAAAAACAGGAATGGGATACTGATTTTAGATGATCAGATTGAAATGAGGTGCTGGCTCGAAGGGACGAATGGCCTACTCCTGCACCTATTTTTCTATGTTTCTAAAAATTATTGCAACATCAAATGAACACTGGTACTCATGGTACAATGAAATCAAGCAACATCTCCAACCAGCTACTATCTTTCGCAAGCACACAGTTTTAAAGCAGTTATTTAATCGCAAGTGCCATGCAAGAATGTCATTGTTCTCTCTGGGACATGACAATAAAACTCTCGACTCAATCAATAATACCAGGCTGGCGGCAGACAATAGCAAGAGTACAACGTTTACTATTTACTATCTGCACTAAATGCCGCGAAACTGCAAGAAATGTTGACCAGTTGATAAAAGAATTTGCACAGGGCACTTTCTACAAATTTCAACTCTTCATTCAAACTGCGCCGCTGCTCGATGCTACACAAAGGCTCCCCATCCCCATCCCCCTCCCCCTCTTCTCTCAATTCCTTCCTCTGGGATTCTGCTGAATAAGGAGAAAAAATATATATAGGGAAAAAAAACCACACGTCGAGCGAACCGGACTCCCTTTCCCCAAGGAGTTCACTTCAACATCAAAGGGCTCCAGCCTCCCCTTAAACAATGAGACCACAAACCAGGCGACCCTGGAAAACAAAAAGCGCCTCCGCCCCAAACCTCACAGTATTTTAACAACGCTAGAACCATCTAAAAATCAATAAAAACTTTAAAAACACACACACAAAAAACACACGGACCACCGTCATCTTTCGCAGTTTTAACAATCAAATATAACCTCTTGCACAAGATAAAATAAAGCTCACTTCATAAAACCTTCCCCCCTCCCCACACACACACACACACACACAAAAGAAACAAGCTTCAATCCGTGGTTTGTCTCTATTTATTCGCTGAAGGGACTCGATCCGAAACGTCCCCATTCCTTTTCTCCAGAGAAAACGGACTGCCCCGCCGAGTTACTCCAGCATTTCGTATCTATTCTTGGAGTTTTTTTTGCCCCCCATTTGTTTGTTTTTACCTTGTTTCGCACTTCGGCGGTCAGACCGTACACGGGACCTTTGTTGAAGTGAGTCATTGTGTTGTGTTGTGTTGTTCGCGCAGAGACTCGGCTCGGAGTGAGAGCGGTCGGAAGCCACCAGCGTTGGAAGAGCTCGGATCCGCTGGGAGACTGACTGTCTGACTGGCTGGCTGGCTGTCGGACACAAGGGAACCCGACGGCAAGGGTGGAAAGGCGCTGAAACCCGGACTCTCACTCTCTCTTTCTCTTGCAACCTTCCTACTTGCAGTGGGAGCGAGATGCGAACCAGCGCTTCACTGCGCTCACAATCACAATGGCACCGGGCTGGCAACAGCGGCCGCCTGACCTATTGCAGGAACAGCCAGGCCAATGGGATTCGCAGCCTTTGTTTCACCCGAGAAACCCCCGCCGCTGATCAGCGCCCCTCCCCTTCTCCTTTCCCCTCCCACCTTCTCCTTTCCTCCTTCTCCTTTCCCTCCTCCTTCTCCCCCTCCCCTACCCCCTCTCCTCTTTTCCTCCTCTCCTCTCCCCCCATCCCTCTCCTTCTTCTTTCTCTTCCACCTTCTCCCCCTCTCCTCTTTTCACCTCTCCCCCTCCCCTCCTTCCCCTTCTCCCTTTCCCTCCTTCCCCTTCTCCCTTTCCCTCCTTCCCCCTCTCTCTCCCCCTCCTCTCTTCCTCTCTCTCCCCCTCCTTTCCCCCTCTCTCCTCCCTCCTTTCCCCCTCTCTCTCCATTCTTTCCACTCTCTCTCCCCCTCCTTTCCCCTAACTCCATTCCCCCATCTCCATTCCCCTCCCTCTCCCCCTCCTCTCTCCGCCCTTTTCATTTCATCCCCTCCCTCCCTCCCCCTCTCCTCCCACCAGGCGGCTGTGGGGATGGGAAGTTATGGAAGAAGGAAGTTGTTAGGTTTTTGTTGGATAGTTACAAAATGCTGAAATAACTCATTGGGACAGGCAGCATCTAGTAGGACCTGGGCAATGAGTGCCAAGGGTAGTGAGAAACATGTAGTCACCCCCACGTCCCCAGTAGTTTAATAAAACCCCCGGGAAATGAAGAGATTTCAGACAGCGAGTCCGTCTCCTGGGGACAAGGCACCTTTCCCAAGAGAAGGGGAACAGGAAGACCCATCCTCCTTCTGGAAAGAGGCCAGGAAATAATCTTTTCCCCTCTGTAAATCAGGATATTCCAGGAGGGAAGAAAAAGTTATTTGTCAGGGAATATCTTTCCGATGCATTTTGGTATACTCTGTCTATCTGACAGTACTCTGGAACAAGCCTTCTCAGTGGATTCTAAAACTAAAGGGCGTAGGCTTAAGATGGGAGGGGAGAGATTTAAGAGATACCTTGTATCGTTTTGCAAACAATTAGACAGGTACATGGATAGGACAGGTTTAGAGGGATGTGCACCAAATGCAGGAAGGTGGGACTAATGTGGATGGGGCATGTTGGTCGGCGTGGGCATGTTGGGCCGAAGGGCCTGTTACCACGCTGTATGTCTATGACTCAAGGACAATTTTTTCACTCGAACAGGTAGAGAGTATATGAAACAAGCTGCCAGAGGAAGTGATAGAATTACACACCTTTCAAATGAGATATGGTGAGGAAGTGTTAGCTGGGATATGGGCCTAATGCAGGCAAATGGGACTAGCACAGCATACCAAGTTTGTCAGCATGTACAATATGGGCCAAAGGGTAAATAAAAGGAATTGCAGATGCTAATTTATACCAACAATAGACACAAAATGCTGGAGTAACTCAGTGGTCTGGCAGCATCCCTGGAGAAAATGGATAGGTAACGTTTAAGGTCAAGATTGAAAAAGGGCCTTGACCAGAAATGTCACTTATCCATTTTCTCCAGAGATGCTGTCAGAACATATTACGGCAGCATTTTGTGTCTATCTTTGGGTCGAAGAGCCCATTTCCATAGTATATATGTCCATGACCCCATAACAATAGACAATAAGTGCAGGAGTAGGCCATTTAGCCCTTCGAGCCAGCACCGCCATTCAATGTGATCATGGCTGATCATCCCCAATCAGTACCCCGTTCCTGCCTTATCCCCTGACTCCGCTAGTTTTAAGAGACCTATCTAGCTCTCTCTTGAAAGCATCCAGAGAACTTGCCTCCAGACTCACCACTCTCTGTGAGAAAAAATGTTTCCTCGTCTCCGTTTTAAATGGCTTACTCCTTATTCTTAAACTGTGGCCCCTGGTTCTGGACTCCTCCAACATCGGGAACATGTTTCCTGCCTCTAGCGTGTCCAAGCCCTTAACAATCGTATATGGTTCAATGAGATATCCTCTCATCCTTCTAAACTCTCATATATTTTGGAAATTACTGTGCTAAAAATATAAGTGAGCGTAGTGTTGAAGACAGGGGGTGCTTTCATAAAGATGTGTGGTACACAAACAGATCATTAAACGCCCACCTCTAACTTCACTTGGCCCATTTCAATCAATCCTCCTCAGATTCTACCACTCATTCTTTACCCTAAGGGCAAATGGCAATATGGCCAATTAACCCACCAACCTTCATTGGGATGTGGGAAGAAACCAGAGCACCTGTAGGAAGCTGTATTACAGGATAACCTGTGGGATACTGAGTACGGGATACTGAGTTGGATGATCAGCCATGATCATATTGAATGGCAATGCAGGCTCGAAGGGCCGAATGGCCTACTCCTGCACCTATTTTCTATGTTTCTATGTGTGCTAATTATCAAACAGCATGTGATGGAGCTGAAATTTAAAGATGCTGAAGATGTTGGAAATCTGAAATAAGAATTGTAAATGATGGAACTATTCCATAGATCAAGTAGTGTTTGATATCATAGGGTAAAGGAAAGTCCAAATACACCAGATGAAAAGTTTTCTGCCCATCACACCTCAATTTTTTTCCAACAGATTTGGCTGAAACATAATTTCTCTTTCATGTGCATCATGAATTGAAGGCCATTTATCAGTCATGAGTCACGTACTGGAAGGAAATATAGAGCTTAGTAACAAGGTGTCAAGACAACAACTTAAACCAATGGCTTCTAGTTTTGGATATCTCTGTAATAGGCTCTGTAATTGTTTCCTACTCTCTACTCTATCCATGCCCCTCGTAATTATGTACACCTCCATCAGCACCTCTCCACCCTCCTCAGCTCCAGGGAAAAGAATCCCAACCTATCCAAAGATAGACACAAAATGCTGCAGTACCTCAGTGAGTCAGGCAGCATCTCTGGAGAAAATGGATGGGTGCAACCTATCCAGCCTTTCCACAATGTCCTTCCCTCTGACATCACTTTGCATTCCTCTTCTCTGCTTACCTGCCACCTTTTTGCCTCTTTTTCATCTCTAGCCTTTGTCCACCCATCTGCCAATTAAACATTGCCTTCACCTGTATCAATCTGTCACTTGCTGGACTTTGTCCCTCCCCCACTTCTTTTCCAGCTTTCTCTCCCCACTACCACAATTAATCTGAAGAAGCATCCCAAAACAAAACGTCGCCTATTCATGTCCTCTAGAGAGGCAGCCTGACCTGCTGAATTACTCCAGCACTTTGTGTTTTACTGAAGATTCCAGCATCTGCAGTTTCTTGTGTCTCCAAATATCCCTTCAGCCTTCTTAACAAACTTATCTACCTTTGCTAATGCTTTCAGTGTCTACAGACGTGTTTCTCAGTACTTCCAGTTGTCCTGCCATTCATTGTGTGTATTTTAATTTTATTAGTCCCTGCAAAGTGCATCACGTCAACCTCTTTGGATTAAATTCCATCTGCCATTGTTCTGCACATCTTACCTATTCATCAACATTTTCTGTAGCCAGAAACCTACCTCCACACTTTCATCAACTACACCAATTTTAATGTCACCTTTTAAGTTACTGTACATACCTTACACATTCACATTCACATAATTTATCGAACAACATTAAAAATCCGAGCACAAATCTAATCGGGCGGCACAATGGCGCAGGGGTATTGCTGCCTTATAGTGCCAGATACTTGGTTTTGATCCTTACCATGGTTGCTGCCTGTATGGAGTCTGTACGTTTTCCCTCCGACCACGTGGATTTTCTCTGGGTGCTCTTGTTGCCTCCCACACTCCAAAGAGATACAGGTTTATAGGTTAATTGGTTTCTGCAGATTGTCGCTTGTGTGTAGGATAGTGCTAGTGTACGGGGTGATCGCTGGTCAGCACAGATTCGGTGGGCTGAAGGGCCTGTTTCCACACTGTATCACTAAAGTCTAAATTCACTGCACCCTACAGTACTCAATGGGTCACAGGCTTCCAGTGGCAAAAACAACATTCCACCATCACCTTCTACCTCCCATCACCAAACCTATTTTAAATCCAATTTGGCAAATTGCCATGGATCCTATTAGATATTGGATCTGAAAAGATCATAACTTGGTCTTTCCCCTCCCAATCCAAGTTGCTCTTCAGCCACAATGGGATGTCCTTCATCTGGCACTGGGTTTAACATTTCAGGTCAATGGCCTTTCAACAGAATGATGATGGAAGGTCATCAACCTACAATATTAAAGTGCTTTCCCTCTCTATATATATATATAATGCTGCAGAGTATTTCCAATATTTTTCTGATTTCTAGCAAGTAAACTTTTCGATCTGTGTCCTGCTAAACAGTGCTTCAGTTAGTGAGCAACATAGCAGAGTGGATTTCCTGCCAAAGGTAAGGTATTTTATGTCCGGAGAAGAGAGGAGACAATAACTTTAGCCTAGAGGAATGCATCAGATGCCAGCAAGTAAAGGACAAAAAGTTCATCCAGAATCAACCAAAACTGAGGTCAAATGTAATTCCAGAGAAGTACTTAAAAACAAATAATGAGGGCGATATATTGAATTTCATTTTTAAATATTTTGGGAAAATGATTTTAAATATAGGTTATTGAAAAAAGAAACACATTTAGGAAAGATACGATAAGCACTAGAACAAAAGTCATTTTAGAAAAACTTTAAATGCTCACACAGAAAGGGCACGTCAACATTCCACAGTTAGAAATCAGAGATATATGAATAGATCATATTGCACATTTAATTGAATGAGTAACTCACTCCCTATTCAGACTCTACATTCCTCTAACACTGTGCTTAGTGTAAAAAAAAAAAGTCAAAAAATAAAGCCTGCACACATCGAATTCTACATAATCTCTATAATCATTTCATTCCCAAAGATCCCAATTGGTCAACTGAATAAAATAATGCCTGTTCAAAACATCAAATCATTCATCTAACATTGTAAGAAAAGGTGGATCAATGCAAATTTCCACGCTTCCACGTTTACATAAAAACAATCACGCAATGGAAAATATGATTACAGACCCATAAACAAAGGCTCTGGAAATATAGTTTATTCTCGTAGGAAAAATAAGAAAATTGGAAAGGTGAACATGATGTAATTTTTGAAAACATTCAAGAAAACTAAAAATTAAGGAGAAAACTATTTTGTCCAGCTGAGAAAGGGAATCGAAAACAGGAACCGAAAATAATTTCTTCGGGTCAAAAGCATGCTTTCCGTACAATTTTTGTGAGTTTCAAAAAAGGAATTAATTTAATTTATTCTCTCTGCTGAAGGGAAAATATTAATGGTCACATTGATACCTAGAGGAAAGACTGAACAAACTACTAACAGGGAAACAGGTTTATGCTAACAGTATATTGACGTCGTTTAGGAATTTGCTACGGTCTGCTTCTAAAGTTGAGCAGTTATACAAAATTCCTCTGAAGAAACGTAATTAGCTGAAATGGTAATTCTGTTTCTCTCTCCACAAATGTCAAATGTCACGTTGAGCGTTTATGGCCTTTTATTTCAATTCTAAGTGATTGGAAATTATTTGAAGATTTATTTGATCCCTATTCAACTCTTATTTGTTTGAATGTTAAATATCAACACATTAGAGAATAAGTTTGTTATTCTATCCACCCCCAAATTATAAGTTAAGTGAAGTAAAATGCTTCCATATGCTGCCCCTTCAATTAATCAGTCACCGTTCATTCAATTCTTACATCTCTGGATTCCACAGAATGTGACAGCCACTGAGAGTGGAATTCTGTGCTAATTTAAACAAGAGATAGTAACACTGAAAATTAAGAATTATTGTTTATAAAGTATCATTTAGCCATTAAATTGCAATTAAGAACTCCGTAACATTTTCAAACAGTTGGCTCTTTAATGGAGTAACATGTTCACACATTTCTATAGATTTCTTTACTCGGTTCTTAAACACATATTTAATTTAAAAAGGAATATTAGTTATCAGTTCATCAATATATTTAACAAAATAGCATTAATTCCATTGTTTGATAACATATCCAAAGGCATTTCTGACAACCTGTTTCAAAAGGTTTCCATGGTGTTTGATCTGAAAGGAAAAATGTTGATTTCATTGCTCTCTTTGTCAAACCAATGCATGTTTATGCCAACCTCAACAACTGTCACCAACCATCAACTCCATTTTGGATTGTCTTCCTGCCTTTTTCATCTGCTTAGATTGGTTGAAGAATGTTTAGTTAGCCTTCAGATAACAAGGGCTTAAGTACGACAATGAACTGCAACCCTTCTTTCGTAACCAGAAGTCTTGGATGCACCAGGTGATCCACAATATTCTGAGGACCAGCCCTGTAGCCCTCAAGTCAGATGATCCAGTCATACAAGAAGTCCAGGTACGTCTGCCTGAAGGTCATCAAGAATGCAAAGAGACACATCTAGACTAAACTGCTCAGATAAAGTCTGAAGAAGAGTCTCGACCCGAAACGTCACCCATTCCTTCTCTCCAGAGATGCTGCCTGTCCTGCTGAGTTACTCCAGCTCTTCGATTCAGAAACATACTTGGCAACAGTGGCAGAGCTTGCACGCCATTACTTCCCACAAGGTGGAACGGAGTAGCTTAAGTGACATCAATGTGTACCACTCCTGGAAGAGTTGAATAGTTTCTATGCTCACTTCAAAAGGCAGAACAAAGAGAATAGTATTTAATTGTCATATGTACTTACAACGGAACAATGAGATTCTTACTGGCAGCAGCGTAGCAGAATACACATTGTAAACATAATACACATTGATAATTTGAAAAAACCAAAAAAAAAAGACTAAAGAAGGGCCTTGACCCGAAACTTCACCTATTCATTTTCTCCAGAGATGTTGTCTGACCTGCTGAGGTACTCCAGCATTTTGTGTCTATCTTCAGTGTAAACCAGCATCTGCAGTTACCCCCTTCACTAAGTCAAACTATTTTTTTGCCAGAGCAAAAGAAAAACGAATTCCTTAGTACAGTACAACCAAAGACATTCCATAAAAGTTCAAAGTTGAGGTTAATGTTGCTTAGCATCTGATGATAGCTGTTCCTGAAGCTGGAAACTGGTAGTCACGGTTTTCAGACTCCTAACCCTTCTTCTGAAGAAAGACTGGATAGACTCGGTTTGTACTCGCTAGAATTTAGAAGATTGAGGGGGGATCTTATAGAAACTTACAAAATTCTTAAGGGGTTGGACAGGCTAGATGCAGGAAGATTGTTCCTGATGTTGGAGAAGTCCAGAACAAGGGGTCACAGTTTATGGATAAGGGGGAAATCTTTTAGGACCGAGATGAGAAAAACATTTTTCACACAGAGAGTGGTGAATCTCTGGAATTCTCTGCCACAGAAGGTAGTTGAGGCCAGTTCATTGGCTATATTTAAGAGGGAGTTAGATGTGGCCCTTGTGGCTAAAGGATCAGGGGGTATGGAGAGAAGGCCAGGTACGTCTGCCTGAATGTCACCAAGAATGCAAAGAGACACATCCAGACTAAACTGCTCAGATAAAGTCTGGATACTGAGTTGGATGATCAGCCATGATCATATTGAATGGCAGTGCAGGCTCGAAGGGCCGAATGGCCTACTCCTGCACCTATTTTCTATGTTTCATGATAGTAGGAGTGAAATGAGAGCATGGCCACAATAAAGTCCGTCTTTGATGACACTGGCTGTCTTTCTGAGACAGCGCTTCCCATAGATTCCTTCCATAACGGACCTGCGATGGACTAGGCACTGATTGGCACTCTCTGTAACCTCCTTTGTTCCTGGTCACTCAAGTTGCTGAACAAGGCTGTGATGCCACCACTTAATATACTCTCTACCATACCTCCGTAAGAGAATATTCATCGACAAAACAAATGGGTCCTAGAACTCCAGATAATCCTGTGAACTCAGTTTCCAAGCCGACATCTAAACATCCTTCATGATTGTCCACCTTCAGAAATGGATTGGTCCTGAAGATGTATGTGGCTGGGTTTTTAAAATCTGTGTTGACCAACTAGCTGGAGATTACTCAGACATCTCCAACCAGTCACTATTATGGTTTAAAGTCCCCGTCTGTTTTAAAAGGACATCCATAATACCAGTCCACAAGAGGAGCAAGGTGACGTGCCTCAATGGCTACCAACTGGTCACACTCACGTCCATTGCGATGAAGTGCTTCAAGAGGTTAGTTATGGCACTATCAACTCCTGCCTCAGAAATGACCTAAATCCACTTCAATTTGCCTACCACCAAAATAGAGCAAATGCAATCTTGTTTGCTCTCCATTCTGGCTCATGTGAAAAACAGGAGCATGTACGCCAGGATGTTGCTCATTGATTACAGCTCAGCATTTAACGCCATCATCCCTTCCCCAACTTATCGTCAAACTCATGGAACTGTGTCTCTGCTCCTCACTTTGCAACTGTATCCACGACTTCCTTATCGGCTGACTCCAATTAGTATGGATTGCCAATAACATCTCCTACTCACTGACCATCAGTACCAGGCAGCTCATGGTTGTGTGGTCAGTCCCATGCTCTACACTCTCAATACACACAACTGTATAGTACAGTATAGCGTGTTCAACCCAGCGGTATGAATATTGATTTGTCTAATTTCAAGTAACCCTTGCATCCCCTCTCTCTCCGTCCTTCCCCCATCACAGTCGCCCTTCTAGTTTCACTGTTCGTATCCTTTTGTTATCACCTCTTCCACAGCCAACAATGGATCATTGTGGGCTCCACCTTTCCTTTGTCATTGATGCCGGCTCTGATTTTTTCTGTATCTTTTCATACCTCTAGTTTCCCTCTCCCCTGACTCTCAGTCTGAAGAAGGGTCTCGACACGAAACATCACCTATTCCTTTTCTTCAGAGATGCTGCCTGTCCCAAAGGACAAAGGACAAAGGACATTTATTGTCACATACACCAATTGGTGCAGTGAAATTTGAGTTGCCATTTGCAGCACACCAATAAAAATAAAACACAACATTAAAGAATTTAACATTAAACAAAAAAACATTTGCCCACAATGGTTCCCACTGTGAGGGAAGGCAACAAAGTCCAGTCCTCTTCCTCTTGTACACCCCGTGGTCGGGGCCTATTGAGGCCTCTGCAGTTGCCGCGACGGCGGCCTGATGTTTCAGTCCCTCTCGCCGGATGATGGAGCTCCGGTGTCGGAAGAACACTCTCAGCGGTTTGGAGTGTCTGGAACGGCCGCTTCCTCCCCGGAGATCGCGGCTTCCGAAGTCCACAGGCCACACTGGTTGGAGCTCCAATACTAGCGATCCTCGGCGAAAGATCCCAGGCTCCACCGTGTTTAAAGTCAGCGCCGCCCGCGGCTGGACGCTCCACAACCACAGCTCCGCGATGTTGGAGTCGGCAATCTCAGCACTCCGGAGCTTACCACACGGCGGCCCGGGTAAGGCATCGCCCGCTCCGCGATGGTGTTTCAGCGCTGTGCCGCCGCTAAAGATGAGGTTCTGGCCGGTCCCGGCAGGAAACGCCGCTCCAGTCCCGTTGGTAGGCTGCGAGGAAGGGGCGAAGATGTGGCTCGGAGGAAAGACGCATCTCCGACCAGGTAGGGACTGAGAAAAAAACAGTCCCCCCCACCCCCACATAAAAAGACTAGACCTCCAAAACAAAAACTTTTAACATTAAAATTTAAAAAATGGCGAAAGGACGAACAGCTTCACGCAGGGCAGCCATACTCGACGGCGCCCCCACCCACTGAGTTACACCAGCATTTTGTGTCCATCTTCGGTGTAAACCAGCATCTGAAGTTCCTTCCTGTTTTCGCTGTTACAATTGGGAAGAAGATACAGGATCCTGAGAACCATTACCTCCAGGTTCAAGAACGTTGAGTTTTTGACGGCACTGGGCCTGTACCCACTGGAGTTTAAAAGGATGAGGGGGAACTTCATTGAAACTAACCTGGATAGAGTCAATGTGGAGAGGATGTTTCCACTAATGGGAGAATCTAGGACCAGAATCCATAACCTCAGAATTAAAGGACGCACCTTTAGAAAGGTGATGAGGAGGATTTTCTTCAGTCAGAGGATGGTGAATCTGTGGAATCCATTGCATTGCTGTGGAGGCCAAGTCAATGCATATTTTAAAGGTGGAGAGTGACATTGATTAGTAAGGGTATCAGGGGTTGTTATGGGGAGAAGGCAGGAGAATGGGGTTGAGAGGGAAAGAAAGATCGGCCATGATTGGATAGCAGAGAAGTCTTGATGGCCTAATTGTGCTCCAAGAATTGATGAACATGAACAAGTTCTTCTCATCAACTATAAGTTTCTTGAACCACTTGAACCACCTAACCACAACCCAACCTCAGCACCAAACCACTGTGGACTTTGCAATACTATGGTTGCTCTTTGTACTTAGATTTTTGACCTATCATGGCCTACTTAGAACAACTGATAGTTTCTTGTTGCCTGTAAAGCTGCAGCAATGGTGCTTCATTGGTGCTTTATTGTCACGTGTGCAAGTCATAATTTAATTGTTCCCATTCCCATTAGGTGCATTTGACAAATAAACACCCTTGACTTTGGACTATCTGGACAGTAGAAAGGGAAAAAATCGCCAGTGATGGTTTTGATTATATTTAATCCCGGCATTTTGATGGAGTAATTATGAAGGAACTGTTCACAACCCGAGGATCACAGAATTATGGTCATTGGCAAAAGAACCTGAAGCAAAATTTGGAAAACATTAGCAGGATAGTAAATACTGGAAACTCTCGATAGGTCTGAGTGCAGTTATGGAAAGAGAAACAGAGTTAATTTTTTGGGCCCAAACACTTCATCTGAACTTCCCCAGTTAAGAAGAAGGCTCTTCAATCTGAAACATTAACTGTTTCTCTATCTCCACAAATGTTCATAGGTTATAGGAGCAGGATTAGGCCATTCACCCCATCAAGCCTGCTCCACCATACAATCATGACTGATATATCTTTCCCTCTCAACCCCATTCTCCTACCTTCTCCCATTAACCCCTGACACCCTTGATTTGCAGTAGATGTCAGTCGATAGTCAGTCCCCTGATCAAGAGATTGAGAAAGCAGAGAGAGTGGTGTCAGAGATATTCCTAGTGAATTCGGGGGCAGGGTGGAGATTAGTAGTAAGGTTGATGAAATCAATGAGAACTGCATGTTCCTTGCGAAGCCAAACTAAAGGGCCTGTCCCACTTGGGCGACCTAATCCGCGAGTTCTGGCGAGTTTGCCCTCGACTCATACTCGCATCATGGTCCACACGAGGTCGTAGGAGGTCTTCGTAAATCTCCTTCATGCTCGAGAGTGGTCTCCGCATACTCGATGCCTCAGCTAGGTCGCGGCGTTTTTTTCAACATGTTAAAAAATGCCCGCGAATAATAAAAGGTCGCCATGGAAAAAATCGATACTTTTTTAACTCGTAGGTTTAGTCGTAGTAGGTCAGCATGTTAGTCATAGGTAATCGAGAGTAGTCGAAGGTAGATAGTCTTCATCATAGTCGAAGGGAGGTCGAAGGAGATCGAAGGAGGTTGTCTTCACTCTCCACTATTCGGTGTCCAATTTTCCCAAAGTTAGTCATAGCTAGTCATAGCTAGTCAAAGCTGGCTTTAACATAGTCGAAGGAGGTCTTCTACATAGTCGAAGGAGGTCTTCAACAAGCCATTTTTTCAAACTCTTCTAAACTCCCCAACTAGGTCACCCAAGTGGGACAGCCCCTTAAGAATCCAGTATAAATATACAAAGTTTACCTGACATGCTGAGTGTGTGGATATAGGGCAAAATAATCTACAGACATAGCTGGCATTCATGTTATGTGCGGTACATTAAATATAAAATATTTACTTTTGCAACAAGATGTTAAAATTGATGTGAATAATACCTTTACAACTGTTTAAATATCATTTAAACAGTTTTCACTGAGCCTATTTTGTACTTGCCTTCAAGTCTTGGTCAATAATATAAAGATATCTCACATTTGGACTGAACTGGCAGTCATTGAGCCAATTTGTAATTCTCAAGAGAATCCCACACCCATGTCAGTGTCTCTTGTAATCTTTAATATTAGTGTCCTATCTCAGTCTGGAACGTTGCCCGATCAAAGTCCATAATTCTCCATCTTGCCCAGCTGTATTTAATTACAGTGAAAATGCCTGGATTCAGTGACTGGAATTTATGGAGGTATTATACAGCACTGCCAATACTAACAGGCGGTGTATTTTTGCAGCGAGCAATCTTTATAAAACTGTTCCTGGCTGTATCACTGTCAGGCAGTAGGACACAGTGTACAGTACGCTTTTGAGAAAGCATAGTTCATTGCACAGCAAAATCAGGGCTAAAGGGTCCAATTTAGGGTCCTATAAGGGTCCAATTTAGAGTACTAACAGAACATTCCCGTCTCTGTTACAGGACAATACACATTTGATAATTTGATTTGATTTGATTTAATTTATTGTCATTGTCTTCAATAAAGAGACAACAAAATTATTTTTTCCCTTACAGTCATACAAAAAAATAAAATAAAAAAAACACAAAACACAGAACACAGTAGTCCACAACACAAACATCCCCATAGCAGCACCAAAGTTCCCCACTGTGAGGGAAGGAACCAAAGTCCAGTCAACCTCCTCGCCGATGTTTCCCAATGTTCACCCGTGGTCGGGGCCTCCCGATATGTTCACTATGGGGTCTTTTCACATTGTGTAAGAAGGAACTGCAGATGCTGGTTTAGACCAAAGATAGACAAAAAATGCTGGAGTAACTCAGCGGGACAGGCAGCATCTCTGGAGATAAGGAATGGGTGGCGTTTCGGTTCGAGACCCTACTTAAGACTGGTCTGAAGTCATCCATTCCGTCTCTCCAGAGATGCTGCCGGTCCCGCTGAGTTATTCCAGTATTAAAGGGAATAACGTTTAGTGCAAGGTAAAGCCAGTGTCGCCGTTAAAGCATGAAATGTTGCTGTAGGAGTAGAGATGTAAGATTGTGGAATGATTGTAATATGTGATCGTAGATGTGCTTCTGTGGCTAGCACATAAATAGTCGCCTGGGTCTGGCACCATCTTGGAAGCAAATGGACAAACATAATAGTTCCAGAACTGAATGGTGTGGGACTTCAGACTTCTGTACGTCCTTGTGAGAAGATGGCACGGCTTGGATGGTGCCGATTCATGATGGTCGATGCCATCTTATTGAGGTACCATCTCACACAGAAGCTATCGATGGTGAAGAGGGCTGGGCCCTTGATGGACCAGGTTGAGTCCACCACTCTCTGCGGTCTCTTGCGTTCCTATGCATTAGAATTGCTCTACCTGGTCGTGATCTAACCATTCAGGATAAACACCTACAAGATGTGTAATTCCACTGTATCATTTTGATAAATAATGAGAAGAGTTCTCAGAGTGCCTTGTTAAATATCTTTTCCTCCACAGAAGGAGATAATCTGGTGAGGTATAACTTATTAAACCATCAGTCTGATATGTTAACTTTCTCTTTCCGCAGATGCTGCCCGACCTGCTGAGTGTTTCCAGCATTTTTCTGTTTTTATTTAAAATGATCTGTTTATTACCTTTGTATGTAAATTGATTGCTACAAAGCTACATTTCAAAAACACTTGGACATTAAAAAGATACAGATGCTGGAAATCTAAATTAAAATCCAGGCATTACTCATCAGGTCAGGCCGTATCTGTGGGTAGAAAAACAGAGTTAACATTTCAAGTTGAAAACTCTTCAGAAAACACTCCTGTCCATTGAAATGGAAGCTTATATACACTATGCTTCAAGGAAACTGAGCTCTACAATTCATTTTGAATTGAGTGGAATGGTTTCCGACTCGGCTGTAAACCTTTGTAACTCAATTGGTTAAAAACAAGTTTTATGAGCAGTGGAAGTGCCCACAAACATATCTCTGTATCTCTGTGCAACTCTGTTTCTTTAAAACAAGTGTCTGTCCAGAAAGAGTTACATCAACACAGAAAAGGAAGACTGTAAGTCCCATCAGTGGTGATATGCACAAACAATACTTCCCCTGTATAAATCACTGCTGCAATAATGTATTGCGGTATGAGAAATACCTGCTTAGAAAATATTTAGTGGCAAAGGGAAGGCAAAACGTCCTTGTGTGTGTGAAAGGTCCTCCGGGGAGACATGAGTGATAAATGCGCAGCCACTCATCTGTAGATGCCCGAGTCATAAACACTGGACATGTGGAGAATAAACACTGGACACGTGTAGAAATGCAAAGCACCAGAAAAACGTCTCAGCGAATCAATCCCTTTCCAAAGGTTTAATAAGATACATGGTTCACTTTCTACATCCAAGTAAGTAAATAAGTAAGTAAATTGATTGGCCAAGTATTCACATACAAGGAATTTGCCTTGGTGCTCCGCCCACAAGTAACAACATGACATATAGTGATCCATAAGACCATAAGACATAGGTGCAAAATTAGGCCATTCGGCCCATCTGCTCTGCCATTTGATCATGGCTGATATATTTTTCCCTCTCATCCCCATTCTGGTAAAGCTCCTCTGGATCCTCTCCAAATCCAGCACATCCGTATTCGGGTATGGAGGTAGAAGGTACAGGAGCCTGAAGACTGCAACAACCAGGTTCAGGAATAGCTACTTCTCCACAGCCATCAGGCTATTAAACCTGGCTCGGACAAAACTTTGATTATTAATAACCAATTATCTGTTATTTGCACTTTATCATTTTATTTATTCATGTGTGTATATATTTATATTACAGTATATGGACACATTGATCTGTTTTGTAGTAAATGCCTACTATGTTCTGTGTGCTGAAGCAAAGCAAGAATTTCATTGTCTTATCAGCGGCACATGACAATAAACTCACTTGAACTTGAACTTGAGCCCAAAACAATCCCTCAGTTAGTTTCCTCCTCAGCTGCTCCAGCGTGATCTGGCTGCAACTTCTTGGTGGTGGTTAAACGCTTATGTTCAAAGCTCACTCACATCTGCAGTTCCTTGTGTCCACCTAATATAGGCTCAGAAAGCAGATTACTGAGATCAAATGGTAATGTTTTGGGCCAAGCTCACAAAAGCAGCAGTCAATAAAACCCCGACGGAACCCAATCACAATTTCCAAGTTAGCACACACTTACACGACTGATGTTTTTCAGGAGAACCCAAGCTATTATTCCAATTAGCCTTTCCCTGTGTTTTGAGATTAGGATCAAGAACAGAACCTTGAGGTCGATGGAAATCTTACATCACAGTGCTGAATAGCTTCCTTTCTCAATTTATTTTCCTGCTTAATACGCATAAACCCGAAGTAGGGTGTCTTTGGAAAGGTGTAAATGATTGTGCATGGTCATTTCTGTTAATTAATTTATTTGAAAAGTTAATAAATCACTGTTTTATAAAAGTGTAAACTATAAATGTACTGCAAATATGCTTGGAGGAAGTGACAATGAACCCAATAGCTTACAGGTGCTAATGTACTGCAGAACAATTGACAAATGCAAAAGTATTTAGATATTTCTGCTTTAACAGGACCCACGATTCATAACTTTTATTACTTACAATGTATTTTAACTGAACCATTATATTTCACTGCACAATTTAATGAACTTAGTGTGTAATAATGTAAATGGGTTCATTTAATTCCCTTTAAATTTAAATCCCTTCTTAATGATGTTGAAGCTGGCTCTTCTGTCTGTACATGCTTTGTTTGATGATGTTCTGACTGTGACTCTATTTATATGTTCTCTGTTGTTTTTTTTAAATTATTGTCTGTAACTGTGGAACTGTGCTGCTGCCTGTCTTGGCCAGGACTCTCTTGTAAAATAGATTTTTAATCTCAATGAGACTTCTCCTGGTTAAATAAAGGTTAAATAACAAATAAAAAAATTGTCTATAATTTTGTTTTCTGTATTGCAGAATAGTAAAATTAATATTTGTCGCTCTCAAATATCCTGGGGATTCTTAACCAACATGAGAGCATAATAAATAGTGTTAGGGGTGGGCATTTGGCCCCTCAAGCCTGTTCTGGATTTCTTTCAGGCTGATCTTTGGGCTCAACACCATTTTCCTGCCCAATTTCCATAAACCTTTTACTCCACTATGGTCCAAACATCCATTAATCTCAACCTTGAATGTAGTTCATCACTGCAGTGCTCACAGGTGACGAGGAGACAGAATTACAAAGGTTAACGGCCTTTGAAGAAGTGTTACCTCTGGGATTCGGGTTCAATCCTCCCTGTGTGGAGCTTGCATGTTCTTCCTGTGACTGCGTGGGCTTTCTCCGGACGCTCCAGTTTCCATCCCAAAGTCCAAAGGTAGAGATGTTTCCACCAGTGGGAGAGTCTAGGACCAAAGGCCATACATAGCTCAGAATAAAAGGACATACCTTTAGAAAGGAGATGCAGAGGAATTTCTTTAGTCAGAGGGTGGTGAATCTTTGGAATTCATTGCCACAGACGGCTGTGGAGGCCAAGTCAATTGATATTTTTAAGGCGGAGATTGACTGAATCTTGATTAGTACGAGTGTCGGGGGTTATGGGACTACGGCAGGAGAATGGGGTAGAGAGGGAAAGATAGATCAGCCACGATTGAATGGCAGAGTAGACTTGATGGGCCAAATGGCCTAATTCTGCTCCTATAGCTTATGAAAGACGCGCAGGTGAGTATATTAATCAACCACTGTAAATTGCTCGCAGTCTGTAGGTGAGTGGTAGAATCTGGAAGACGAGGTGAATAAAATACAACCAGCATGGGATTTTGGGCTGAAGGGCCTGTTCTTGAGCTGTGTTGCCGTGCTGTACTGTTCTGTGAATGATTGTCATGGATTTGGTACGCTGATGTGTCCACGCTGTGGAATTCTATGGCTCCTTAAATTCGGTTTAACTACAGTACCTGCTCTGTATAGTTACACCAATAGTTAATAATAATAATAATAACTTTATTTATAAAGCACTTTAAACAACCGCAGTTGCCACAAAGTGCTGTACATGAGAACTCATGGACAAAAAGTTATTACAAACCATTAAAAACCGTAAAACGAAGGACTAAAAACAGTAAAAATTAAAAGACATTAAAAGCACTAAGAACAGGAGCAATGTCTCAGCCAGTGTCGAAAGCCAGAGAATAAAAATGAGTTTTTAGGGAGGATTTGAAGATGGACAGTGAGGGGGCCTGTCTGATGTGCAACGGCAAGGTGTTCCAGAGTGCCGGAGCAGCAACAGAAAAGGCTCTATCCCCTCTGAGCTTTCGCTTAGACCTAGTTAAACTTTTATTTTCATGATTTTTAAAAAAATGCACCGGCAGCCAATTTATTTCACAACGATTTTCTTCTTTATTTTGAAAAGTATTAGGAAATTAGAACGTAATGATAGAAACATCTTAATTTAATACTAATCAATAATAATTAAAAAATCATCGCCATTAACAATAATTAATAATTAATACTAATTTAATGATAATGATAGCATTAACAGTCCTTAGTTAACAAATTGTACTTTGCAATCTCCATTTATACCGGTTTATTTTGATTTTAATGAGCTCAAACTCAAAATGTATTGACTTGATATTTGACAAAACTCCTGACCCTCTTGGGAATTTTTGCACCGTCTTGTCATCCTGGTAGAGGCAGTGTGAAGTGTGCACATTCAGGCAAGACGATGGGGGAGGTAATCGGGTAATACTTCACAGAACTATGGCAATTGCCTTCCAATCAGCGACTTTCACACACAATCGCTTAATGTGCTTGTATTTCACTTCACTCTGTTAGTTTTAGGATGGCGCTGAGTACCTGAGAAGAATTTAGCCCTAACGAGAAATTAACAAATGAATGTAAAGCACCTAAACTATTCTAATTGCAACATATATATTCTGATCTGTTAATAATAGACTTCTGAGGTACAGTGTGGAAACAGGCCCTTCGACACACTGAGTCCACGCTGACCAGGGAACATCCCATACACTAACACTTCCCACTAGTCACGGTGGCGCAGCGGTAGAGTCGCTGCCTTACAGCGAATGCAGTGCCGGAGACCCGGGTTCGATCCCGAGTACGGGTGCTGTCTGTATGGAATTTTACATTCTCTCCGTGACCTGCGTGGGTTTTCTCCGAGATCTTCAATTTCCTCCCACATTCCAAAGACGTATAGGTTTGTAGGTTAATTGGCTTGGGAAATGTAAAACAAAATTGCCCCTAGTGGGTATAAGATAGTGTAGGATAGTGACTTCCCTCCTCCCTCCCTCCTCCTCAACCCTCCTAACCTTCCAGTATAGTCCCAGGTGGACTCTTCGGAAGTGATGGCCACAGGGCACAAGGTACACACTAGGCATCATTTACAATTTATAGAAGCCAATTAACCTACAAACCTGCACGTCTTTGGAGTGTGGGAAGAAACCGGAGCACCCAGGGAAAACCAATACAAATGTATCCAGGGAGAGAACGCACAAACTCCGTATAGACAGCACCTGTAGTCAGGATCAAACCCGGGTCTTTGGCGCTGTAGGGCAGCAACTCTACAACTGCGCCTCTATGCCGCCCTATATAACCATAAGACAGAGGAGCAAAATTAGGCCAGTCAGCCCATCGAGTCTACTCCACCATTCAATCGTGGCTGAACTCTTTTTCCCTCTCAACCCCATTCTCCTGCCTTCTCCTGTAACATTTGACACACATTCTAATCGAGAACTTCATAATAATTTCCAACAGAGGTATCATCGTGATACTTGCTCACGTGGTACAACATGCCTCAATTATTTTATTGCTTCCTTCATGCTTCAGTCACGGGAATATGAGAAGAATTTATCAGCTATTAAATAGAAATGATTCATTTTAGAAGCACCCTTAGCCAGAGTGACTATTCATGCCATTATACTGGCTGGTTTCAGATTGGAACTTCAGTAGTTATTCCAATAATAGTCTGCTCTCCAGTATCTCGTTTTATATATTTTCCATTGTAATCTAGCTCTCACCTTAAATTTTATGATGAACATAAACAGTAAAGTCCAAAGTCAGTCGAGTGAAGTCCAGGGACAGGTAGAAAACCACAGTTCACATCATACCACTGATAAGGAGGGAACAAGTACTCCAGAGGGGGATTGTAGGTGGTGGTGAGGTCAATCTGCCAGTGAGGGGGAAGAGCAGTGGGCTGAAACTTAGTATTATGTGGCCTAGGGTGAATGAAAGGCTGGATATGAAGTCAAAGACTGCTCTCACCCCAGCCACAGTCTGTTTACCCTCCTCCCATCCGGGAGGCGCTACAGGTCTCTCCGTTGCTGGACCAGCAGGTCCAGGAACAGCTTCTTCCCTGCGGCTGTTACATTACTTAACTCTGCACCTTGGTGATTGCCAGTCACCTCCCCCCCCCCCCCCCCCAACCCCGGACACTCCTTCCCCCAGAAAAAATTGCACTACTACATGGGACGACAGATGGCACAATGGGCTAAGTGTTCGGCTGGCAACCGGAAGGTAGCCGGTTCGAATCCCGCTTGGAGTGCATACTGTCATTGTGTCCTTGGGCAAGACACTTCACCCACCTTTGCCTGTGTGTGAATGTGTGTGAGTGATTGGTGGTGGTCGGAGGGGCCGTAGGCGCAGATTGGCAGCCACGCTTCCGTCAGTCTGCCCCAGGGCAGCTGTGGCTACAGAAGTAGCTTACCACCACCGAGTGTGACTGAGGAGTGAATGAATAATGCGATGTAAAGCGCCTTGAGTATTAGAAAGGCGCTATATAAATCCCATCCATTATTATTATTATTACTACTACTGTATATATTTATTGCTCATATTCTATGTTCGCTCTTCTGGGGAGATGCTGACTACATTTCGTTGTGTCTGTACTGTACACTGCACAATGACAATAAAGATTGAATCTGAATCTGAATCTGAGTTATTGTCCTATAGCATAAGTGTGTATGGGTAGTTTAGATTCTACTTTGGCATTGTGCTTGGTTTTCTTGGTTGAGCACTTATCCTGGTGTTATAGCACGTACTTTGTGTTTCAACAGTAACATTATATTTTATATCTTTCAAACATCAGAACAAACAAAGCTGTTTACAGCCAAAGATAGATGCAAAGTTCTGGAGTAACTCAGTGGGCCAGGCAGCATCTCTGGAGAGAAGAAATGGGCGTTGTTTCGGGTCGAGACCCTTTTACAGACTGACGGTCAGTGGAGAGGGAGGCGAGAGATATGGAAGGGAAAGGTGTGAAAACGACAAATCAAAGTAGACAATGTTCAAGGAAATGTAGAATGGCTCATTGTTAGCTGAGGGAAAGGTGACAGCTAGGCATGCAATCAGTAAAATTCTCTCCCGAGATGCTGCCTATCCCGCTGAGTTACACCAGCATTTTGTGTCTATCTTCAGTGTAAACCAGCATCTGTGGTTCCTTCCTATAGCCTACAGCCAGAGAAATATCTTTAAAATGCCTTCAACATAGGAAGCCCTGTAGCCGATCTATCTACAGCAAAGTCCCACAAAGTGCACAGGTAATGTGACACCACCTCTTGATCTCCTTTGATAAAAGTAGCCTGGGTTCTGAGAATCCAGAGGGTCTTGGTTTAATACATTCTGCACTCTGCTTATTACCTTCTGTAAGACCTGATGACCTCGTGTATGTAGGGTGACTTGCCTGCATGGCAAAAAGTATTTCACTGTATATCTGCACGTGACAATTATAAACCAATCCAAATAATCACCCCTCCAAAGCATGACTCCTTTTGCACTCCCTCAACTGAGTGACAATGAAGATCATTGTTTCAAATCCCCAAGGCTTATCTTGATTGCATACTGACTGGCTCAGAAGCCGGTGTGAACCAATTTAGCTATGACTGCATCCCATTTGGTTGCAATAGCCCCCTGTATTCAGTATCTTAATAACTTATTTGATTGAAGATTATCTTTCTACTTTTAATCAGTTACTGATTTATCAATGAATTAACTTTGATTATTTACCTTCAAAGGCTTCTGGAATTTTCTTCCTTTCTGCATTTTGACCTCACATTTTTTTAATGAATAACGCAGCATTTATCCTCCAAGTATTCGAGTAAATCTCTATCACCCTTTCTCCATGATTCCTGCAACCTGCCTGTAAATTGGGTCTGTACCTGTACATAATGCTGTATGTAACACTCAACGGTTTCTATGTGTAGGAAGGAACTGCAGATGTTGGTTTAAATCGAAAATAGACTCAAAATGCTGGAGTAACTCAGCGGGACAGGCAGCAGAAAGGTCTCGACCCGATACATCACCCATTCCTTCTCTCCAGAGATGCTGCCTGTCCCGCTGCGTTACTCCAGCATTTTGTGTCTATCTTCACTCTAAAGTTTCTTTTAGGTACTTCTACACCGGCAGGTTTACTTTTATCCTTCTTAGGCTTTGTTGCTTGAATCTCTCTCATCAACCACGGAGTTCTGGAATTTGGCCAAAGTTCCTCACTCCTGATCCTAATATATATTTAACCTCCCTTCTATTCCTGTTATTCAGTGGTCCAAATCTTCTCTCACAGTAAAAAAGTTTGGATTTCAAGTCCATGCCAGAATTTGGCCACTGAACTCCAGAACAGCTTCTTCCCTATAGCTACCGGGCTATTAAACACTACAATCTCAGAATGAGCTCTGAACTACATACTTGGGGGCATTGGTTTTGTCTTTTTGCACTATTATTGTTTGTTTTTATGTGTGTATATATTATATCTATGTATATGCTTAATTATATATGCATATAATTACACACACACACATTATCTATCTATCTATCTATCTATCTATCTATCTATCTATCTATCTATCTATCTATCTATCTATCTATCTATCTATCTATCTATCTATCTAATCTAATCTAAAAGTCTAAACTTGACCACTTCCTGTTTGCACTATATATTGATTTTAGAAAAAACGCGGCCACTTACGGCTGTGATTTTTGGTCAACTTACTCAGAGTCCTCCTCCAGCTGTCAGGGACAGAGGATTTTTCCCATCGATGAAAAATAAAGGACTTATCAATGTTTAAAAAATGTTGAGATTCTCTCTCCTGTCAATCACGCCATGAAGACCACGCCCCTTCTGATGGGAGGGGGAGGAGCTATAAACCCGGAAGTGTGGAAGTGCCTCAGTTCTCTGCAAGATGGGGGAGCGAGAGGACGCAATATTCAGTCTGAGCTGTGAATAACACTGAACACATGTCTACTAAACTGTGAGCGGTTTTACTGATCTGTCAGTGCCCTTAATGTGGTTTGGAAATGTAGTTTGAAAATGCAAAAGTGTGTTTTGGTTTGAAAGTGCTAAAGCTGTGTTGCCTTTGGTTTTGAAAGTGCTAAAGCAAGCTGTGTTGCTTTTGGTTTTGAAAGTGCTAAAGCAAGCTGCCCAGCCTTTGGTTTTGAAAGTGCTAAAGCAAGCTGCCTTGCCTTTGGTTTTGAATGCTAAAGCAAGCTGACTTGCCTTTGGTTTTGAAAGTGCTAAAGCAAGCTGTCTTGCCTAATTAGAGCTGCCTTGCCAAATTAGAGCTGCCTTGCCTAATTAGAGCTGCCTTGCCTAATTGTAACTGCCTTGCCTACTTAGAGCTGCATTGCCTTCTATATATAAATAAAAGTCTAATCTTGACCACTTCCTGTTTACGCTTTATATTGATTTTTGAAAAAAAACGCTACCACGTACGGCTGTGATTTTTGGCCATCTTTGAGTAAGATTGAGTAAGAGTCCCCCTCCGCTGATAAGGTGCCGAGGATTTTTCCCATCGATGAAAAATAAAAGAGTTATTAGTGTTTAAAAAATGTTGAGAATTTCTCGCTCCTGTCAATCACGCTATGCAGGCCACGCCCCTTCGGGTGGGCGGGACTATAAAACCCAGAAGTGTGGGCGTGGCTCAGACTCTGCAAGATGAGGGAGGGAGAGCTCATGACTCACTGTCTTTAGTGGCCTTGCACCCTGCTTGAAATGGTATGAAATTGCACTTGAATTTAGTGCCCACACACCGTTTGACATGGAATTTCAAGGAATAGCCGTGAGTCAACTGCGAGCCCACCAGCCGTGAGTGAGTGAGCTGCCAGCACAACAGGCTTGAGTGACTGAGCCGCCAGCCCAAGAATCCATTCGGCCCACAATGTCCATTCAAGTCCTTGAAGAAAGGTCCTTGAAAACGTTCACCGAGGGCGGCCCGCAGAGGTGACAGCGGAACCTCCGGTCGGTCCTCGAAGAAAGGGGAACTAAATCCCCATTCATAAAAGAGAAGGTGAGGGTATATTGCGCGGGAGGGTTAATAATTGACAATATGCTGCTGCCTGCCCGCTGAGTTAAAAAGTTCCCACGGTAGACTCACGATACACAGTGTTTCGTGAGTCTTGCGTGGGAACTTTTTAACTCAGCGGGGCAGGCAGCAGCAGATTGTCGCTCGCTTCAGTTTCACCCCACCTACACCCCTCTGCTTCCCGGCCATGTGTGTGACCCCTCCCCTCCCCTCTCCAGCTCCTCGCCCATTGCATCGGCGCGGGGGCTTTGCACTGTCTTCAAGTCGGCGATTGCAGCAGGCTCGTGCCAGTCACCGGAGACGTCAGGACCAACGGGACACCGACCCCCAGGCCCATCGCAAGCACAGAGATCCCAGAGACCCACAGCCAGCAGCAGCCCAGCCCCGTTCCAACTCCAGAGGAAAACTGCAAACTGGTCGGAGACGTTAGGACAACCAGAAGCCGTTCCCCGAGCTGCGCCCCCTCATCGGGACACCGACCCCCAGGCCCACTGCAAGCACGGAGATCCCAGAGACCCACAGCCAACAGCAGCCCAGCCCAGCCCCGCTCCAACTACAGAGGAACCCGGGTTGCGGATGACGGGGCGCAGCTCGGAGCGTCGTAGAGGCCCATCGGGGAGCGGGTTCCTGTTGGTCTTGACGTCTCCGGCCACCTGCCATCCTCCGGGAACTGTACCGCCCTTGCAGGAGAGTGGGGTTGTTTGCAGTTGCAGAGGGAGGGGGCAAGGGCGGTACAGTTTCCAGTCTCAGATCCAGTCCAGGGGGGTGACCGGAGACGTCAGGACCAACGGGACACCGACCCCCAGGCCCACTGCAAGCACGGAGATCCCAGAGACCCACAGCCAGCAGCAACTCCAGCCCAGCCCCGCTCCAACTCCAGAGGAACACGTAGGGGCAGAAGTTGATGGTGTGCAAGGTACGTCTTGTTCTTGGGGTGGCGGATGAGGGGGCGCAGCTCGGGCTGTGGGCAAACTGCCACTTGTCGCCGTAGCGGCCCATCGGGGAGCGGATTCCTCTGGAGTTGGAGGGGGAGGGGGGTATTGTGCTGTTTGATCGCCCCAGGGACAGGGAGACACAGCGGCTTTTTAGACTGGTGGGCAATCACTTCCAAAGTTCTGCCCACACAGTCAGTACACCTCTCCTACACTGCATTTCATACAAACATTTATTCTGCAAGAAAAAACTACATTGAAGACTCAAACTCGCGACCGAGTTTACTGCCGGGATCAAGGCGCAAACTCGCGACCTTGCGGATATGAGCCGAGCACTCTACCACTGAGCCAGCCATTAAAATCTACGCTAAAAAAATTCCATTCCGAAGACCGACAAATTCTGAATTACGAAAAGTGTCTGGTCCCAAGGCTTTCGGATAAAAGGTTGTGCACCTATATATATCTTCTATCTATCTATATATATCTTCTATCTATCTATATATATATATATATATCTTCTATCTATCTATACAATATTAATATAACGGACACCTTAAACTGGTCCACAAACATTACATCTCTGGCAAAACGGGCACAGCAGCGGTTGTACTTCCTCCGCAGGTTGAGAAGTTTACACCTCCACCCTCCCATCCTCGCCACTTTCTACAGAAGCACAATTGAGTCGGTCATGACCAGCTGCATCTCTACGTGGTGCGGCAGCTGTACAGCTGCGGACTGGAAGTGCCTTCAGAGAGTGGTGAGGACAGCGGAAAAAATCATTGGGACTTCTCTTCCTTCAATCATGGGCATGGGGTACAAGCGCTGTCTGATTAGAGCTAAGGGCATTACCAGAGCCCCCACACACCCACAATTCGGACTGTTTATACTGCTTAACTCTGGGAGGAGGTACCGCAGCATGAAGAGCGGGACAACCAGGTTCTGCAACAGCTTCATCCCCCAGGCCATAAGATTACTGAACAATCAACAATACCGAGGCTAGAACTTTTTAAATATCGACACTTTTTAAAAACTTTTTATATATATTTATTTTACAGAACCATGCACATGAGGCATTTTTATGGACGCACCTAGCACTTTTACTTTTACTATTTACCTGATTGGAGAGTCAAATGCAACGAAATTTCGTTCAAGGTGCACTGTGTCTAGGTGTATATCTGAATGACAATAAAGTTTTCATTCATTCATTCATTCATTCATTAAAACTCTGTGTGTGGCTGGCTGTGTGTTTCTGACTTGTGACTGCCAGCCTTTGACTCGTTGCTACGCCAACACCCGACCCACAAACGCCCTAATTTTTTCCATTTCGGTAGATTTCACTTTTCATTCCAAGTTTCCAAATTTAATCAGAATTTCGTCGTGTTTATGCACACATTTTTAATAAAATCCTTCTCCCCCCCCCCCCCCCCCCCCAACTCACTCATTTTGTCGCCTCCTGCTGGCCAGCGATCATAACGGCTGCTGGCGCCCGCATCTCGCCTCAAAGACGCCATTTAAAAACAGCCGCACTGCTGAGTGCTTGAATCTTCAGTTGGAGGACCACATTTCCCGTGGGGCTACGGGTAGGGAACGTCTGCGTTGGGGGAGCAGGCCCAACGGGTCTGCACTTGGTCTAGTATAATATTAAAACTCTGTGGCTGCTGGCTGGCTGTGTTTCTGCCTGACTTGTGGTTGCCAGCCTTTGATTCGTTGCTACGCCAACGCCAGACCCAGAAACGACGACATTTTTTCCATTTCGGTAGAAATTTCACTTTTCATTCCAAGTATCCACTCCTGATTAAATTTCGTCGTTTTTATGTACACATTTTTAATAAAATCCTTCCCCCCCCCTCCCCCCCCCCCCCCCCCCCCAACTCCCTCATTTTGTCGCCTCCTGCTGGCCAGTGACCATAACGGCTGCTAGCGCCCGCATCTCGCCTCAAAGACGCCATTTAAAAACAGACGCACTGCTGAGTGCTCGAATCTTCAGTTGGAGGACCACGTATCCTGTGGGGGCTACGGGTAGGGAACGGCTCCGTTGGGGGGAGCAGACCCAACGTGTCTGCACTTGGTCTAGTATATATATATATATACACAGACATACACATACAATTATGTTTTTGATTTATTATATGCCTGAAACATATGACAAACTGATCTCTTAACTCTAGATCAGTTTGGTACCAAGGGAACGCTGCATTGCCCATGGGATGTGATGTTAATGAACAGATGCGGAGATTAAATGGCTGACCTGTTATTTATTGATTCATTACCTCATGAGGCAGACATAAAAGGGGCATGGATTTTATTTTCTATTCTAAATCAGATCATATTTTGCTGGGTGCAATATATGTCGCTGTTATTTGCAAAGCAATGCTTACACTTCAAAAGCAACTTTATGGTTGTGAAGAATCTTGGTCTTGCCAAGCGCAGGGAATAATGCATTGCATTTATGTATGATTCTCTTGCTCTTTGTAGCATATTAATGTATGATTGTCTTGCTTCTCTTGTTGTCCTTGCATTGAACTGCTGTAATGCTGATTTGTGTAAATATTTGCTCTCAATTAATTTGATTTACAGCCATTTTCTATCCCACTGATGCTTTTCCAATCACTTTTTCTTTGCGGGTTTTTTATCTCTTGCATTCTAATCCCAATATTATTTGACAATGAACATTATTCCTCACATTTACTCCTTTAAAATATATTTTAAGGAATTGCTTAATAGAGAGCTTAAATTCACAAGTTTGACATACGTAGGTACATCCATTCATTCCTACGAATGGCGGAATGAGTTTCCTCTCACGCTCCACTTTTGGTCTCTTATCAGTCCATGAGCTTTTGTTGCCATTCATTACAATGGCAGTGTGGTCACCACCCCGATGGAGCATTGTGTATTTACTGATTCCTGTACAAGATCGACAACTGTACAAATGGAACATGTTCATCACTTGGGTCAGCTGGTATAACGTGCAAACTGTACTAATTGGTTTAGGATGCCGCAGTGCTCAAGATCCATCTGCAAACCTTTTGCACTTGGCTGAGATATTGAATGGTTACAATTCATCTCCTGTGTTTCTTTTTATAACTTGGCAACACATGCCCAATAATTCAGCCGAGCTTCTCATTACTTATCAGTTAATTCGATTTTAATTTGCTTCCTCTCAAGCAAACTAGGTCTAAAGGTCAACAATTAGGGACCCGGCATGGGGGGGCGCGGCGCTGGTTTCGTAGCGGTAGAAGCCTTACAGCACCAGAGACCCGGGTTCGATCCTCACTGCGGTTGCTGCCTGTACGGAGTTCGTACGTTCTCCTCGTGACCTGCGTGGGATTTCTCTGGTATCTCCGGTTTCCTCCCACACTCCAAAGATGTACAGGTTTCCAGGTTAATTGGCTTCCTTAAAATTGTAAATTGTCCTTAGTCTGTGTGTGGGGATAGTGCTAGTGTGCGGGGATCACTGGTCGGCGTGGACTCAGTGGGCCACAAGGCTGTACCTCCAAAACAAAGAGGGAACTGGCGTGGGAGGGGCGGGATGAAAGAGGGACCATCGGGATTGCATTGAATACTTTTATAACTATGTAGGCACCCGATACGTAGTGACTCTTTCCAGACGTGTATTGTATGCAAAAAAAAAAAAATTCACAGGTGATAATAAAGTATTAATCAATAAAATGTAAGTGAGTTGATCAATAAGGAGTACAGTAGCGTAAATACAAGTACATTTCCGGTTAAACCCTGAAGTGACATGCAGCCCGCAGCTGCAGCCGGCTTGAATTGAGGTCTGCAGACAAACCTCCTTTTGTGAAGTTTTCACTGAAGAGCGGCCACTTTTTAAACTCCAATCTGCCGCAGTGGCAGCTCACTATACAGATAAAAAACATTTACATTTGACATAAAATAAACACGACAGATTGAGGTCAGGATAGGAATCTGCACCCCATTTCATTTACAATACAATTACCATTACTCTGAAAGGAAAGAAACTGGCTGTGGCCTATAAATTATTGTTGCATTCTGTACACATTGAATCTGGGCCAAGTGTAAGTCAGATTTCTCAACCAACGCACACATAGGACCTCAATAACAAACTCAGAATTTTACTTTTGTTTGTTTCTTGCAAAAGATTATTGTTTTCATTTTACTTAATCTTTTTCAAAATTTGGGCATTGTTGGCAAGGCAAATATTTATTGTCCACCCCTAATTGGCCTCGAGGTTTAATTTAGTTTAGTTTAAAGATACAGTGCGGAAACAGAATGGAGCGGCTGGGCTTGTATACTCTGGAATTTAGAAGGATGAGAGGCAATCCTATTGAAACATATAAGATTATTAAGGGTTTGGACACGCCAGAGGCAGGAAACATGTTCCCAATGTTGGGGGAGTCCAGAACCAGGGGCCATAGTTTAAGAAGGTACACAAAATTGCTGGGGAAACTCAGCGGATGCAGCAGCATCTATGGAGCGAAGGAAATAGGCGACGTTTCGGGCCGAAACCCTTCTTCAGCCATAGTTTAAGAATAAGGGGTAAGCCATTTAGAACGGAGATGAGGAAAAACTTTTTCACACAGAGTTGTGAGTGTGTGGAATTCTCTGCCTCAGAGGGCGGTGGAGGCTGGTTCTCTGGATGCTTTCAAGAGAGAGTTAGATAGAGCTCTTAGGGATAGCGGAGTTAAGGGATATGGAGAGAAGGCAGGAACTGGGTACTGATTGTGGATGATCAGCCATGATTACATTGAATGGCGGTGCTGGCTCGAAGGGCCGAATGGCTTACTCCTGCACCTATTGTCTATTGAAACAGGCTCTTCGACACACCGAAGATAGACACAAAATGCTGGAGTAACTCAGCAGGACAGGTAGCATCTCTGGAGAAGGAAAGGGTGACATTTCAGGCTGATGTCAGGGGAGTGGGCAGTACAATGATGAAATATAGTCGGAGACAGTAAGATTGGTGGCAGAACTGGAATGGGGGAGGGGATGTTGAGAGAGGGAAAGCAAGGGCTATTTGAAATTCGAGAAGTCAATGTTCAAAGCTACCCAAGCCAAATATGAGCCGCTGTTCCTCCAATTTGCGCTAGGCAAATTGACATTGGAGGATGCCCAGGACAGAAAGGTCACTGTGGGAATATGAGGGGGAGTTAAAGTGCTGAGCAACCGGGATATCAGGTAGGTTTAGGCGGACTGAACGGAGGTGTTCAGCGAAACGATCGCCGAGCCTGCGCTTGGTCTCGCCGATGTACAGGAGTTGACACCTGGAACAGCGGATACAGTAGAAGAGGTTGGAGGGGGTGCAAGTGATCCTCTGCCTCATCTGAAAAGACTGTTGGGGTCCTTGGACGGAGTCGAGGGGGGAGGTATAGGGACAGGTGTTACATCTCATGCGGTTGCAGGTGAAGGTACCTGGGGAGGGGGTGGTTTGGGTGGGGAAGAATGAGTTGACCAGGGAGTCGCGGGGAGAACAGTCTCTGTGGAAAGCAGAAAGGGGTGGAGATGGGAAGATGTGGCCCCTTGGGATCCTGTTGGAGGTGGCGAAAATGTCGGAGGATTAGATGCTGTATGCGAGGGCTGATGGGGTGGAAGGTGAGGACAAGGGGGACTCCGTCCTTGTTATGATTGGGGGGAGGGAGAGCAAGAGAGGAGCTGCGGGATACCGAATCCGCGCCGACCAGCGATCCCCGCACACTAACGCTATCCTACCCACACTAGGGACAATTTACACCAAGCCAATCAACCTACAAACCTGTGGGAGGAAACTGGAGCACCCTGAGAAAACCCATGCAGGTCACGGGGAGAACGTACAAACTCCATACAGACAGCACCCGTAGTCAGGATCGAACCCGGGTCTCTTTTCTGCTTCGCCAGTGGTGGTGAGCCGTCTTTTTGAACAGCTGCAGAGCTTCCGCTGAAGACAGCGCCGTATAACGCCACAGTATTGCATCCTTGTTTTTTTTAATATTCAGTGGATTACGGACCACTGTTGGGTTAGACCCATTAAACTCAATACTAGCTGTGTTGGGTCCATGGAAATGATTGGGCTTGTTCGGTCTGACAGCCTCTACCTCTCATAAAATTCTCCAATCATACATGACCCGATAAAAATTCATTAAATACATGACCCAAAATAAATTCACTGGGGTATGAAATTGGGAGATTAATAAGAAACAAAACTCTCGTAAGGAGAGGGAGGAGTTATGACCACAACTGTTTGTTTTGAAGTCATTAGCAGTGGGAGGAACAAACGAATCGACAGACTTGATGCAGTTAGCATTTTTAACATCATAACTTAAGTTATTTGGTGGTCGACTCCCTCGCACTCCGATGTACGTGGCTAATACTTTGTTCTCTGGCCTGGTACCAATCTTGAGACCACAAATAGCAGCCTGATAGATAAATCCCCATGGTCATACATTTTCGCCATTCTCTTTAGTGTGCGTTCTCCTCCTTGGGGAATCTGGATCGTTGCTTCTTTTCTGCATTGCTGCTGTTTCCTGCATCATCTATACGATTGCTGTTGCAGTCTCCGAAGCTACGTTCAAACTAGTCGACCGAGGAACACTGCTTTCGGGTACTTCTCCTGTAGTGTGGGCCACTGAACAAAAAAGTAATCTGACAAATGGTACAGTAACTTCCCGGAAAGGGACAAGGATTCCACGCGGCAGATGCTCTCGATGTAGATAATCAGCGCTTTCTTCATTCCAACCACACCGAGCATGAGGGCAGATGCACAGAGGGGCACACACGTTCCCGGTCCGTTACACAGAACCTGCAAGGAAACACAATGGGACGTTTCATCAGTTTCCAGGAGCAGAATTAAGCCATTCGGCTCAGAGAGTCCACTCTACCATTCAATCGCGGCTGATCTATCGTTCCCTCTCAACCCCATTCTCCTGCCTTCTCCCCATATCCCCTGAAGCCCCTTTGCTTGAGTTGAGGCTTCAAGTCAACCAATGTCTACATTTTGCTGTCATTCTACAGCTGGAAGCAAGGCCTTGGAGTATTTTATTATCATATGTCCCATAACTTATAGCAGCACAATAGATATGTGAACATAGTACTCTACACACACCATAATAAACAACAACAAAAAGTTCAGTCTATGAAAAATAACCTATAATAGTGCAAAGACAAAAACAATGCCTTCAAGTCTAGTGTGCAGTTCAGAGCTTATTTGGATGCTGTCGTGTTTAATAGACTGATGGCTGTTGGGAAGAAGCTGTTCCTGAACCTGGACATTTAGTTTTCAGGCTCCTGTACCTTCTTCCCGTTGGCAGTAGGAGTGAAATGAGTGCGTGGCCAGGGTGTTGTGGGTCTCTGATGATGCTGGCTGCCCCACCTGTAGATCCCTTCGAAGGTGAGGAGGTCAGTACCCGTGATGGACTCACTGTATGGGTGCAAATGGAACATCATTTCTGAAAAACCAGTCGGGGAGGGTTGGAGAGGGAGATTGGACAAGGGCAAGGGACAGAGAGAGAGGGGAGAAGATGGTTTGAGCTACAGACCAGAGGGTGTAGGGGGTGGAAGAGGAGAAGAAGGCTTGCACTGGACAGGGGAAAGACGGCTCGCACTGCAGCAAGGAGGAAGAGGGCTGGGGCTACAGACAAAGGAAGGGGGCTTGTGCTACAGAATGGGTAGAAGACTTGCACTACAGTCAGAGGTGGGGAGAGTTGTTACTACAGAGAGGGGGAAAATAGTTCATGCTACTGGGGGGGAAATGGCTCCATTAACAGAGAAATCATAGTCATAGAGCGTGGAAACAGGCCCTTCGGCCTAACTTGCCCACATCGACCAATATATCCCATCTACATGTCCCTAGTCCCACCTGCCTGCATTTGGGCCATACCCCTCTAAATCTATCCCATCCATGTACCTGTCTAAATGTTTCTTAAATGTTGTGATAGTACCTGCCTCAACTACCTCCTCTGGCAGCTTGTTCCATATACCCACCACCCTTTGTGTGAAAATGTTGCCCCTGAGGTTCCTAATCATTTTTCTCCCTCACCTTAAACCTATGTCCTCTGGTTCTCGATTCCCCTACTCTGGGCAAGGGACTGTGTGCGTTTACCCTATCTATTCCTCTCATGATTCTTGTCATGGGGAATCACGATTCAGAGTGAGGGAAGAGGGTTTGTGTTACAGAGAGGGAAAGAGGGTTCATGAAAGAGAGAGGGGAAGAAGATTGTGCGGTTGGGGGGGGAGAGGGGGAAGGATACATATTACAGGAGAGAAGATGGTTTGTGATACGAGAGGGAAGGAGCCTTGTGCTACAGAGGGGATGAGATGCTTACATTAGGGAGACAGGGGAAGGGTGCGTGGACATATAGTGCCCTCATTAATGTTTGGGCCAAAGACCCATCATTTATTTATTTGCCTCTGTACTCCACAATTTGAGATTTGTATAAGAAAAAAATCACATGTGGTTAAAGTGCACATTGTTAATTACAGCAGTGTTTATACATCGTCCCCCCATTTCAGGGCACCACCGTGTTTCACAGATGAGGTGGTATGCTTTGGATCTTGGGCAGTTCCTTCTCTCCTCCATACTTTGCTCTTGCCATCACTTTGATATTAGTTAATCTTCGTCTCAATTGTCCACAAGACCTTTTTCCAGTACTGTGGTTGCTCTTTTAAGTACTTCTTGGCAAACTGTAAACTGGCCATCCTGTTTAGCGGCTAACCAGTAGCCTCTGTATTTCTGTTCATGAAGTCTTCTGCAGACAATGGCCATTGACAAATCCGCACCCGATTCCTGAAGAGTGTTTCTGATCCAGTCGGACAGGTATTTGGGGATTTTTCTTTGTTGCAGAGAGAATTCTTCTGTCATCAGCTGTGGAGATCTTTCTTGGCCTGCCAGTCCATTTGCGATTAGTAAGCTCATCAGTACTCTTTCTTCTTACTGATGTTCCAAAGAGTTGATTTTGGTTTGGCTGATGTCTCTAAGTTTTCTTCTTGTTTCTCAGTCTAATAATGTCTTCTTTGACTTTCATTGGCACAACTTTGGTCCTCATGTTGATAAACAGCAATAAAAGTTTCCAAAGGTGATGGAAAGACTGGAGGAAAGACTAGGTGCTGAGAGCTCTTTTATACCTGCATTAAGGAGGCAATTAAGCACACCTGAGCAATTACAAATGCCTGTGAAGCCATGTGTCCCAAACATGATGGTGCCCTGAAAGGGGGGGGAGGAGGGAGGAGGGGAAGGGGGAGGAGGGGGAGGGAGGAGGGGGAGGGAGGAGGGGGGGGGGGAGGGGACTATGTATAAACACAGCTGTAATTTCAACATGTTTAAACCAAAATGTATAAAAATACCCTTTAATAAAATCTGACAATGTGCACTTTAACCACATGTGATTTTTTTTCTATTATAAATCTCAAATTGTGGAGTACAGAGGCAAATAAATAAATGATGGGTCTTTGTCCCAAACATTATGGAAGGCACTGTAAGTTAGCGTGAGAAACATTAAATTTTCAAAACAACTTTGACTTTTTGAAATATCTCTCTGTAAAACTTGTGCCAAAGTTTGGCGAGTCTGGCTGTTTTAAATCAGACAGCTGTACTGAGCTGATTAGCTCCACCATGACAGTGCATAGCGTGATACTGAGTCAGCCAGGCCACAGGGCAGTTTGATCAATCCCCGGGCTGAAGGGGCTTTAGGTGGAGGAAGATCTATTTTGCCAGTATTCCCACTCCTAGGATATCTGATGCAATGTTCACATGGATATTGTCGGAAAGGACAAAGTTAACCTGACCGCGACATTGCTCCTTGATTAAAACGTCCACAATGCAGAGGAGAGAAGCAAGCCCACACAATTGGCAGAGTCCCTGACATTTGCCAGCTGCATACAACCTTGCCAGGCAGGGGATGCTAATGTGCAGGAAGGAACTGCAGATGTTGGTTTAAACCGAAGATAGACACAAAAAGCTGGAGTAACTCAACTTCTCTGCACAGGCAGCATCTCTGGAGAGAAGGAATGGGTGACGTTTTGGGTGTGTCTGAAGAAGGGTCTCGACCCGAAGCGTCACCCAGTCCTTCTCCTCAGGGGATGCCAATTACAGGAAGCAAAGAGCAAGGAAGACTAGGTCCAAAAAGTTTTTTAAAATTGCTTATTTTTTTTAGCCAGCAGCCAGCCAGAGCAGCTTGCAACCCATATATAACCATATAACAATTACAGCACGGAAACAGGCCATCTCGGCCCTACAAGTCCGTGCCGAACAACTTTTTTCCCTTAGTCCCACCTACCTGCACTCATACCATAACCCTCCATTCCCTTCTCATCCATATGCCTATCCAATTTATTTTTAAATGATACCAACGAACCTGCCTCCACCACTTCCACTGGAAGCTCATTCCACACCGCTACCACTCTCTGAGTAAAGAAGTTCCCCCTCATGTTACCCCTAAACTTCTGTCCCTTCATTCTGAAGTCATGTCCTCTTGTTTGAATCTTCCCTATTCTCAAAGGGAAAAGCTTGTCCACATCAACTCTGTCTATCCCTCTCATCATTTTAAAGACCTCTATCAAGTCCCCCCTTAACCTTCTGCGCTCCAGAGAATAAAGACCTAACTTATTCAACCTTTCTCTGTTACTTAATTGCTGAAACCCAGGCAACATTCTAGTAAATCTCCTCTGTACTCTCTCTATTTTGTTGACATCCTTCCTATAATTGGGCGACCAAAATTGTACACCATACTCCAGATTTGGTCTCACCAATGCCTTGTACAATTTTAACATTACATCCCAGCTTCTATACTCAATGCTCTGATTTATAAAGGCTAGCATACCAAAAGCTTTCTTTACCACCCTATCTATATGAGATTCCACCTTCAAGGAACTATGCACGGTTATTCCCAGATCCCTCTGTTCAACTGTATTCTTCAATTCCCTACCCAGCAGCATGAGTACTGATTTCTCTAATTTCAAGTAACCCTTGCTTCCTCTCTCTCTCTCTCTCCACCCTCCCCACCCTAGTTGTCGTACTGGTTTCACTGTCGTCCTGTCGAGCTTCACTGTCTTTATAACTCGTTACAATCAAGCCAACAATGGACCATTGTGGGCTCCATCTTTCCTGGATCACCGTTACTTTTTTCCATTTCTTTCATTCATTTGTCCTATATCTCCCTCCATCGCCTCCCCTTTCCTCTGACTCTCAGTCCGAAGAAGGGTCTCGACCCGAAACGTCATCTATTCCTTTTCTCCAGAGATGCTGCCTGACCCGCTGAGTTACTCCCACTTTTTGTGTCTGTCTTACGGTTTAAACCAGCATCTGCAGTTCCTTCCTACACATTTTGCCCTGCTGTTGGTCCAAGGCAATGATCTAATTAAAACTAATAAGTCATTGACCAAGGAAAGCATTGTTACATTCCACACGCGCATTGTAAATGATATATGTCGCAGTGTAAAAGAATGAGCTAACGTGTTAGATGAAGTAACATGTTGAAATTAAACTCCCATCACCAGTGCCTCATTTTTACTACATTCTTTCACCATCTATATTAAGAACAGAAACATCAACACCAAAAGATTCATTTATTGATGCCAAAAACATTACACCAGTGAAATGATCATCTTGGCCTATTCCCTTCACTGTTCTCAGATGGCCCTCCATGTACTGTTCACATTTGCTCCATACCCACACAACTAATGCTAGATTTCACCTTAGAAAATAGGGAAAGTATTATCGTTTCCCTCCCTTCCATTTCCTCTCCTTTAGCCAAAGTCCTACACGACTGGTTTTCATCACTGAGAAGAGTGCATAGCACAGGAACAGGCCCTTCGGCCCACAATGTCCATGCCAAACATAACACTGCCCGGGCCATCGTGGGTACTGACCCCCCCAACATTGAGGTGATCTAGATGCTGCCTCAGGAAGACCTTTGACCCGACTCGTCGATGTTGACCATTACGCCCATGCATGCTAATCCCGTCTGCCCCAAGTTGCCTTGTGTTTCTCCACTCCTTTCCAATCCAAGACCAACCAAATGCTTTGGCAACGTTTAAGAAACATTTAGACAGGTACATGGATAGGGTAGGTTTAGAGGGATATGGCCCATAGGCAGGCAGGCAGGTGGGATTAGTGGAGATTGGACATGTTGGTCGGTGTGGGCAGGTTGGGCCAAAGGGCCTGTTTCCACGCTGTATGAGATGCCTCTTAACTGTTGTAATTGGATCTGCCGCTGTCACTTGCTCTAGGATTAGTGGTCGAGGCAGAAATACCCTAAACCTCTCATTTTAGACTCCCTGCTTTAGAACTGAGGGTGTAGAAGGGAGATAACAAGTATAAGGAGGTGAGAGGAAGGGGTGACGTAGGTAATAGGCGAGGAGGGAGAGGATGATCAGATGGAGCCAGGTGCCAGGGGAGAGAAGAGGTGTGAAGTGATAGTAAGTGGTAACCAGAGAAAGGTTTAGGTTTAGGTTTATTGTCACGTACTGAGGCACAGAGCATAACTTTATTTTGCAAGTTATCCAAATGGATTAGATATTCCATACATGGATACAATCATCCAAACTCAAGTACAAGTACTTTACTTTGGAGATGCAGCTTCGGAAACAGGCCCTTCGGCCCAATGAGTCAGCACCGACCAATGATCACCCCGTACACTAGCACTATCCTACAGACTAGGGGCAATTTACAATCTTTACTGAAGTCAATTAACCTACGAACCTGCATGTTTCTTTGGAGTGTGCGGGGAAACCAGAGCACCCGGGGAAAACCCACACGGTCACGGGGAGAACGTGCAAACTCCGTGCAGACAGCAGCCGTAGTCAGGGTCAAACCCCAGGTCTCTGGCGCTGGGCCACCAAGATTGAGCAAAGGGGAAGAAGGTACAGAGTGCAGAATATAGTTCTCACCGTTGTAGTGTGTTGCAGCGCATCAGTTCCATTGACAAATTCCAATATCCTCAATGGGGTCAGAAAACAAAGGAGCAGCCAGAGGCAGGTTGGGGGAGGGCAGGTTGGAGGTTGGTCGGTGATAAGTGGAGGCTCAAGAGGCTGCAGATGCTGTGATCTGATACATAAGGAAGGTCATAACTGTGATCTTACTGACTGATGTGACAGCTTTCAGTCTGACAGAGTGAATCTAACTTGCTGGAGGAACCCAGTGGGCCAGGCAGCGTGTGGGGAGGCAGGGAGATAGACAGATGGCATTTCGGGACAGAAGCCTTCTTCAGTCTGGGCGAGGCCTGCATAGATGCTGCTGACCTGCTGAGTTCCTCCAGCAGTTTGTATTTTTGCTCAGGATGCCAGTGTCTGCAGTCTCTCGTATCTCTGGGCCGAGCCCTGCACCCGTTTCAATGCTGACTGCATTTTTCTGCACATACTTCACCTCTGAGGTCAGCTGTGGCAGCCGCTGCCAGCACCAGCTTGAGAAGCTCAGTCACGCTGTTTCCTGTAAACCAAGTTAACTTTCCAATGAAAACATTTATGATTAGAATCATTAAAAGGAAAGCAATTCATGTTTTCGTTCACTTGCCGGATACTTGTATTGCCGATGTAAAAGCCAAGCCACACTGACCTTGGGCATTACATCCTTGGAACATCTTCTATCCTCAGCTTCCAACCCAATGATGTACTTCCAATGCTACCTTAAGCCATTTGGCCCCAGCCTTTCTGTTTTACCCATCCCTCTCTCTCTCTCTCACACTTTCACCGCTATTTTTACTGAAAAATAACCTGTTTTCTCCAGTACCGCTGGTTTACAAACAAAAAAGACACAATGTACTGGAGTAATACAGCAGGTCAGGCAGCATCTCTGGAGGACATGGATGGGCGACGTGTCGGGTCACTCCAGGTCCCGATATGAAATACCGCCTATCCGTGTCCTGCAGAAGTGCTGCCTGGCCTGCTGCGTTACAATAGCTCCCTGTGTTTTTTCTCAGATCTGAAACGTCCACTGATTCTCTATCAGCAGATGCTGCCTGACGTGTTGAGTGTTTCTGGCTTTGCCGTTGTATTTTTTCCTCAATTGGTCCTGAACTGGTTTGCTGAACCACTTCAGAGAGCTGTTAAGATTAAAACATTTTGCGGTGGATTGGGGCAGAGTCACACAAAGCGAGATTAGATAAGATAGCAGATCCGAATACCACTTTTCCGAATACCACTGGTGAACCAAATAGACCCATTTTAGTACAGGAGACCCTTGTGTTACAAGTGGGGTGGGGGCAGGGTGAGGTTATGTTCGTACAAAAAGGTCCATATCATGATTTTTCATTACACAAATTCAATAATCTGTGCTTGTATCAAGAAAAGTAACTTAAAAAAAAAAAAAATTTCAGATAAATTATCATGGAACAAATTTTATTTCGGATCTCAAATTATTTTGTCATTATTATTGAAGTCTGCAAGGAGAATCTCCGACGCTTGAACTCAGTAACCGCAGGGGACACATGGAACTGCAGATGCTGGAACCCTGAGCAAAGCACAAAGTGCTGGAGTAACTCAGCGGGTCAGGCAGCATCTGTGGAGGGATGGATAGGCGTCGTTTCGGGTCTGTCTGAAGAAGGGTCACCAGCTGGAATGGTATCCTATCTATTCTTTCCACTGATTCTGCCCGACCCGCTGAGTTACTCCGGCACTTTGTGTTTCACTCTGTAACTCAAGGGTCGCCTGTAGATTTTGTAATCACCAGTCCTACAACTTTACTCCAGGGGCGGCACGGTGACACAGCGGTAGAGTTACTGCCTTACAGCGCCTGAGATGGGTTCGATCCCGACCACAGTTGCTGTCTGTACGGAGTTTGCCTATTTTCCCTGTGACCACTGGGTTTTTTCCAGGATCTCTGGTTTGCTCGCACACTCCAAAGACATACAGGTTTGTAGGATAATTGGCTTGGAAAAAATTGTAAATTGTCGGCAGTGTTTGTAGGATGGTATTAGCATGCAAGGATCGCTGGTCGGTGTGGACAAGGAATGGCCTGTTTCCCAGCTGTATCTCTGAACTAAACTAAACGCATTTAATTTCTGTAGGTTAAATTCCTCAGCATAATGATAGAATTGGAACTTGTGGCCAGATCACTGATCAACTCCCTGAAGACTAGTCCAAAAACATGGTCACTCTGCCTCCAGCCATCTGAAGAACGTATTAAGAGTGTAGAAAATGATTCACAGGAATGAAATTCCAGAAGTCAGCAGCCTCTCAGGAACTGGAAGAGGCTAATAGTTCACTGAGTCTTCTTTTGAAGCGATTCCCTGAGCAGTGAGAGGGAAAGAAAAATCAACGTCCATTTCCTAGTGCATGCTTGGCCATCTGCAGCGACTCAGTGGGCCGAAGAGCCTGTTTCAGTGCTGCGTGACAAATTTCTGAAACATTCAACCACAAACTGATGGCGACCTGCCCATTTAAGGTCATATTCACAGAGCAAGGCCTTTCAGCCCAACTTGCCCACGCCAACCAACATGTCCCTTCAACACTAGTCCCACCTGCCTGCATTTGGCCCATGTCCCTCTAAACCTAGCTGTCTGAATGTCTCTTAAACATTGTGACAGTACCTGCCTCAACTACCTCCTACGGCAGATGATTCCATATACCTACCATCTTTTGGGTAAAAAAGTTGCCCCGCATGTCCCTATTGAATCTTTGAGGTGGTGCACCTTAGGTTCACCAGGTTAATTCCCGGGATGGCGGGACTGATATATGATGAAAGAATGGATCGACTGGGCTTATATTCACTGGAATTTAGGGTGAGAGGAGACCTTATAGACACATAAAATTCTTAAGGGATTGGACAGGCTAGATGCAGGAACAATGTTCCCGATGTTGGGGGAATCCAGAACCAGGGGTCACTGTTTAAGAATAAGGAGTAGGCCATTTAGGACTGAGATGAGGAAAAACATTTTCACCCAGAGAGTTGTAACTGTGTGGAATTCATAGCCACAGAAGACAGTGGAGGCCAATTCACTGGATGTATTCAAGAGAGAGTTAGGGCTAACGAAATCAAGGGATATGGGGAGAAAGTAGGAACGGGGTACTGATTTTGGATGATCAGCCATGATCATATTGAATGGCAGTGCTGGCACGAAGGTCCAAATGGCCTGCTCCTGCACCTATTTTCTATGTTTCTATGTTTGCTCTCTCACCTTAAACCTACGTAATGTGCTCTGGTTCTTGATTCCTCAAGAGTTGGGGAATCCTCCTCTCTCCAGAACTGCATTAGTGTTATGAGGAAATGAGATGTTCCAGAGCATCTGAGTTACTTCAGAAGATACAGAAATAGGGGAGTTTTAGACTGACCTGGGATCTGATACAAGGTTGTCCAGGAGCCGGCAGGTACTTTGCAAGCTTTCAGGCAGCTTTGGCTTGTGTTCCTGATCACCTGGACTAACGACAACTAAGCCACATTAATCAGACATTATGTCTGTATTTGCATGGTTCATTCACCCAAATCACCTATTGGACTTACATGAATGAATTGAAGGAATACAGTCAGCACGGTGGCGCAACAGTAGAGTTGCTGCCTTTCAGCGCCAGAGACCCGTGTTCGATCCTGACTACGGGTGCTGCCTGCATGGAGCTTGAACGTTCTCCCCATGACCGGCGTGGGTTTTCCCTGGGTGCTCCAGTTTCCTCCAACACTCCAAAGATGTACAGGTTTGTAGGCTAATTGGCTTGGTATAATTGTAAATTGTCCCTAGTGTGTGTGTGTGTGTGTGTGTGTGTGTGTAGGATAGCGTTCGTGTGCGGGGATCCCTGGTCGGCACAGACTCGGTGGGCCGAAGGGCCTGTTTCCGCGCTGTATGTCTAAACTAAACTACTGCTGTGCCTAACTCTTAGGAATTAGCGTTGCAACAAAGATGCACTGTATCGTACAACATTCCTGTTTAATTTGACAGGAGACCTGTTTGGGATTAGTCCAAAGGTATCTCTGGAAGTGTCAGAGAAAATTCCTAAGAAACAGATGAGGAGCTGAACTAGAGTGATTCATGAAGTCTCCTGGCAGAACTAGAGTATCATGTCAAATAAGTAGGGAGTTGGCTGACTCCTTCATGTACTTAGGTTTGTCCTTGTGTCTCAACAGATCAGACAAAACATTAATCTTAAGCATAAGGCTAATTCCTGGAGGAACTCAGCATGTCAGGCTGCATGTCTGGAGGGAATGGACGCGCAACGTTTCGGGTCAGACTGATTGAAGTAGGGAGAGGAAAGCTGGTAAAGAGAGGTAGGGGCGGGACAAAGCCTGGCATGTAAAAGGCAACCCAACCTGAAACGCCACCCATTCCTTCTCGCCAGAGATGCTGCCTGTCCCGCTGAGTTACTCCAGCACTTTGTGTCTATCTTCGATTTAAACCAGCATCTGCAGTTCCTTCCTACACATCTCGTTTCTCATTAGTTTCGCTATGGAGCAGGCAGGGTCACCAAGAGGGTGGTGAATCTGTGGGATTCTTTGCCACAGAAGGCTGTGGAGGCCGTCAGTGGATATTTTTAAGGCAGAGATAGATCGATTCTTGATTAGCACGGGTGTCAGAGGTTATGGGAAGTCAGGAGAATGGGGTTAGGAGGGAGGGATAGATCAACCATGATTGAATGGTGGAGTAGACTTGATGGGCCAAATGGCCTAATTCTACTCCTTGTGACCTTATGACCAAAGAATAGTCATGTTTATTTCTAATGGTTCCATTTAGTGCCAGGTTCCCCAGTAAACTTTGATCAGTGAAAATTAGAGGTTATAATACTTGGGTTCTAATTGCTGCCTTTTGATACCCAATTGGTACTTTTTGATTCTATTTAAAAGTATTTCCTGAAGAATTATACAACTAACCAGACAGAAGACAGCCACTTATCACTTATCCCAACCTATTTTATATTCTTTCATTTCTTGCAAAACATAACTAATGTTATGGTCTCAACCCCAATACCCACTGATAAAATATAAATAACCCTGAGTGTGGAAAAATAATCCCTATTCCCCCTTCATTGTTTCTACTGAGAGTCTTCAATTAATGTTACTGGGTTACACGTAAATGAACCTGTGCATTCGATGAGTTACCTTTTGAAAAACATTTCCTAATTATAGATATTTCCATTAGATTTCCCCAAACGTCTCCATTCCTGCGGGAAAACGAAACTACTTTTCCAAACATCCTCTCTCTCTGTGTGTATACATCCGTTCTTTCAGGTCGAGAGGAGTCAAGAACAAGTTACACATGGGGTGTGACAACTATTGTGTAGGAAGGAACTGCAGATGCTGGTTTAAACCGTAAGCAGGCACAAAAAGCTGGGGTAACTCGGCGGGACAGGCAGCAGCTCTGGTGAAAAGGAATAGGTGACGTTTCGGGTCGAGACCTTTGACACAGATTGCCGCTTAAGCCACATTGAGCTGAAGATATTTGGAGATAGTTTGTAGGGAATTGGTGTGTAGATCACTGTTATTTTATTTGGTTGGAGGGAGGGAGGGAGAGAGGGAGGGAGGGGGGGGTGGGAGGGAGGGAGGGAGGGGGGTGGGAGGGAGGGAGGGATGGAGGGAGAGAGGGGTATGGGAGAGAGGGAGGGAGAGAGGGGTGTGGGAGGGAGGGAGGGAGGGAGAGAGGGGTGTGGGAGGGAGGGAGGGAGAGAGGGGTATGGGAGAGAGGGAGGGAGAGAGGGGTGTGGGAGGGAGGGAGGGAGGGAGGATGGGAGGGGTGTGGGAGGGAGGGAGGGAGGGAGGGAGAGAGGGGTGTGGGAGGGAGGGAGGGAGGGGTGTGGGAGGAAGGGAGGGAGGGGTGTGGGAGGGAGAGAGGGGTGTGGGAGAGAGGGAGGGAGAGAGGGGGGTGGGAGGGAGGGAGGGAGGAAGGGGTGTGGGAGGGAGAGAGGGATGTGGGATGGAGGGAGGGTGTGGGAGGGGGTGGTGTGAGAGGGGTAAAAGAGGAAACGAGGTTAATTGGCTTCGGTAAGAATTGTAAATTGTCACTGGTGTGCAGGATAGTGCTGGTGTACGGGGTGATCGCCGGTCGGCATGGACTCGGTGGGCCGAAGGGCCTGTTTTCGTGCTAGATCTCTAAATTAAAGTAAACTCAAAATCAGTGAGACTGGGAAGATGGCCAAGGAAAGTCTAACATTGGATCCCTGCACTGGATAACATGCTCTGTACATGAGGGGAGCACAGCCTGTGGAAAGCCTTTGTAACATCGACATACGATGTACGAGACACACCCCGGTTCAGTACAGGACAGAGAACAAGTGGCTTCCCACAGCCCGACCACTTCACAGAAACACAAAGGCAAGAAAATAGATTGAAACTTATCAAATAGGGAAAGGCCTGCATAGAGAGTATGCGGGAGGATGTTTCCACTAGTGGAACAGTCTAGAACCAGGGGACATAGCCTCAGAATAAAGGATGTACCTTTAGAAAGAAGTTGTGGAGGAATTTCTTTAGTCAGTGGCTGGTGAATCTGTGGGATTCATTGCCACAAACAGCTGTGGAGGCCAAGTCAATGGATAATTTTAATGCGGAGATTGGCAGAATCTTGATTGGTACCGGTGTCAGGGGTTATGGGGGAAAAGCAGAAGAATGGAATTGAGAGAGAAAGATAGAACAGCCATGATTGAATGGTGGAGTAGAATCGATGTGCCGAATGACCTGTGACTTACGAACATGAGATACCAAGTGAAGGAGAAAGGATGGTGAAGGGAAATTGATTGATGTTGAGTCTTAAAGGAAAGCAAGACTCAGGCTTGCATTTCAGAGGTGAAAAAGCAGCCACTATCAGTGGCCAGAGTCATGTGGTGACCGCAAGAGACTGGGTTCAAAGGGTTGGTCAATTCAACAGATGATGTTGCTTCAGAGGATCAACGAGGGGCAAGACTTGCATGGTTTGGTGCTTCTTGTATTATAGATATACCACAAGTGTACTTACCATTTATTATCTTTTATAGGATGTCTTGTGCCATGAAAGAGACTGTGTAAGTGGAAGCTCTTGCTTTAATTGGACTTTATCGGATTTATTATAGATTATACTGGACTTTATCTTGGACTAAACGTTCTTCTCTTCATCATGTATCTGTACACTGTGGACGGCTCGATTGTAATCATGCATTGTCTTTCCACGGACTGGTTAGCACGCAACAAAAGCATGAACATTGAATTCTCCCAATTTTTTTAGCCCTTGCTGTCTCCTCCCCTTCCTATCTCTCCCTCAGCCCTCGGGCTCCTCCTCCTTTTCCCTTTCTTCTCCCCCCCCCCCCCCCCCCCCCATCAGTCTGAAGAAGGGTTTCGGCCCGAAACGTTGCCTATTTCCTTCGCTCCATAGATGCTGCTGCACCCGCTGAGTGTTTCCAGCATTTTTGTGTACCTTAGCTTTTCACTGTACCTCGGTACGCGTGACAATAAACTAAACAAAACTAAATCTTGTGTAAGAAGGGACTGCAGATGCTGGTTTAAACCGAAGATAGGCACAAAAAGCTGGAGTAACTCAGCGGGACAGGCAGCATCTCTGGTGACGTTTCGGGTCGAGACCCTTCCAGCACTAAATGTAGTATCCTTTATCCTTTGTCTGTGCACTGTGGTTGTGGACTGCTTGATTGTATTCATCTTTTGCCTTTTCAGCCGTGGCCCTGTCCTACCGGGTCTTGCTACTGGGAGAAAGGTTTAGATTAAATGGCACTCTGGAGGCACGTACAACAATTAAAGCACGATCCTCGCTGAGAGAAGGTTACAGAGTCCATGAGCTGAAAAACGACACTGAGCTTTGACTGATCCCTCCCTGTCACAATAAATCCTTTGGCACTAGAGAAACAAAAGTCCCTGGTGTGGCTGTACTGTTGTTATGTTATTGTATTCACTCAAAGGGGAAATGCAGAGTGTTCTTAAATAACTCTGTATACAGATTGGAGCGCGTGTAGCAAAGAAAGGTAAACACAAGAAGGGAAACGAGGATCAGTAATGTGTGCGTTGAACTACAGCGTTTTGCTGCTATGATCAATATAGGCATAGGTATATGCAATATAGGTACCATGATCAATATCAACAACTAGAGAGCAGACCTGTGCTACCATCTGCCTCATGGGACACCCTCGGACAAAATCAGACTTTACTGGACTTTACTCTTTATCATGTATCTGTACACTGCGGATGCTCAATTCAATTATTCAATTATACTTTATTGTCACATGTACCTAGGTACAGTGAAATGTTTTAGTTTGCATGCAACCTGGTAAAATGTTACAGTAGACCTCACCGAGGGAGTAAACAACTGTCGTCATGTTTTTTGCGCTGAAAAAGTTACAATAGTTCACAGAACAGTCCTCAATACTGCCTGTCGCCGCACGTGGCAGGCTTGTAAATTAATTTGATTCTGCAAATTGCCCCAAGTGGGTACAGTACCGTTAGTCACTGTACCTTGGTACATGTGACAATAAACTAAACTTATCTGTCGATCCCCGCACACTAACACAATCCTACACACGCCGGGGACAATTAAAATTTTTACTGAAGCCAATTAACCTGCAAACTTGTACGTCCTTGGAGTGTGGGAGGAAACCGGAGCTCCCGGGGAAAACCCACGCAGGTCGCGGGGAGAATGTACAAACTCCATACAGACAGGAACCGTGGTCAGGATCGAACCCGGGGTTTCTGACGCTGTGCGGCAGCAACTCTACCGCTGCGTCACCGCGCAGCCCATTTAACGTGGTTGGAAAGGATTATCTGGCCGTGAACTGACTCCTGTTTGTGGGAGCTTCACCAAGAGTTGAAAATGAGCTGCTGCATTTCCGACCGTGTGGGATTCATTGTGAAACACTCTGGTGGACGTCTTGAGGGCTGGCTACTTAGTCAAGATGTTAATCAGTGTTTGGCCTTTCTCTTCAATTCAGTCAATACATTTCAGTGACCTTGTCCTGAAGAAAAGTGTTTGAAATTAGATTTGTACATGAATGAATAACTCAAAACAAACATGAAATAAGAAATTAAGACCTTGACCAACGGGACAGATTTAGTGAAAGAATTGTGGATCTCCATTTCAGCGGCTAACAATGTTTCTGCAAACTTTAGACAATCAGTTCCTTTTTTCCCCCAGGATGGAAACATCAAATACATGATTAATGTTTGCACATTCTCTCTGTTGCTACATGGGTTTTCTCCAGGTGCTTTTGTTTTCTTCCACAATCCAAAGATATGCAGGTTTGTAGGTTAATTTGCTTCAGCCCCAAGTGGGGATAAGATACAACTAGTGTACAGGTGATCGCTGGTCGGTGTGGACTTGGCGGGCCGAAGGGCTTGTTTCCAGGCTGTATCTCTAAACTAAACTAAACTCAGCTAGTGAGGCAGCATCTCTGGAGGACACGGATAGATGACATTTTGGGTCGTGATCCATGTCTAGTCAGAGGAAGGGCCCAGATCCAAACGACACGTATCCATGTCCTCCAGAGATGCTGCCTGATCCGCTGTATTACTCCAGCACTTATGACCGATGCAATTACAAAGAAGGCACATCAGCGACTCTACTTCCTGAGAAGATTACGGAGATTCCTGGGCGTGCACATCTCTGAAGATCTTTCCTGGTCCGAGAACACTAACGCAATTATCAAAAAAGCTCATCAGCGCCTCTGCTTCCTGAGAAGTTTACGGAGAGTCGGTTTGTCAAGGAAGACTCTCTCTAACTTCTACAGGTGCACAGTCGAGAGCATACTGACCGGTTGCATCGTGGCTTGGTTCGGCAATTTGAGCGCCCTGGAGAGGAAAAGACTACAAAATGTAGTAAACACTGCCCAGTCCATCATCGGCTCTGACCTTCCTTCCATCGAGGGGATTTATCGCAGTCGCTGCCTCAAAAAGGCTGGCAGTATCATCAAAGACCCACACCATCCTGGCCACACACTCATCCCCCTGCTACCTTCAGGTAGAAGGTACAGGAGCCTGAAGACTGCAACAACCAGGTTCAGGAATAGCTACTTCCCCACAGCCATCAGGCTATTAAACCTGGCTCGGACAAAACTCTGATTATTAATAACCACTTTCTGTTATTTGCACGTTACCAGTTTATTTATTCATGTGTGTATATATTTATATCATGGATGGACACATTTATCTGTTTTGTAGTAAATGCCTACTATTTTCTGTGTGCTTAAGCAAAGCAAGAATTTCATTGTCCTATACAGGGACACATGACAATAAACTCACTTTAACTTGATTCGGCATGTCGAAGAGTACACAGTAGAGAGCATTCTGACTGGTTGCATCGTGGCCTGGTTCGGCAACCTGAACGTCTAGGAATGGAAAAGACTACAAAACTTTGTGACCACTGCCCAGTCCTTCATCGGCTTTGACTTCCCCACCGGCGAAGGGATCTATCGTAGTCGCTACCTCAAAAAGGCAGTCAACATCATCAAAGACCCACACCATCCTGGCTACACACTCGTTTCACCATTGCCATCAGGAAGAAGGTACAGGAGCCTGAAAACTGTAACGTCCAGGTTCAGGAACAGCTTATTCCCTACAGCCATCAGGCTATTAAACATGACAAAGAATAAGCTCCGAACTGCAAAATACTATCATTATTGCACTATATTTGCTATTTATTGAACTTTTTTTCTCTTCCCCCGTGATGTACTATGTTTACATATTCACATATTCTGTTGTGCTGCAGCAAGTAAGAATTTCATTGTCCCATCTGGGACATATGACAATAAAACACTCTTGATACTTTGCGTCAAAACTATATAATGGTTTACAATCATCCAAGCCACAAGGAAGAACATTTAAGACGTGGCAGGAAGATAAAGGAGAGACAAACAGTGGCATTAGGTATGTGGAGGAGGAACTGGCAAGAAGTAGGGGAGATGGTTTAGATAACAGTGATTAAGGACAACAGTCCAGAAATGAATGGTCTTATTTGGCTCATGTTTGCATATTGCTAGGGTCTCCTCTCCTTTCCGTTATAACAGAGGTTTCTTCCGTTAACACTTCTGATCCCGATCCAAAAAGGTCAAACTGGTGCTTGTTTTTTCCAGACACACATAAACTTTAGAGAGTCTGCACCGACCGAGTCTGCTCCGACCGGCGATCACGGCATACTAGCGGCAGCCTACAGGCTAGGGTCAATTTACAATTTTATAACTAACTAGACCCAAGTGGGACCCGTTGCGTCCTGTCCCCTCAATGGTAGGGGAGGGGGGTGGCGACATGTGGCATCAGACACACACTCTAACTACCCCCCCCCCACACACACACACACTAACCACCCCCCCCCCCCCCCCCACACACACACACACACACTAATTAACACACCCCTTGATATATTAATATTATTCATTCGCTCCTTTTACCCCATCCCCACCCTATCCACTCACGCATAGCCCCCAACGAGGGGGACGTCACTCACAGCGCAGATGCAGCACCTAGAGCCATTGTTACGTCATCAGCCAAAGCCGCTCGGTTTTATTTTCAAAGTTATTTCAGATTCTTGAACATTTTGATTAATAACTCGAGAAATAATGCATGAAATTTTCAGATAAGGCGATTTTTGACTTCACAACATAAATCTCTATAGGAATATGTGAACCATTAGCGCGTCGTTTTTTCGTGATGTGACAACACACAAACAAATACACACACAAACAAATACACACACAAACAAATACACACACAAACAAATACACACACACACACAAGATCCGAGGTATATAGTTATAAGGATAAGGATAATTTTACCGAAGCCAATTAATGTGCACACCTGCAAATCTTTGGAGTGTGGGAGGAAACCAGAGCACCTGGAGAAACCCCCCATGCCATTACAGTGAGAACGTACAAACTACCTACGGACATCACCTATATTCAGGATTGAACCCGGGTCTCTGGCGCTTGTAAGGCGGCAAATCTACCGCTGCGCCACTACGATGTACGTGTTTGAGTGACTCTTCTGATGTCTGTGGTTGTTTCATTATTTTCCTTTTTGCAACAGAATGTCTAACCAATCCAGGTCTACCTGAATTAAAAGCTCGAACAAATTGATGGGTTAGGGAATGGGGGGAGAGAGATATAGTGCAGAGAAAATTCTGGCCTGAACTTATCAAAACTGAGATATTAAATTATACACAGCGATAAAGAATAGTACCAGAAACAGGAATAAGGGCAATTGTACTGGTTGTGAGTGAGAGCTGAAGGCTTTTTTTTTAGACATGACGTCCTTAAAGATGTTTTTGTGTGCAATTCAGTGATCTCAGCATTTTGAAATGCTCGATTGTGCCTTGACCCCAACAAAAAAAACATACAAACTCTGTGCAGGAAATGTCACAGCTTTAGAAATATCCTTGGGAAACTATGTAGGCAAGATGGTACGGTGGAGTAGTGGTACAGCTACTGCCTTACATGGCCGGAGACCCGGGTTTGATCCCGACTACGGGTGCCTGTCTGTACAGAGTTTGTACGTTCTCCCCGTGACCCGCGTGGGTTTTCTCCGAGATCTTCGGTTTCCTCCCACACTCCAAAGACATACAGGTTTGTCGGTTAATTGACTTGGTATAAATGTAACGTAGGCAAAAATGCTGGAGAAACTCAGCGGGTGAGGCAGCATCTGTGGAGCAAAGGAAATAGGCGACATTTCGGGTCTGTCCCTAGTATGTGTAGGTTAGTGATATTGTACAGGTGATTGGCGTGGACTCGGTGGGCTAAAGGACCTGTATCTCCAATACTAAAACAGCTTTTTCCCCTCTTTTCCCCTCCATAAGCTGGGATATAGTCCTGTTTTTCCAACCATCCTATAAGATACGTTACGTTCCCACCTTACGTTCCCATCTGTAATAAGGAGAATAATGTTATTCTCCTTATCCTACATCAGTACACTGTGGATGGCTCGATTTAAGCGTGTATAGTCTTTCTGCTGACTAGATAGACTGGCTCGGAGGGCAAGACTCTGGCTCGAAGGGCCGAATTGCCTACTCCTGCACCTATTGTCAATTGTCACACAACAAAAAGCTTTTCACAGTGCTTTGGTACATGTGACAATAAACTAAACTAAACCACGCCTACCTCATTACAGACATTGGACTTTGAGATTCTCATTGCCGACAATTCTCCGAGCACGCAGGCTGACCGGACTTTGAATAATGGCTCCAAATATGACAGCGGCTGCATGTTTAATATATATTTAAAAAATAATTCATAGCCTCAGAATTAAAGGACGATGAGGAGGAATTTCTTTAGTCGGAGGGTGGTGAATCTGCGGAATCCATTGCCATAGAACAGTGTGGACGCCATCAATGGATATTTTTAAAGCAGAGATAAATAGATTCTTGATTAGTACGGGTGTCTGGGGTTATGGGGTTAACAGAGGAAGATAGATCAGCCATGATTGAATGGTGGGGTAGACATGATGGGCCGAACGGCCTAATTCTGTTCCTATCACATGAAATAAAGGACCGCTGAACCATTCTCTGGAATTATTATGCTATAATACTAAAAAACTATATTCGACACGCTGATATTTTTCTCTTTGTTCTATCTGTTGTACCTCTATTTGGCTTAATTGTATTCACGTAAAATATTATCTAATGAATAGCATGCAAACAACAACAAAATGTCACCGTATTACGATACATGACTAATAATAAACCTAAATCCAAGCCCGAACTGATTCGATGCGTTTATAGTCGACTTCTGTGTTACCACAGTTCTCTGACTCCAGGAGATTTGCCAGGTTGCATTTAAAATGTCTTGCCCAGAAGATGTACAGGTTTGTGGGTTAATTGGCTTGGTGTAAGTGTAAATTGTCCCTAGTGTAGTGTTAATGTGTGGGGATCGCTGGTCGGCATGGACGCAGTGGGCCGAAGGGCCTGTTTCCGTGCTGTATCTCTAAACTAAACAGGCTACCATGCGTCACAAATCAAAATTTTGCCTTGGACTGGATTTAGCTCCAGATCCTGCGGCCACCGGTATTTGCAAATCCTGCACACACCCACTTCCGTTCGTCAGCTTCCACCAGTTGGATCATGGCCTCCCACATGCTGAGTGCTGACATTGGCACAGGCTCGAGAAGCTTACACTGCTGGTGAAACTCGATCCCAGAGCCAGTCACCAACTTTATGTGTGGAGTTGGGAGAGCGTGGGGGGGGGGACCAGGAATGGGGAAACAACCACCTTTGTCCCAGGTCAAAGCGTCATTGTTCAAATCAACCTTCGACAGCCCACACAAGGCACTATCCCCCACATCATTAACTAAAGTAGCTCTCAATCCGTCTACCAAGTCTCTGATCAATGGAACTCATTGGGGTAGCTGTAATAGGTTTGTCACCATGACAACAGTGTCCTCTTACACCAACACTGAACAATCTGCGGGCTGCCAAGCTTGCCCTTGTTCTTGTGTGGGAAGTTCAAGAGAAAGCAAGTTCCATTGGGAGTTACAATTTGGGTGCAGTATCTGACAAGCGGCAGAGGGAAATACGGGAGATACGTCTCATTAGATCTCTTTACTTTAGACTTCAGAGATACAGCACGGCCCACTGAGTTTGCGGCGATGAGCGATCCTACACTAACACCATCCTACGCACTCGGGTCAATTTACAATTTTACCAAAGCCGATTGACCTACAAACCTGTATGTCTTTGGAGTGTGGGAGGAAACCGGAGCACCCACACAAAACCTATGTGGTCATAGGGAAAACGTACAAATTCCGTACGGACAGCGGCCGTAGTCAGGATTGAACTGGGGTCTCTGGCGCTGTAAGGCATCACTGTGCCGCCTCTGCTGTTTAAGAGCCCAGTCTACGTATATCCTTCTGTGAGGAAGGTTCCCGACCCGAAACATCACCTATCCACTCCCTCCAGAGATGTAGCTGAGTTTCCCCAGCACTTTGTATTCACATTCACGATTCCAGCATTTGACGTTCCTCGCCTCCCATCCTCCATCCTACCATGAACTCATCAGGTGAGATCAGCACCTGTACCAAAACCTATTATAAATTTGGAGAATTCAGTGTTGGTTTTGATATCGATTTATTCTCAGCACATGTACTGAGGAAATAAATAGCAGAAAATAGTTCAAAGGAAAATTAAAGGAGGCCCTGAAATGAAAGGCCTGACGCGGGACAGCAACTTAGAAAAATCAATGGAATTTGGAAGGAAAATAATGGGGAATTGAAAGCAGGTAGACAAAAATACTGGAGAAACTCAGCGGGTGAGGGAGCATCTATGGAGCGAAGGAATAGGTGACGTTTTGGGTCGAGACCCTTCTTAAGACTGATGTGGGGGGGGGGGGGGGAAGAAGAAAGGAAGAGGCGGAGACAGTGGGCTGTGGGAGAGCTGGGAAGTGGAGGGGGAGGAGGGAGAAAGCAAGGACTACCTGAAATTGGAGAAGTTAATGTTCATACCGCTGGGATGTAAGCTGGGTCCGGTAACAGCAAACGAGGTGAGAAGTTAATTGTCGAGACATTATCTTCTGAAAGAGAGAGCCATGGGAGAGGTCAAAGAGGAGAGGGGGATGAGTGGGTTAACGTATGATGAGCATTTGACAGCACTGGGCTTGTACTCACTGGAGTTTAGAAGGATGAGGGGAATCTCATTGAAATTTCCCGAGTTGTGAAAGGCCTGGATAGAATGGATGTGGAGAGGATGTTTCCACTAGTGGGACTGTCTTGGAGCAGAGGGCATAGCCTCAGAATAAAAGGACGTACCTTTAGAAAGGAGGCGAGGGGGAATTTCTCTAGTCAGAGGGTGGTGAATCTGTGGGAGTCATTACCACAGAAGACTGTGGAGGCCAAGTCAATGGGTATTTTTAAAGCCGAGATTGACAGGTTCTTGAGTAGTACGGGTGTCAAAGATTATGGGGAGAAGGCAGGAGAATGGGGTTGAGAGGGAAAGTTCGGTCGACCATGATTGAAAGGCGGAATAGACTTAATGGGCCAAATGGCCTCATTCTGCTCCGATGACATATGAACTTGAGGAGGGAGGAAAGAGGTATGGGAGAGAAAGAGCTAACCAAAAAAATGAAGTCAAACAAGTATGAAGAAGTCATAAAACCTTACATCTTGAAGAAATGCGATTCCTCCTAACAGACAAAGCAGACCAATTCCTTAAGGATTTGGTCTCCATTTGTCGACTTCTTACAAGCATATGGTGCAACACAAACGTAGACATGATCTGTTTCAGGATTGGGTGAATGGTGGTCAAGAATAATAAATAGCTATCTCTCCTTCATTCTTCTGCTTTCTACCTCTTCTACTTTTCTCTCTATTTTCTTTCTTTTCTCATTTCCTTTTTCTCACTTTTCGGTATCACACACCTCTCTATTTCTTTTCTATTCTCTTTCTGTCTCCTTTTTACTGTTAAAAAAATAAAATAAATAAGAAGCTGTACATGAAATGTAACATGTCAATATATACTAGGTATCTACGGTACCATATTATTGTACTTACTTCTAATAAAAAATAAAAATAAAAAAAACCAAGTATGAAGAAACTCGAGACACAGTTCCCAAGTTTAATAAATCTTCATCTGGAGACTTCAACAGATACTGTACATCACCAGATGAGGTGGTGTCTGCTTACACTGAACAACAGTGTGGATTCCTTGGTCTGTGGCGTTATAGATTCATGGTTTGCATCCCCAGGTAATTATAATACACTTAAGATGTTTCTACTCCACAGGAATGCAGCAGACTACCGACGTGTGGTTCTCTTGCTCTCGGCTCCCGGTCTTAAACATAAACAACCTCACGCACAGGAAGCTAGCGGAGTGCAGCAGACCCAAAGAAAACAGAGAGCTGCCATTGAATTACGTCTCCTGATCGCTGGAGCTCAGACCCCCGGACCTCCGGAGCAGAGCGACGTAGAGGGAGGAGAGATGCCGTCTGAAGAAGGCTCTCGACCCGGATCGTCAACTATTCCTTATCTCCAGGGACGCTGACTGACCCGCTGGGTTACTGCAGCTTTTTGTGCCTAAACCAGCACCTGCAGTTCCATCCTGCACGAGATGTCATTACTAACGGGCTGGCAAACATGATAACTTCACAGCTGACAAACTGCAGTCGAGCAAGTGCAACAAAAATGAATTCTCCTCTCACAGTCCTACGGTCTGGTTACTGAAGAGAGCCCCTACGTGCCAAAACTGTGGTGAATCGGGGCAAAATTGACCAAAAATATGAACTTAAGTTTACTTCAAACTCACACAATTGCTGTAAAACCTTATTTTAACCAAATATCTCCCGTCTTGAGTCACACAAAGTGATACTCTGACCTTTCCCCTTAAATCTTGCAGGAGCTAGTTGAATTTACTGATTTGCAGGAAAACAGACATCCCATTTCTTGGGCGAGAACCTAAACAAAATGTTAATGGCTGCCGAGTGGAAAAATAGGATTCCGTGTTCAGTCTCTTCACTCGGCCCACAGTGCCCCCGCTGAGAGCAAGAAAATCTGGTCCCATTACACTCAGGCTTGAGGCTGGCAGCTGGCCAAGAGGTCTGTGAGAGCAGCCTGTGAACACAGCACTTCTGTTCTGGTTAAATAGTACAAATCACCAGGGACCAGTCGCCAGCTCCACAACCCCAATCGATACGTTTGTCAGGGCACACACACGCACGCCCGCACGCGCGCACACACACACACACACACACACACACACACACACACACCCACACCCACACCCACACCCACACCCACACACACACACACACACACACACACACACACACACACACACACACACACACACACACACACACACACACACACAGGTCTCAATCATCTCTAAAGCAAATGTGGGGAACACTCCGGGTCTCGTTGGTTTGGTAGGTGAACTGCTTACCCGCTCCCCTTCACATGGACCCAACCCCCCCCCCCCTCCCTCCTTCCCCACCGCCCACAGCAGATGTGTCGGGGCACCGTCTGTGAGATGTGTTGTTAACATGAGGCCTCGTCTGTTCCAGAGTAACTCAGCGGGACAGGCAGCATCTCTGGAGAGAAGGAATGGGTGTTGTTTCGGGTCGAGTCTGAAGAAGGGTCTCGACCCAAGACGTCACCCATTACTTCTCTCCAGAGATACTGCCTGACCCACTGAGTTACTCCATCAATTTGTGTCTATCTTCGGTGTAAACCAGCATCTGCAGATCCTCCCTGCACGCCTTGTCTGTTTTGTCAGCTGGCTGCAACTCATTCCTTGACACTCTGCTGAGGAAGGTGTCTCTCCAACATCCTGGCTAAACCTCTTCAACCCACGTCACTAAACATATACACAGATTACACTGCTCCGGGGGCTTCGCTCTACGCCAATTGACTGCCCTGTCTCGACTGCACAGCACTTTCTGCATCAATCAATTTGTAACAAAACACAGGAACATAGAAAATAGGTGCAGGAGTAGGACATTCGGCCCTTCGAGTCAGCACCGCCATTCAATATGATCATGGCTGATCATCCAAAATTAGTACCTATGCTTTTTCCCCCATATCCCTTGATTCCGTTAGCCCTAAGAGCATATCCAATTCTCTCTTGTATACATCCAGTGAATTGGCCTCCACTGCCTTCTGTGGCAGAGAATTCCACAGATTCACAACTCTCTGGCTGATAAGGGTTTCCTCATCTCAGTCCTAAATGGCTGACCCCTTATTCTTAAACTGTGACCCCTGGTTCTGGACTCCCCCAACATCGGGAACATTTTTCCTGCATCTACCCTGTCCAATCCCTTCATGATTTTTATGTGTTTCTATAAGATACCCTCTCATCCTTCCAAATTCCTGTGAATATAAGCCCAGTCGATCACACTTCGGTCCTAAAACACTTTGGGACCGAATATAGGTATTGTTTAAACTGGGGACGTTCCAATTTTACAGAAGTCAATTAACCTACAAACCTGCACGTCTTTGGAGTGTGGGAGGAGACAGGAGCACCCGGGAAAAGCCTACACGGTCACAGGGAGAACGCGCAAACTCTGTTCAGACAGCACCCATTGTCTGGATCGAACCCAGGTCTCTGGCGTTGTAAGGCAGCAACTCTACCGCTGCACCACTATCCCGCCCTAACTGGGGGAAACTCACAGAGGCCAATTGACCTGCAAACCCACACGTCTTTGGGATGTGAGAGGAAACCAGAGTACCCGGAGGAAACCCACGTGGTCACAGGGACATCGTGCAAACTCCGCACAATGAGCACATGAGGTTAGGATCGAGCCTGGGTCTGTGGCGATGTGAGGCAGCAGCTCTACCAGATGAACCACTGTGATGCCCTCACTCTGTCTCCACCCTTTTGCTATTCACTCACAGGAGTGATCGCGTTGACAAAGTAGCAATGTCAACAACACAGTAAAAGATCTTACAATCCCGATTCTGATCTGCAATCCCGCTTGTGGGAAAATCTGCACCCTGATGAAGGTCCCACAAGGCTTACCATGCCTGTTTTCCCCACGGGATACGGGGCATTGCTCGCAAAGACAAATTCTTTCCCATCCTGATTGCTTTTGAGAAGCTGGTTACAAGCTGCAGTATGTTGAAGCCATTCCCGCAGCGCTGCTTGGCAAGATCTCCAGGACTTCGACCCTCCGTAAATGATGGAACAACATACTTCCAAGCCAGGGAGGTATGCAAGCGTATAGGGAACCTGGAAGCGTATAGGGAAGCGTATAGGGAGGCACAGTGGTGCAGCGATAGAGTGGCTGCCTTATAGTGCCAGAGACCCGAGTTCGATCCCAACCATGGGCGGTGCGATGCGGGATGCAATGTCACCAGTGATGATAACTTCTGCAGGCAGTTGTGAAAAAGCTGGGTGGCACAGCGGTAGAGTTGCTGCCTTGCAACGCTTACAGTGCCAGAAACCCGGGTTCGATCCCGACTACGATCGCTGTCTGTACGGAGTTTGTACGTTCTCCCCGTGACCGAGTGGGTTTTCTCCGAGATCTCCGGTTTCCTCCCACACTCCAAAGACATACAGGTTTGTGGGTTAATTGGCTTGGTATAAATGTAAATTGTCCCTAGTGTGTGCAGGATAGTGTTAATGTGTGGGGATCACTGGTAGGCACGGACTCGGTGGACCGAAGGACATGTTTCCACATTGTATCTCTAAAAATACCGGCCCTGCTGAGTGTCCCACACCCCCTCTGGACTGTCTGCCTCGGATGGTCACGTCGCACAGACACATCTGCACTTTAGTCTGTTTGAACTATTTTGACTATTTTACTGTTTTTTTTACAATCCATGTTCTCGGGGTATCTAAATCTAAATTTTATTAGTTATTTATGTTATGACATCGGATGGAAGCTGCATATCAAATCTCGTTGCGCTTATGTGCAATGACAATAAAATATATTATTATTATTATTATTATTAAAATAAAGACTAAACCTGGGCATGTTCCCAAGTGAAGCCTTATTCTCTCAGACAGCAGGGGTTTTGGTGAACTACCCCTAGGCACCATGTGTATTGTACACACCAACTACCCTCCTGCATGCCATCCGCTGAGTTACTCCAGCATCTCGTGTCTATCACATTTTCAAGAGAGAGTTAGATTTCGCTCTTAGGGCTAATGGAATCAAGGGATATGGGGAAAAAGCAGGAACGGGGTACTGATTGCGGATGATCAGCCATGATCATAGTGAATGGTGGTGCTGGCTCGAAGGGCTGAATGGCCTGCTCTGGCACCTTTTTTCTATGTTACTATGTCTATCTTCTGCATGTAACACTGGTTGCTTCGCTATCTGAGGAGTTGTGATGGGATCTGAATGTGGTGCCCGCACCTATTGATGAGAAGAAGTGTGACAATGAGATGTTGACATTTGGCCAAGATCCGATTTCTGAGGTTTATCAAAGATGGAAAATTTGTTTATGTGGGTTTTCTCTTGAGTGAAGATGCCAATGTTGCTTCCATGTCATTTACATATCGTTCAGTAAGGCCTGTGACAAGGTCCCGATGGGAGACTGGTGAAAGAGATAAGAGCCACTGGGATCAAAGGCAATGAGGCAGAATTGGGTCTAAAATTGGCTTGGCAGTAAAAGGCAGGGAGGGGGTGATGATGAAGACATCATATGATGAAGATAGCCTTCAGCAACAGAAGGATATTGATGGCTCAGTGGGATGGTCAGAAAAATGGCAGATCGTGATTAATGCAATTTGAATTGCGTGGTGAGGCATCATGGGTGGATTAGCAGGGACCACACAAAGATTACACACAGAGTCATACTCATAGATGTTAATCATAAAGTACAAAACATGCCTTTCATCTCAACTCATCCATACCAACCAAGTTAGTTTGTCAACGTAGTTCTACTTGCCTGCACCTTGCCCATATGCTGTGGTGTACCTGTCAATGTGCCTTTTAAAGCTGTAATTGGGTTTGCCTCTGACAAATCATTCCATGTTCACACCACCCTGTGTGTAAAGAAGTTGCCCCGAAAGGCCCTGTCGCACTTCGGCATAATTTGCGCATCATTTACGAGACATCATTTACGTGTCACGACGCACGATGCGCTCATGGCGTGCATTACGCACACGTGGCGCGTGGTGGCGCAGGCAGTGACGCGCGGTCACGCACGGCGCCCCAGGATTTTGCGATTCACAAAATTGGTTGAGCAGGCTAGGACTTTATTCCTTGGACCGCAGGAGGATGAGGGGTGATCTTATAGAGGTGTATAAAACCATGAAAGGAATAAATCAGGTAGATGCACAGAATCTCTTGCCCTGAGTAGGGGAATCGAGGACCAGAGGTCATAGATTTAAGGTGAAAGGGGAAAGATTTAATAGGAACCTGAGGGGTAACTTTTTTTATGTTGAGGGTAGCGTGAGTAGGGAACGGGCTGCCGGAAGAGGTAGTTGATGCAGGTACTATGAAAATGTTTAAGAGACATTTGGACAGATACACACAGAGGATAGGTTTAGAAGGTTGTGTGCCAAGCGCGGGCAGGTGTGACTAGTGAGGTATGTTGGTCAGTGTGGGCAAGTTCCACACTCTATAGCTCTACGAATATTAATTTAGTAAATGACCCAAAGTTGAAGTTTGTAATGAGTCAACTTTGATTCAGTGGATGGCACACTTTCCTTGGAGTTGAAGGTTTTGATTTCAGGACCCACACCAGAAACTCGAGCAGCAAGATCTAGGTGGAAACTCCGCGGTGGTGTTGAAGGCAGGCCATGGAGTTGGATGGGCTGACGTTTAGATGAAAAATTTAAATCAAGGCTCCGACCGATGGATGTAAAAGACCTCATAGCACGATTGCAAATAGGAGCGGTTTGTTTTGCCCCCAATATTTATCCTTCGTCATTCAGCAAAGGGAAGTTGTGAGAGCACACTCTGTGCACAAAATGGATGCTGCATTTCCCACAGTACCACAGTGGCTACACTTTACGATTAAAGCGACTCCCCACTATCAACTCCATCAGCACTTCCTGCTGCCTCAGGAAAGAGGACAACATAATCAATGACTTGTCCCACCTCGGTCATTCCTTCTTCTCCTCACTCCCACCAGGCAGAAGATTGAAAGCGCGCACCACCAGACTCAGGGACAGCTTCTTCCCCTCTGTCAACGGTCCTTCCATAAGTTAGGGTACTGTCCGATTCACTTCTACCCCATTCCCCTCTACCCCATTGCAGACTTTGTCTACGGAATTGATGCTCTGCCATGCTGAGAACTATATTCTGCACTCTGTGTCTTCCCCTCCGCTACCTATTGTACTTGAGTTTGGCCTGATTGCATTTATGTATAGTTCTATTTGATCTGATTAGATAGCATGCGGAACAAAGCTTTTCATTGTACCTTGGTGTACGTGACATTAATGATAACTATATTAAGTTTTGTTTCCTTCATCTGCAATTTGTCTCGAGATTGGGAATTGAAATATAAACTTAGAAGCTGGGAAATTACATGTAAGTACAACCCTCTCTTTGACACCAATTCACCATTCAACAGCATGTTCGATCCGCTACATCAGTACAAGCTTTTCATCTTGAATAAAAAAGGCTAACTAATTTGCCGCAACCTTCAGAAATATAGCAACATTACACTCACAGCTAATTAAGTACAATCCAGTAATTAAACCTCAGTTTAGCTGGAGATTGCGTCTCCATGTAAGAATGTCACAGAAGTCTGAACATGAGTGGCTTACACATGTGGGACTCACAAAACATCAAAAAGGTCTTCAGCTGCCTTCCACAGAGAGGGAAGAAAAACATTGCTGCGATATCAAGCTTCCAAGGATGACTTCAGTCTGCCTGTGGAAGTCAAGTGAGAATCGGAGACATGTTTGGCTCCTGGGTCTCCCTGTGGTCGGATAACCTGCCAATGTGCCCTCATGTAAATAACAATAATTTGGTAAAGACTTGAAAACCAAGCAGGAATAGCGTCTGTGGATGAGGGGAAAAGCATCAGATTGGAATTTAAACTGACCTGAGTTACATGTGTGGTCCTCATTTTCAATCGTACTCTTGAGAAAGTAATGCCTGTGCACTCCAAGGGATATTTTCCAGACCAATATTTTACAATGAGTTCAGAGTTTCACATGTCTTTAATGGCAATATTATTCTCAAGTGTACACTTAAAACCACGCAAGTAACCAGGATCATATTATTAAATATGTGTAATGTTAACAACTTCGATTTACAAAGCACCTCGAATGCAATAAATATCTTGCCATGCTCCTCAATCCTGCCTAAACTATAATCAGTATCGTTCCCTTCATCTGCAATCTGTCTTGAGATTGGAAAATTAAATATAAATGACATAAAATAATGACAGCAGCACATTAATTTTTGTGTACAGCAGCACAAGTTTCATAAGAAATATATTGTCCAAGACGAAAAAATTAGGAGTCACCATTTTTAGAAGTTGCCAATAATGCCTTTTCAATCTCCCATGGAGTGTATAGGATGACAAGCTCATTAAAAGGTGCAGCTATCCTGGCGGCACGGTGGGGTAGCTCGTAGCGCTGCTGTCTCTCAGTGCCAGAGACCCGGGTTTGATCCTAACATCAGGTGTTGTCTGTGTGGAGTGTGCACGGTCACCCTGTGACTGCACGGTTTTCCTCCAGTTTCTTCCCACATCCCAAAGACGTGTGGGTTTGTCGGTTAATTGTCCCTAGTGGGTGAGAAAATGGGATAGTATAGAACTAGTGTGGATGGGTGATCGATGGTCAGCGTGGACTCAGTGGGCCGAAGGGCCTGTTTCTATGCCGTGTCTCTAAACTCTACAATGAAGGGACATCTACCATCAATCAGTGGTACACAAAATTGCTGGGGAAACTCAGCGGGTGCAGCAGCATCTATGGAGCGAAGGAAATAGGCGACGTTTCGGGCCGAAACCCTTCTTCAGACTGATGGGGGGGGGGGGAAAGAAAGAAGGAAAAGGGGAGGAGGAGGAGGAGCCCGAGGGCGGGCGGATGGGAGGGTGGGAGGAGACAGCTAGAGGGTTAAGGAAGGGGAGGAGACAGCAAGGGCTAGCCAAATTGGGAGAATTCTATGTTAATGCCATAAGGACGCAAGGTCCCCAGACGGAATATGAGGTGCTGTTCCTCCAATTTCCGCTGTTGCTCACTCTGGCAATGGAGGAGACCCAGGACAGAGAGGTCGAATTGGGAATGGGAGGGGGAGTTGAAGTGCTGAGCCACCGGGAGGTCAGGTAGGTTATTGCGGACTGAGCGGAGGTGTTCGGCGAAACGATCGCCCAACCTACGCTTGGTCTCACCGATGTAAATCAGCTGACATCTAGAGCAGCGGATGCAGTAGATGAGGTACCATCAATCAGTGTTTAGCCACACTTACAGCTACATGACAAGAAGGACTGGAAGATGTGAGGGGATTAAGAATAGAATTGGCAAAGATGGCCAGTCATAAAGCTATCCCTGTCTCAGGGGTGCTGTCGAAGAACTGGAGGATTGCAAGTGAACAAACAGGGAAGTCGTTCCAATCTAGGAATTAGAGGCTAGTTAGTTTAATGTCAGCGTGGGAACTCTGAGAGAAAATTAGAGTGGCAGCAACTCATAAAGAAGAGCCAGTGTGCATTTGGTATTTCCGTACGGTAATGCTCCTACTGGGCAAATGTGACATTAAAAAAGTCAGGAGGCAAATAAGCATTGAATTTTAAACAAATGCTTGCAGCAGAGAAAAATTACAATCAAATTAATGGGACAATGGACTGGTAAGTCTCCCGGACTTTAACTTTTACATGAAACTTTAAATTTTAGAGATACAGCGTAGAAACAGACCCTTTGGCCTACCAAGTCCGACCAGCAATTACCCCATTCACTGGCACTACCCTACCCACTAAGGACAAATTTTTACGACAATTTTTACAGAAGCCAATTAACCTACAAAACCTCTACGTGCCTTCTTTGGGACGTGGGAGGTAACCGGAGCACCTGGAGAAAACCCACATGGTCACAGGGAGAACGCACAAACTCCATGCAGTCAGCACCAGTAGTCGGGATCGAACCTGGGCCACTGGCGCTGTAAGGCAGCAACTCTACCGTTGCACCACTGTGCCACCTGATGACCTGTCCCCTAGGTGTTGAAATAAAGTGGCTGCAGAGTCAGAAGAAATATTTGGACCGGAAAACTACTAATGTAATGCTTCCATTAGAGAGAGCAGACAGACAGACTAGGACACTGTGAACCATTTAGTATAATGTCCGTAGTTTAGATAGAGCAGGAATCTATTATTAAGGGAATAGTTACATCAGGAGCTCGCAGTCTCGGGAGAGGCCGAGTTGGGAGCTCCGACGTCGCGGAAGATTCGACCAGCCCCGACGCGGGGTTCGATCGTCCGGCGTGGGGTAACTGACATCCTCCCAATGCAGGAGCTGATCGCCTCGACGCGGATGGCCCGCCGCCGGCTACAGGAGTCAAGATCATGCCGTCAACGGAGGGTTCGAGGCCCCCAGAAAGGGAAGAGATTGAACTTTTTATTGCCTTCCATCACAGTGAGGAATGTGGAGGAGTCACTGTGGTGGATGTTTATGTTATAATGTGTTTTGTGTGTTCTGTTGCTTTTTATTTGTATAACTGACTTGGCAAATGGAATTCCTCGTATGTTGCAAAACGTACTTGGCTAATAAAGTATTATTGTTATTGTGATTGTGATTGTGAGCTTTAAGGCATTTGGAAAATCATTCAACATTCAAGCAGAGTCAACATTGTTTTATGGAAGGGAAATATGGAAGTGCTTGACTAATCCATTAATCTTCTTTCAGCCAGAAATTAGGAAGTTGGATGAATGGCAAGTCAATGGATGTTCAAAAGGCATCTTATAAAATGCTACATGAAAGGTCACTACACAGGCAGGGAGGAAAACTGCTAAAGGCACGCGGTGGGTGGGTGGAGTGCGAATACATTGAGTGGATGGACAAATTAGCAGAAAATAGAATAAAAACAGAAAATACTGGAAACACTCAGCAGGTCAGGCCGCAACTGAGGGAAGAGGAACAGAGTTAACATTTCAAATCAAAGCCCTTTTGACTGAACTAGAAAGGATTTAGATGAAGATACCGAGTGAACTATCACCAATTTTTCTGATGGTACAAATAGAGATGGGAAATGTCATTATGAGAATGACACAAAGAACCTGCAGTGAGATGCAGAAGAGTTAAGGGAGCAGGAATTTAGACTTTAGAGATACAGCGCGGAAACAGGCCCTTTGGTCCACCAAGACTGTGCCGACCAGCGATCACTCCATACACTAGCACCAACTTACCCCCTAGGGACAATTTACAAATTTTACCGGAGCTAATTAACTTACAAACACGCACATCTTTGGAGTGTGGGGGAAACTGGAGCACCCGGAGACAGGGAGAACGTACAAACTCCGTATAGACAGTATCCGTAGTCAGCGTTTAACATGGGTCTCTGGTGCTGTAAGGAAGCAGCTCTACCACTACGCCACTGTGCTGCCCCTAATTTGTGCTGATAAAATTCCAAAGTGGCATAAATGCAAATTATCTTCCTTGATAATAAGAGAAAATCCAAATATTGCTGGGGAGGGGAGCATGAAGGAGGAGGTGGGAGGGGCGGGGGGGGGGGGAGAAAAAGGAGGGAGGTATGGGTGGATTAGTAACTGATTATCTAAAATCGGAGAATTCAATGTTCAAAATGACAGACCAGACAGAAATAGGTAAACTTCAAGAAATCAACATAAGCAAGCCACAGTACCCACAATGGAGTCTATCAGTGCAGGAAAAGAACTGCAGATGCTGGTTTACACCAAAGATAGACACAAAATGTTGGAGTAACTCAGCGGGTCAGGGGGAAAGGAAGAGGTTAGCAGTATCATTTGAACAAGGAGATGAGAGCTTGTCGGTTCTAAATTTCCCTTTTAATCATCAATCCTGCAGATTTTTACAGGGGCTTTTGTAAGACTTTTCTTTTTCCCATCAGCAAGTAATCAATGCAACTCCCTGTCTGGAGACCCACAGGCAGGAGAAAGTAAACATTGGTGCATTATAACCCACAGACCTTAATTGACTGCGACATAACAACAGTCCTCATTGTTATTGTCTGGTCAATAAACTGAATGTAAGTGCATGCAAACAGAAGTAGTGGCATTTTGTCTTCATAGATCAAACTAGCCTAAGCAATTGCAAACAACTCACTTTGGGGGTGTAAAACTCATCTCAAAATATCAACTGCTCTTTGTATCTTTTTCTTTTTTAAAAGCTTGCTAAAATATTTCAATACCTGAGAAAGCCTTGCATCCAGAAAATGGATTACAGGAAAGTGGGATGCATTGGCATTTGAAGGAGAGATGTATAAAGACACACATTAACAGTGCCAGAAATCCAGGTTCGATCCTGACTACGGTTGCTTGTCTGTGCAGAGTTTGTACGTTCTTCACGTGACCTGCGTGGGTTTTCCCCGGGATCTCCGGTTTCCTCCCACACTCCAAAGACGTACATTTGTAGGCTAATTGGCTTGGTATAGTTGTAAATTGTCCCTTGAATGTGTAGGATAGTGTTAGTGTATGGGGATCGCTGGTCGGCATGGACTCGGTGGGCTAAAGGGCCTGTTTACGCATTGTATCTCTAAACTAAACTAAACTAAACTAAATTAAACTAAACTAAAAAGTAGTGCACTATACGATAGACACAAAAAGCTGGAGTAACTCAGCGGGACAGGAGAGAAGGAATGGGTGGATGGATCCCAAATCTGAGGGAGGACATTATTGCCATAGAGGGAGTGCAGAGAAGGTTCACCAGACTGATTCCTGGGATGTCAGGACTGTCTTATGAAGAAAGACTGGATAGACTTGGTTTATACTCTCTAGAATTTAGGAGATTGAGAGGGGATCTTATAGAAACTTACAAAATTCTTAAGGGGTTGGACAGGCTAGATGCAGGAAGATTGCTCCCGATGTTGGGGAAGTCCAGGACAAGGGGTCACAGCTTAAGGATAAGGGGGAAATCCTTTAAAACTGAGATGAGAAGAACTTTTTTCACACAGAGAGTGGTGAATCTCTGGAACTCTCTGCCACAGAGGGTAGTCGAGGCCAGTTCATTGGCTATATTTAAGAGGGAGTTAGATGTGGCCCTTGTGGCTAAGGGGATCAGAGGGTATGGAGAGAAGGCAGGTACGGGATACTGAGTTGGATGATCAGCCATGATCATATTGAATGGCGGTGCAGGCTCGAAGGGCCGAATGGCCTACTCCTGCACCTAATTTCTATGTTTCTATGTTTCGTGTCGAGACCCTTCTTCAGACTGGACTTTAATATTGAACACTATAATATTGGGTTTATGCTCCCACAGAGAAGGCTGACAGTATTGTGGAGATAGGCGTGACTGGCTGCATAGTCCATCTACCTCTAGCTTTCTACACACTTAAATATCTGTATCACACCAGTAACCTGGGCAATTATGCAATTTATTTGTTACGCTGCACAATACAGAAATTTGAGTGTCGTCATGTAAAACAAGAGAAGAAGCCTCAGCCCTGAATTTACTATGAAATAAACCAAAATTCATTAAAAGTACCATAGCCATGCAGTTCGGTCATAAGCATAATGTAAGAACAAAGATCTACTGATGCTGGATAATACCAAAGAAAGACACAAAGTGCTGGAGTAACTGAGTGGGTCAAGCAACGTCCCAGGAGAACATGGGTAGGCGATGTTTCAGATCGGGATCCGTCTGATTGAAGGAATGAAGGGTTTTGACCCGAAACATCACCTATCCATGTTCTCCAGGGATGCTCCTTGACCTGCTGAGCTAGTCCAGCATTAAGATCACAAGCATCTAGAAACATAGAAAATAGGTGCAGGAGTGGGCCATTCTGCCCTTAGAGCCAGCATCACCATTCAATATGATCATGTCTGATCATCCAAAATCAGTACCCCGCTCCTGCCTTTTCCCCATATCCCTTGATTCAGTTAGCCCTAAGAGCTAAATCTAAATCTCTCTTGAAAACTGCACACAATATTCCAGGTGCAGTCTCACCAGGGCCGTGTACAACTGCAGTAGGACCTCCTTGCTCCTAAACTCAAATCCTCTCGCAATGAAGGCCAACATGCCATTAGCTTTCTTCACTGCCGGCTGTACCTGCATGCTTTCTTTCAGTGACTGATGTACAAGCACACCCAGGTCTCGCTGCACCTCCCCTTTTCCTAATCTGACACCAATCAGATAATCTACCTTCCTGTTCTTGCTACCAAAGTGGATAACCTTACATTTATCCACATTATACTGCATCTGCCATGCATCTGCCCACTCACCCAACCTATCCAAGTCACCCTGCAGCCTCATAGCATCCTCCTCGCAGCTCACACTGCCACCCAGTTTTGAGTCATCCGCAAACTTGGAGATGTTACATTTAATTCCTTTGTCTAAATTGTTAATATATAGTGTAAATAACTGGGGTCCCAGCACTGAGCCTTGCGGCACCCCACTAGTCACTAGTTTATCAACACACTGTACAACTGGCCGAACTCTACAACCAAAAATGTTTGATGTTAAATTTCCACACATCTAGGACAGATGAAGATAGAAGCAAGACATGTGGCCTGTGGACCAGATAAAGTTCTTGTAGACATGCATAGATCCCACTTGGTCATACATACCATGTCTGGTTTCAGCTGGAATACCAGCGGGATGGAATACAACAGCGCGTATAATGTTGAAACCACTGAAGACGTCCAGGACTGACGGACCTCACGACTGCGTGGAATCCGATGAATGGTATACTGCAAAACAAGTGGAAAGAGGGAAAGTTGCGGATGGAAGCCTTTGGCATTAAGGTACTCTGTAAACACCACAATAAACAACAACCAAAAAATTCAAGAAATAGATAAAAAGTTCAGTATTTAGTATTATCTCGTGTTAAGATTGCAATGTGAAAGAGAAAAGATGCTTGGAATACACCGGAGAGGAAAAATAATGAGTATGAATTGACACTGATGTTTTGGGGATTGTACAGGCAGGCCCCTGAGTTTCCTAGACAATCTAAATCCCTTGTATTTGTGTGCAGGAAAAATAGGTCCCAGAGGATGCCATCTCACCTACATTCAGCTTGGGATCACCTTGACATTAAGAACATCTATGTCAGGATGCTATTCATTGAATACAGCTGAATCCTCAACACCATAATACTGAATAAGCTCATCTCTAAACCTCTGGACTACAGACTGAGACCTCTATCTGCAACCTACTTCTGGACTTCCTGAGCAACACTCCTCACGATGCGATGCTCAGATCCTTGCTGCTTTCATCAGAGTGAAGAGGACACAAAGTGCTGGAGTAACTCAGCAGGTCAGGCAGCATCTCTGGAGAACATGGATAAGTGACGTTTCGGGTCGGGACCCTTCTTCAGACTGAAGACGAGTCTCAACCCTAACCATCACCTATGCAGGTTCTCTGGAGCTGATTGACCCACTGAGTTAATCCCGCACTTTGTGTTTTTCTTTTGTAAATCAGTATCTGCAGTTCTTTGAATGTACAAATCGCCTCAGTATCTTCAGGAACACCTCCTGGTGCTATCACCTGATCAACACAGACATTTTGGATTTACTATCCAATAAGTATAGATGCATTCCGAGACAAAGAAAATGGATTGCTTTATTGAAGCTCCATTGCCGTCTCTTTCTTGCTACCTGATCTGTTGACTCTAATTATTTCACTTGGTCAAAGTAGATGGATCAGCCACGATTGAATGGCGGAGTAGATGATGAGCCGAATGGCCTAATTTTGCTCCATATGACTCATGAACTTATGAAGTTGCGTTTCCTTTGTGTCCAGCCTTCGCCGACTGCTTCACTTGCTGCGCCTCCACGGTTTCTGCCGCAACTGGCTGCACTACGTTCAGCTCTGCTGGAGTGAAACCAACAGAAAGGATGTGGATTCACAGTCTACTTAAGCAGAGTTAGCTAATTATTGAGTCATTGTGAAGCTACAGGATACATGGAACACTGACATCCTCATGGCTACTTTAAGCCCATATACACAACCTTCTGTTGCTCCTGTGGAAGTAGAATGATGCAGAACAGTGAATAAATGTTTGGCACTGTTACATCAACCAAAACGCTCTAACAATTAGGGGCGGCACGGTGGCGCAGCGGTAGTGTTGCCACCTTATAGTGCCAAAGACCCAGGTTCGATTCTGACTACGGGAGCAGTCTGTACAGACTTTGTATATTCTCCCCGTGACCTGCGTGGGTTTTCTCAGAGATCTTCGGTTTCCTCCCATACTCCAAAGACATATGGGTTTGTAGGTTAATTGGTTTGGTATGAATGTAAAATTGTCCCCAGTGTGTGTAGGTTAGTGTTAATGTGAAGGGATCGCTGGTCGGCGCAGACTCGGTGGGCCGTAGAGGCCCGTTTCCGCGCTGTATCTCTAAACCAAACTAAACTAAACAATGATGTAAAGTGTCATACAGCAATTCATCCAACACTCCGTATAGCAAAGATTCATCTCAGCATCAGTCTCACATTTACTATCTTTTGAAAGAATATTTGAAATAGACTCATTGGGTCAGATAGCACGGAAACTGGACACTAGGGCCCCAACTCATTCATGCTGACAGGTATCATAACTAAAAGGTAGACACAAAATGCTGGAGTAACTCAGCGGGACAGGTAGCATCTCTGGAGAGAAGGAATGGGTGATGTTTCGGGTCAAGACCCTTCTTCAGACTAACTCATAACTAAGCTAGTCTCATTTACCCATGTGTGGTCAATATTGAATAGTGAAAGGCCTGGATATAGTGGATGTGGAGAGAATGTTTCCACTAGTGGGAGAGTCTAGGACTAGAGGCCACAGCCTCAGAATTAAAGGATGTTCCTTTAGGTAGGAGATGAGAAGGAATTTCTTTAGTAAGAGGGTGGTGAATCTGTGGAATTTGCCACCGAAGGCTGTGGAGGTCAAGTCAATTGATATTTTAAAATCAGAGATAGATAGATTCTTAATTAGTATGGGTGTCAGGGGTTATGGGGGAAAAGGAGGAGAATGGGGTTAGGTGGGAGAGATAGATCAGCCATGATTGAATGGCGGAGTAGACTTGATGGGCCGAATGGCCTAATTCTGCTCCTATTACTTCAATCAATCAATCAATATTTATTTATATAGCACATTTAAATCAACTCGCGTTGAAGCCAAAGTGCTGTATATAGAAGAATTTGGATTTCCATACATCCATACAAAATTTAAAAAAACACATCACAATATAGAATTTAACATGAATGTCCCCCCCACTGCGGAATCAACATTTTCCACTGTGAGGGAAGGCAATGAAAAGTTCAGTCCTCTTCCTCTGTGTTCAACCGTGGTCAGGGCCTATTTGAGGCCTCCGCAGTTATGACCTTATGATCTCCCTAAACTCTTCCTATCCATGTATGTGTCTAAAAGTATTTTAAACATCACAATCGCCACAGCCATACAGCATCTACTCATCCCTGCCGACCAAAACGCCCCTCCAAGCTAGTCCAATTTACAAGTGTTTCATCCAATTCCCTCTAAACCTTTCCTATCCATGTACCTACCCAAATTGTCCCAACTACTCCACCACTGGAGAATATTTGGTAGCTGCCACCCCCTTTTCTCCTGCTCTATGGCCTGTGTTTCCCCACACCCCATGGGCATCCATGTCAGATGGTCATAAGGAATAGGAGTAGAATTAGGTCATTTGGCCCATCAAATCGACTCCGCCATTCAATCATAGCTAATCTATCTCACCCTCCTAACCACATTCTCCTGCCTTCCATACTTTGATATACAGAAAATCTAAGCCAGGCGCAGTTTTTTGATGAAGAAGGATTAGAACTCAAGGAGAACTGACAAGCGAGTCCTTGTTATAAAGTTTATTTTCTATCCTGTCCTGCCCAAAACAGGAAAAAGGAATACAATGATTTGATTCCTGCTGGGTGTTTCATGAAATCCTTCATGGCCACAGTCACAAGCAGAGGGCACAAACAAACATTGCTTCCAATTCCACTTTCCCTGACCATGTCCTTCAACTCAGCTAATGTGGCGTCCTGTCCACAACACTAGGCAGCAACAACATTGTTCTCCTCCAGCTGACATCTCCTCGAATGCAGCCAAATTTCCTCAGTACACATCAAAAGTCAGAATCCTCCTCTCCCTAAATAGAAACGTATTGTTTGTTTTGCTGACGATTTTGTAACATGGAGTGTAGACACAAAATGCTGGAGAAACTCAGCGGGTGAGGCAGCATCGATGGAGAGAAGGAATTGGCGACGTTTCGGGTTGGGTCAGGGGAGGGGGTAGGACAAAGAAAGAATGTAGGCGGAGACAGTGGGACTAGTGGGAGAACTGGGAAGGGGAGGGGGGGATGAAGAGAGAGACCAAGGGCTACCCGAAGTTAAAGAGGTCAATGTTCATACCCAAGCGAAATATGAGGTGATGTTCCTCCAATTTGCGCTGGACCTCACTCTGACAATGGAGGAGGCCCAGGACAGAAAGGTCAGATTGGGAATGGGAAGGGGAGTTGTGGGTCTGGCCCGTGTACAGGTGACCCCCGTGTTATGGGGCAGAGGGCGATGGTGATATTGCGTTCAAACAAGCAAGGATGAAATGCGATTTTCCCCCATAATGTGAAATTGTGTAAAATTTTTTTTAATTTATTTACTTTTTTCACCTAAATTCCATGAGATCGACTTTTATTCCACATCTCAAATTTTGAGTAGAAATTTGCAAATTCTGTACGGGCAAATTTAATGGTTCAATGGCATTTGATTGTCACGAGTACCTCAGGAAAGTGAATTGTTTTTCAAAGACTCGCTACGTGTTAGGCACCAAATAGCACCTTTCAAACCCGCGTGACTTTGGGATGTTGGAGGAGACCAGAGTATCAGGACGAAACCCACGCAGCCACAGGGAGAACGTGCAAACTCCACGCCGACAGCACCCGAGGTCAGGATCGAACCTGGGTCTCTGCCGCTGTGAGGCAGCAGCCCCTCTAGCTCCGTCACTGTGCCGTCCTGGTAGCTTTAGGTAACCAACCTACAAATAACTTCCTCCCCCCACTTTTTCCTCCCTCCTCCCTGTTTCCCACCTGGATCCGGACCCATTTCCCTTCCTCCTCATCCCCGTCCCCTTCCACCTATATAGCATCTTCTGGCTTCACAATTCTTGTCTCTTCTATCGTTATCTCCTTGTCTCACACTTTCTCTTTTCACCGCTGGTCTTTGTCCAACCATCTGAAATTGAGTGCATCTGCCTATTATTTGCAAAGCTTGCCCCTCCTCTCTTCCAGCTTTCTCTCCCACTCTCCCCCCCACCCTGACTGAAAAGTCACCTATCCATGCACATTCTCCAGAGGCATTGCCTGACCTGCCGAGTTACTCAAGCACTTTGTGTCTTTATATTAATGTCAAGTTGTTTTATATATATTTTTTAACTGCCTGACATTTTGAAAGAACTTCCAGATAGGAACAGGATACAGCATAACAAGTTTCATATTTAATTTTACCACAAAGTAATTTCACCAAAGACTTCTTTCCTTCTTAAATGGTTCCGTTTACATGAGATGATAGTCCATCATCGACAGACTACACCTAATTTGCAAGGGAAATGCTCATCAGGCAAATAAAAACAGCAACCGTTTACTGTAAAAATTGCATCATTCAAACTGCACTGAAGAATAATAATAATAATAATAATGGATGGGATTTATATAGCGCCTTTCTAATACTCAAGGCGCTTTACATCGCATTATTCATTCACTCCTCAGTCACACTGATAGCGTTTCCCTCTATATTATCTAATAACTTCCAGCAAAAGCTTCCCACAGGTCTCTTCCTCACAATTTCAATTTGGAAATTGGCAACTGAAAAAGAAACAAGAGATATGGGAAATGTTACCCCCTATTGTACAGGTCTTGTGGGAGTCTGGAGAGATTACATGACACAAGGGCCAAGTAACTTTCCCTTTAAAGGCAGACAATGATGCTATCAATCATCGTAATCATTCCATCAATTTGATAATTCAAGCCAAGAACAACACTCACCATTGTCCACCATTTACATGGCTTTCATGTAACTTTGACATCAAACAGCTAGGTTGCTCACACACTCAATTTGATTTGAATGTAACTTTGTTGCCTCTCGTTCTCCAAGGGATGATTTCCCACCTGTACACTAGTATTTCTAAGTAACTCTGGTGCCAGGCAGTTTCTACCCAAGATGGGCACAAAATGCTGGAGTAACTCGGCGGGACTGGCAGCATCTCTGGAGAGAAGGAATGGGTGACGTTTCGGGTCGAGACCCTCTTTCAGAGTTGCTAACAAACTGAACCATCCTCTCACCAACTAGACTGTCTGTTATTAGATTTTAGCTTGCACTAAACGTTATACCCTTCATCCTGCATCTGTACACTGTGGACAGCTTGATTGGAAGCATGTGGAGTATTTCTGCTGACTGGATAACACACAACAAAAAGCTTTTCACTAAACTTTGGTGCATATGATGATAAACTAAATAAAACTAATCTGGATGCCTTTCTTCACATCACTGACTGGACTGGGTGGGCCTCATTCGACCCTCTGTAAACATATCATCCAAGCCGTGAAGTCCTACTCTTCATTCTTCACTTGCCGAACCACACTGGCTCCCACTTTAAGTAATGCCTCCGTTTGAAAATTCATTCGCATTTCCAAGTGCCTCTGTGGCCTTTTCATCACAATTTCTTCATCTTCTTCCAGCTTCCACGGTAAACACACTCCTCTGATTGAAGTCTCTTGAACATTTCTGGACTTGACATCAGCTGCCGAGGCCCTAATCTCTGGAATTCCTCCTCTAAACCCCTTTTCATTCATGGGATGGTGGCTGGATGGAATGAGCTGCCAGAGGAGATCGATGAAGTAGGTACATAAAATCATAAGGAATAGTAGAATTAGGCCATTCGGCCCATCAAGTCTATGCCATTCAATCGTGGCTGATCTATCTCTCCCTCCTAACCCCATTCTCCTGCCTTCTCCCCACAACCTCTGACACCTGTACTAATCAAGAATCTATCTATCTCTGCCTTAAAAATATCCATTGACTTGGCTTCCACAGCCTTCTGTGGCAAAGCATTCCACAGATTCACATCCCTCTGACTAAATAAATTTCTCCTCATCTCCTTCCTAAAAGAACATCCTTTAATTCTGAGGCTATGACCTCTAGTCCTAGACTCTCCCACTAATGGAAACATCCTCTCCACATCCACTCTATCCAAGCCTTTTGCTATTCTATATGTTTCAATGAGGTCCCCCCTCATTCTTCTAAACTGCAGCGAGTACAGGCCCAGTGCAGACAGAGGCTCATCATAGGTTAACCTACTCATTCCTGGTACAATAACAACTGTTAAAAGACACTTTGACAGGTACATGGATAGGAAACGTTTAAAGGGTTATGGACTAGATGCGGGCTAATGGCACTATCTTAGATGGGACATCTTGGACGGCACGGACGAGTTGGTCAGAAGGACGTGCTTCCGTGCTATATGACTCCATGACCTCTTGAGACATTATTATTTCTGGTCGACTAAAATGCTGGAGAAACTCAGCGGGTGATGCAGCATCTATGGAGCGAAGGAAATAGGCAACGTTTCGGGTCGAAACCCTTCTTCAGACTATTATTTCTGGAAAGTGGCTGCTGAAGGTGAGACCAGTGCAAGAGCATTTTACATCCCATTCTGCTGATAGGATATGGCTGAAGCAGGTCTGAAGAATGGTCTGAAGAAGGGTCTCGACCCAAAACGTCACTCATTCCTTCTCTCCAGAGATGCTGCCTGTCCGGCTGAGTTACTCCAGCATTTTGTGTCTGTGATAGGATACGGCAGTCAGCTGCCTTCTTCAACCAATGCAAAACCTTCATTGAAAGAGTTTTAACTTACTTTACTTTAGAGATACGGTGTGGAAACAGGCCCTTCGGCCCATTGAGTCCGCGCCGACCAGCGATCACCGCGTACACTAGCACAACCCTACACACGAGGGACAATTTACAATTTTTACCGGAGCCAATTGACCTACAAGCATGCACGTGTTGGGAGTGTGGGAGGAAACCGGAGCACCCGGAGACGGAGAAAACCCACGCGGTCACAAGGAGAACGTACAAACACCGTACAGTCAGCACCCGTAAACAGGACTGAACCCGGGTCTCTGCTGCTGTAAGGCAGCAACTCTACCACAGCGTCACTGTAGCGCCCCTGATGGGAGGGAGGTCTAGGATTTAAAACCTGCAATGATGAATGACTGGTAACATGTTTCCAGGTTAGAATGATGTGTGACTTGGAGGGGAGCCAGTATGTGGGTGGTGCTCCCATGCACATGCCACCCTTGTGCTTCTTGGTGGTATAGGTTGGAATGTTTCTCAGGTGCTACGGCAATAGTTTGGATAAGCAACTCCAGTGCACTTTGTAGCCTGACCTTCTGGGTATTTCCAACATTCTCTGTTCATTTTTTAAAGCAGATTTTTAAATACCTTAAATATGTTGTTTTTGGATTTAAATCAGTTGTCGTTGCTTTAACAATGTACACAACTGGTCTTTATCACTGTAAATACCTTTCAAAGATGTACATGGAATCCTTTTGCACAAGATTACCTCTTTTTTTGTTGCCCTAGCCTAATGATAAAGGAGAAAATATTTGCAGTTGTATATAGGGAAGCATGAGCTTAGTTTAGTTTAGGGAAACAGCGTGGAAAAAAGGCCCTTCAGCCCACCGAGTCTGCGCTGCCCAGTGATCCCCGCGCACTCGCGCTTCCTACATGCTAGGGGACAATTTTACAATTCTACCAAAGCCAATTAGTCTGCAACCCTGTACGGTGTTTGAAGTGTGGGAGGAAACTGGAGCACCCGGGGAAAACCCACTCGGTTACGGGGAGAACGTACAAACTCCGTACAGACAGCACCCGTAGTCGGACCGAACCCTAGTCTCTCTGGGGTGGAGTGGGTTGTGTGTGGGGGGGGGAGGGGTGGTCGTGTGGGGGAGGGGAGAGGAGGTTTGTGGGGGGGGGGGGGGGGTGGGGGGGGGGGGGGTGTGTGGGGGGGGGGGGTGGGGGGGGGGGGGGGTTTTGGGGGGGGGGTTTGGGGGGGGGGGGGTTTTGTGGGGGGGGTGGTTGGGGGAGGAAGGGGTTGGTGTGGGGGGATGAGGGTGGTGTGTGGGGAGGGAGGGTTTGTGTTGGGGAGTGGTTGTGGGGGGGAGGGGTTGTGGGGGGTATGTGTGGGAAGAGGGGTTGTAGGGGGGTGAGTGGTGTGTGGGGGGGAGTATGTGTGGCCAGGTGGGGGAGAGAGCTCGGAGAAAAGACGGGGAAGAGCCATCAGGGAAGAGTGCTGTATTACGGGAGGGGGACAGGAGCCAGCGAAGGGGACCAGAGGGGAAGGGGTTGGAGGTGCGATGGGGACTCACAGCGGGCGCTGGTCACTTCGCTGGGCCGCACAGCTTGTGGACTCAGCCCCGCCTCCGGGACTTTATTCTCCTCGCCCCGACCGGTGCAAAGATTAATAGCGTGTAGCAGAAGGGGCGTTACCTTCATGGTGACTGACAGGCGAGAAGACCAATCTGCTGATCTCACAATTTTATAAACCTTCATAACTTTTGGAATCTTCCACCGATCGTAACAAAACTTGGTGGCTTGGAGCATAGAACGGCGAGTAAGGTGGTGAGTAATCCTAGCGATATAGGGTAGCGTTTTTGCACAAATTTAAATACAACGCAGACCGGATGTGGTCAAGGTGAGAGTTTTAGTATTAGTATAGATAGATATTTCTGAGGACAACCTAAAATGTGAATAAATACTCTCTGATTACAAGATCAGTAGTCCCTTCCTTAGGTACAGAGACTAAAACAGATGTGGCTTCAGCAATTGCACATATACCTACCCAAGACTTCCTCATCTTTCAACTCCAACCCTCATATCATAAAGGTCAGCATCCTAAGTGCCCATCAAGCCTCAAACAAAGGTCTGCAATGTTTCCCAAGTAAATATAACGGGGCAATGAATGCCAACCTTGTCAGCAATGCCCACCACTTGTAGAGGAATAAGAACTATAAAAAATCATAAGACCATAAGCATAGGAGCAGAATTGGACCATTCGGCCCATCAAGTCTGCTCTGCCATTCGATCAAGACTGAGGTGAGAAAAAACGTTTTCACCCAGAGAGTTGTGAATTTATGGAATTCCCTGCCACAGAGGGCAGTGGAGGCAAAGTCACTGGATGGATTTAAGAGAGAGTTAGACAGAGCTCTAGGGGCTAGTGGAATCAAGAGATATGGGGAGAATGCAGGCACGGGTTATTGATAGGGGATGATCAGCCATGATCACCATGAATGGCGGTGCTGGCTCGAACGGCCGAATGGCCTCCTCCTGCACCTATTTTCTATGTTTCTATCATGGATGAACTATCTTTCCCTCTCAACCCTATTCTCTTGCCTTCTTCCCTGTAACATTTGAAGCACTTACTAATCAATCTCTGGTTTACAAATACCACCCTGGCCATGCCTGGAAATTGTAACGTCCAGGTTCAGGAGCAGCTTCTTCCCAACAACCATCAGGCTACTGAAGACTACGACCTCCGACTAAACTCTGAACTATGAACTGCCTTGATTGCTCGAGGGACTTGGGGCTTTGTTTTTGTACTCTTTTAATATTGAACTTCTTATTGTTGTTTATTATGGCTCGTACTGTATACATGCCCATAGTGCTACCACAAGCAAGAATCTCACGAAGGTTCTCGACCCGAAAAGTCACCTATTCCTTTTTTCCAAGAGATGTCGGCTGACCTACTGAGTTACTCCAGCTTTTTGTGTCTCTCTTCAAGAATTTGATAGTTCCTTTTTGACAATAAAACTCTCTGGACTCCCAAACTAATCTCCTCTGCCTTCCGTCATCCATATCCCTTCATTCCCTGCCTATCCATGTGCATATCTTCTCTAACTCTGCACGATCCCCTCCAGTTAGTGACTTTCGTTATTGTCACATGTGCATGTAGTGAAAAGCTTTTGTTACATGCTATCCAGTCAGCAGAAAGACAATCCATGATTACAATTGATCCATTTCCAGTGTACAGAGATACATGATAAGGGAATAACGTCCAGTGCAAGGTAAAGCCAGCAAAGTCCGATCGAGTATAGTCCGAGGGTCACCACTGAGGTAGATAGTAGTTCAGCACTGCTCTCTGGTTGTGGTAGGTTGATTCAGTTGCCGGAGAACAGCTGGGAAGAAACTGCCCCTGAATCTGGAAGTGTGCGTTTTCACACCTATACCTTTTGCCAGATGGGAGAGGGGAGAAGTGGGAGTGGCCAGATGCCTGATTGAGTCTGTCTTTTTTACATTTTTCCAGCAAAGGTAGCTGGTACCAAAGGAAGCGCAAGAATCGAAGCCAGCTACACAGGTTGCCAATCACTGCCCTCTGCTGGAAGCACTCACGCACTGCAGATCTGACAGCATCACCGTTGGGCTTAGCCACAATGGCAATTGTTCTTCAGGCAGTAAACACAGCGCGGGACAAACCACTGCTCTCGGCGGCATCTCCAGCTCCTGCTAACACCATCTCTGGAACGCCGGAGGCTGAGGGGAAACCTGATAGTCGCATATAAAATTATGAGAGATATCGATTGGGTAGACAGTCAGAATCTTTTTCCCAAGGGTGGAAATATTAAACGCTAGTCGGCATAGTAACCCGAAATGTCACCATTCCATGTTCTCCAGAGATGCTGCCTGTCCCGCTGAGTTACTACAGCACTTTGTCTCCTTTTGTATAGTAACCACCGTCTGCAGTTCTTTGCTTCCACTATGCCCTCTGGGCTGACACGGTGGCACAGCGGTGGAGTTGCTGACTTACAGCGCATGAGACCCAGGTTCGATGGGTGACCATGGGTGCTGTCTGTACAGAGTTTGTACGTTCTCCACGTGACCGCGTGGGTTTTCTCCGAGTGCTCCGGTTTCCTCCCACTCCAAAGACGTACTGGTCTGTTGTCTAATTGGCTTTGGTAAAGATTGTAAATCATCACTAATATGTAGGATTGTGATCGTCTACGGGGTGATGCTGGTCGGTGCGGACTTGTTGTGCCGAACGGCCTGCTTACGTACTATACCTCTAAACCCTAAAAATGTACGGGGCCAGTTTGGTGTGGTGAGTGCCTGGAACACACTGCGGGGGTTAGCGGTGGAGGCAGATACGATAGTGGCGTTTAAGAAGTTTTTAAGAGTCACACATACATGCGGAGAATGGAGCAATATGGATCGTGGGGGAAGATGAGATTAGTTTGTCTTGGTATCGTGTTCAGTGCAGACATTGTGGGCCGAATGGCCTGTTCCTGCGCTGTTACTGTTCTATGCTCATTCATGTAGCACCTACCTGAGGTTGAGAACGTTCTTCGGTTCTTGCAGCCTCGAGTGCACGGACCTTGTCTTCACTCATCCTGTCCGTGTCTGCAATGACGTAATGCCTGGGAGCGTATGAGGCAGAGAGGCTGCCCACCAGCCTGAGAATTTCAGTAGTGTGTCCCCCTGCAAGAGAGTCAGACGTGAAGGCAAACAGGTAATGGAACATCGAACAAGTGTCTGAATCTATCCGCTTGACAATCTTTACAACCACCAGCGGTGCTGAAGCGGTAGAGTTGTTGCCTTACAGCGCCAGAGACCCCGGTTCATTCTTGACCACAGGTGCTGTCTGTATGGAGTTTGTAGGTTTTCCCTGTGACCACGTGGGTTTCCTCCCACACTACAGGTTTGTAGGTTAATTGCCTTGGTAAAATTGTAAATTGTCCATAGTGTGGAGGATAGTGTTGGTGTACGGGGGTGATCACCAGTCGACGCGGGCACAGTGGGCCAAAGGGCCCGTTTCCACGCTGTATCTCTAAAATCAAAGGTCAAAACCCGTCTTCAGACTGATTGTAGTAGGCAGGAGAAAGCTGGAGAAGAAGTTGGGGTGGGACAAAGTCTGTTCGCAACAACCCTCGGTTCTCCCCCCTCCCCTCGTTTTGGTTGCACTATCGACTTTGGAATCGCACTATCATGGTATGGTTACCTGGTATTCATAAGATCATAAGTGATAGGAGCAGAAATAGGCCATTCGGCCAATCAAGTCTACTCCGCCATTCAATCATGGCTAATCTATCGCTCCGAACCCCATTCTCCTGACTTCTCCCCATAACCTCTGACACCCGTACTCGGGGGAGGAGCCATCTTGAGGAACGACTGCTAACCAGCAGCCGTCCGTTTAATTCGCTTTTTTAAAGTTTTTAGTTAGTCCTGTGTCTCGTCCGTTTGGAGAAATGGACTTTTAAATGTGGGGGGTAGGGGGCAATTTTGTTTCTAGGTCCCTACCTGGTCGGTGAGGCAGCTTTTTCTCCGGGCTGCCCGCCGACCCGTCCTCGCGGCCTACCAGCGGGCCTGGAGCGCCGTTTCCTGGTGGGGACCGCCCAGCACCTCGGCCTCGGTGGCGGCACAGCGCTGGAGCGCTATCGTGGAGCGGAGCGGGCGATGCCTTGCCTGGGTCGCCGCGCTGGATCGACGCGCTGGAGCTCCGGTGAGCTGAGACCACCGAGTTCAACACCTCCGGGCTGCGGAGCGGAGCCGACTCTAACATCGGGAGCCTGGGAGCTCCAAACCGGCGCGGCCTTGTCGGCTTCGGAAGCCGCGGTCCCCAGTCAGGAAGCGGCCGTTCCAGGTGGCCCAGCTGCTGAGTGGACTCTCCTGACGCTGGGGCAACACCACCCGGTGAGAACGGCCAGGAACATCGGGCCTCCGTAGAGGCAACTGTGGTGGCCTCAATAGGCCTGACTTTGGGTGAACTTCGGGTTGAGGACTGGTCATTGTGCCTTCCCCCACAGTGGTAACCATTGTGGGGGGATGATTTTTTGTCTGTATGGTAATCCTGTTAGTCTTTGTCCAAGATGGCTGCCGTGAAGGGAGAGTGGACGCTAGCGCGCTTTAGCTGCCGCTGCTCTCTCTTCACATTGTGTATTTGATTTTTTGTTTTTGGACTGAATTCTGTTTTTAATCTGTGTTTCTGTGATGTCTTTATTGTTTATTTTATTCTGATTATATGTTTTTTATTCCTGTTAATCGTTGTAAGGTGTCCTTGAGATGTCTGAAAGGCGACCAAAAAATAAAATCTATTATTATTATTATTATTATTATTATTATCTATCTCTGCCTTAAATATATCCACTGTCTTTGCCTCCACAGCCTTCTGTGGCAAAGAATTGTACAGATTCACCATCCTCCGACCAAAGAAATTCCTCCTCATCTCTTTCCTAAAAGAACGTCCTTTAATTCTGAGACTATAATAATGGATGGGATTTATATAGCGCCTTTCTAACTAGTCCTAGACTCCTGCACTAGTGGAAATATCCTCTCCATATCAACTATGTCTATCCAAGCCTTTCACTATTCTGCACATTAGGTCCCCCCTCATTCTTCTGAATATTAATGTTTACTGATTATTAATTCGTTTTTTATTATTTATTATTACTGATTTTTTTATTATCACCCCTCTGCTCTCACTATGGTGCTGACCATCTCTTCCACCATCCCGCCCCTTCCACCAATACCCCTCCCTCTGGCTGACTTCACTAGAAACAAGAAAAAGCACGTTGGTTTACAAGAAAAACAACACATTGCTGGAGTAACTCAGCGGGTCAGGCAGCATCTCTGAGGAACATGGATAGGTGACATTTCGGATCGGGATCCTTCTTCAGTGACACTTCCTTCTCCCATCTCCAACATTCTTCCTCATGGACTCACCCTGTACTGCCGGCTTCTACCCTCTCTGGACCTTTTTATTTCCAACTCAACAGCAACCATCTTCACTTCACCACTCCCCTTACCCATCAACAGTGTTTTATTGTCATATGTCCCAGATAGAACAATGTAATTCTTACTTACAGCAGCACAACAGAATGTGTAAATATAGTACACTGTGAACAATATAATAAACGAGAGAGAAAAAGTGTGTAGACTGGAACTGCAGATGCTGATTTATACCGAAGAGACACAAAAAAGCGGGACAGAAGTAACTCAGCGAGACCCAAAACGTCACCCATTCCTTCTCTCCAGAGATGCTGCCCATCCCGCTGAGTTACTCCAGCTTTTTGTGTCTATCTTCAGTTTAAACCAGCATCTGCAGTTCCTTCCTACACATTTCCAATATATAGATCATGTATATAAATATATATTTATGTGTGTGTGTGTGCGTATGTGTGTATATAGACACTCGAATCTCACCCTTTCTGAACGCACAGCCTTCCGCTCACTCAGCAATAATCCAAACATAGTTATCAAACCCGCCGACAAGGGAGATGCCGTTTGCGTCTGGCGGGCTGATCTGTACCATGCTGAGGCTAGACGCCAGCTCTCAGGCACCTCCTCATATCTACTCCTTGACGATAACCCCACCGTCGAACATCAGGCCATCATCTGAATAAGGATCCTGATCCAAAACATCACCTATTCATGTTCTCCAGAGATGCAGCTTGACCCACTGAGTTACTCCAACAATTTGTGTCCTTTCTTGGACATTTCACTCTTCATCTGACACTCTAGTGTGGCCTCTCCATCGCTAGCATTTGTCCACCCAACTGCCAATCAGCCCCCCCCCCCCCCCCCCCCCACCCACCACTGTATCCACCTATCACTTGCCAGGAGCCTGAAGGGCCATGACTTGAAACGTCACCCATCCTTTGACTCCAGAGATGCTGCCTGACCCGCTGAGTTACTCCAGCATTGTGTGTCTATCTCCGGTATAAATCAGCATCTACAGTTCCAGTCTACACTCTTGCCAGGCTTTGTCTCGCTCCCACCTCTATTGCAGCTTTCTCTTCCCTACTACAATCTGAAGGGTCCTGATCCAAAACGTGATCTATCCATGACCTGCTGAGCTGACCTGCTGAGTTATTCCAGCACTTTGTTGTGTTTTACACAAAGTTCCAGGATCTGCACATAGACACCAAAAACTGCAGTTCCTCGTTATTATATCGCAGGGTGTACACTTCCTTGTGTGTCTTATCAATGTCCCGTTGGGTTTTATTGTCTGCAGAATGAGAAATAACACATAGCTCCGGGAGGTGCTGAAACATTTTACATTTGCCATAAATGTAACCAGGTGTAATGTGTCAGGGGTTATTGGGAGAAGGCAGGAGAATGGGGTTCGAAGGGAGAGATAGATCAGCCATGATTGAATGGCGGAGTAGACTTGACGGGCCGAATGGCCTAATTATGCTCCTATTACTTATGAACCAGGGTGCATCAAGCGCAGAAATCTCATTCGCTTCCGGGTTCCTATTCCATTACAAATATGGGAACTGTGCGCCGGGCCTCGCTTCCTGCTGCTTATGCAAACTTACCAGAGCCCACAACCACCAGCACGCTGGCGGAACCCCGCTTCCGAGGCTCTGGCGTATCGCTTCTCCTGAGTACGATGAAAATCCGTGCGATTACGATGCAAACGAGCGCCAACAGCGCGGCGGCCGCTCCGCAACACAGACCCATTGAGCCCGGGAATAGCTGTCACTCACTCACTGGGGCCAGCGACGCCCCCGCTACACACACTACGGAGCACCAGCAACTACTCCAGTCCTGTACTTCTCCCGAGTTCAAAATCGCAAGCAGACGCTTCATTATAGCTGATGGTACTCTCCTGTGATGGAAATAACTTTTCAACCTCTTTGCCCGATTATAACTAGAGTTCTACAGTTTTTTTTAAAAATTGCTGTTTTTTCCCTTTTTCCTTCCTCCCACAATATGTAATATGTAAAATAATATGTGATTCTGTTCCATTCTGTTTGTAGTTGTTGTTTGTTTGTTTGTTTTTTGCACAAAGTCCACGAGCATTGCCACTTTTCATTTCACTGCACATCTCGTGACGAATAATAATGCCTTAGTTTTGATGAAATGCAGTGAGCAAACGCAATAATTCCCGATATTTTCGATCTTTATATCTGCACGGCCAACAACCTCCGCTGTTATTTTCCCTTCAGCGCTCTCTTGTCTTTACCTTCGTTTTTCTTTATCTCCTGGACTCTAAAGTAAGATAGTTGTGCCTCGCGGTCACCCCGACTGGCACAGTTATTTACAGCTCAAAAATGGGACGTTTTCGCGGTTTTTAAAGGGTGTGAAAGTTCGCGTTTTCAGCATCAATAACATGTACCGGAAGTGACGTTTGTACCCCAGTTAAATTTTGCGGTCACGTGGGTGAGGATCTATGATCCAGTGACCTTTCGTGAAATCACCCTATAGAAAACAATCTTGTGTCTGAAGAAGGGTCTCGACCTGAAACGTCGCCTATTTCCTTCGCTCCATAGATGCTGCCTCACCCTCATCCGAGTTTCTCCAGCATTTTTGTCTACCTATAAAAAACACTCTTGTTTCTTGACCTTCAGCAAGGCATAAAGTGCTGGAGAAACCCAGTGGGTCCGGCAGCATCCGTGGAGGGAATGGACAGGGAACGTTTTGGGTCAAAACCCCTTTTCAGATTCATTGGAGGATGGGGGAGAAGGGGTAATGAGGCAACACAGTGACATGGCAGTTAGGGTTGCCAACTGTCCTGTATTAGCTGGGACATCCCGTATATTGGGCTAAATTGGTTTGTCCCACATGGGACCGCCCTTGTCCCGCATTTGACTGCCACTACTCTGGTCGAGGGGACTGTTGGGTCGGAGCGCCGCGTCCAGCCCCGCCTCACCCATCCCGACGTGGTGCAGCCCCTGGAGTGCAGCAGCAGCGCCTCTCCCGGCCAGCTGTCCGACCTTCGCTTACCGCCGACACCACCACCCCTCCTTCTCATGGCCGATCATCGGTTCATGAGTTAGATGGGGTGCCGGAATTTGCGCACGACGTCGCCCGGCCCAAATCTCCTCAGCTGGCCCGGCGGCTGGGCTTCCAACACCCCGGGCCAACTCATCATTCACCCAGCCACGGCCGAGTCGGTTAACGAATTGCCGTAAGAAATTTGTCCCGTATTTTGACCCTTTGTCTCTTATTTGGGAGTGAGAAAATTGGCAACCCTAGTGGCTGTAGAGTTGCTGCCTCACGGTGACAGAGACCCGGGTTTGTTCTTGATTACGGGTGCTGTCTGTACGAAGTTTGTACGTTCTGCCTGTGTCCACGTGGGTTTTCTCTGGGTGCTCCGGTTTCCTCCCACTCTAAAGACATACAGACAGGTCTGTAAGTTAATCAGCTTCAGTAAAATTGTAAATTTCCCCAATGTGTGTGATAGGATGGTCGGCGCGGACTCGGTGGGCCTAGAGGCCTGTTTTGGCATTGTATCTCTAAAGTCTAAAGTTTTAAGCTGGAAAAGAGATGTGGGATGGGCCAAACCCTGGTTGAAAAACGAAACAGTATTGTATAATTCTGCGCTATCCCTCAAACAACATCAGTAAAAAAAATTATTTCTTTGATGTCAATGTGTGTGGGCACCATTGAATCTTTCCATATTAGTTGAGTTTAGTTGAGTTGTCAGCTGAACTTCCTCAATTCTTTATTTGCTGTAAATCATTCTTTACACTTGCAAGTGCTTTTTTTTCTTTCAAAGCTACTTTCTTTGCTGAAGCACATACGCTGGGCTTTCATAGAGTTATACAGCATGGAAACAGACTCTTTGGCCCACACCTCTCCCGGGCTGAGGCCAGGCGACAACTCTCAAACACCTCCTCCTAATTATTCTAGGACCATGACCAAATTGGCAAGGGTGCTGAGGAATAGGATTTCTTGGAATGTATGCGGGATAGTTTTCTAAACCAACATGTAGAGGAACCAACGAGAGAGCAGGCTATTCTAGACTGGGTGAGTAATGAGGAAGGGTTAGTTAGCAGTCTTGTTGTGCATGGCCCCTTGGGCAAGAGTGACCATAATATGGTTGAGTTCTTCATTAGGATGGAGAGTGACTTCGTTAATTCAGAAACAAGGGTCCTGAACTTAAAGAAAGGTAACTTTGAGGGTATGAGACGTGAATTGGCCAAGATAGACTGGCAATTGATTCTTAATGGGTTGACGGTGGATATGTAATGGAAGGCATTTAAAGACTGCATGGATGAACTACAACAATTGTTCATCCCAGTTTGGCAAAAAAATAAATCAGGGAAGGTAGTGCATCCGTGGATGACAAGGGAAATCAGGGATAGTATCAAAACAAAAGATGAAGCATACAAATTAGCCAGAAAAAGCAGCCTACCAGAGGACTGGGAGAAATTCAGAGACCAGCAGAGGAGGACAAAGGGCTTAATTAGGAAAGGGAAAATAGATTATGAAAGAAAACTGGCAAGGTACATAAAAGCTGACTGCAAAAGCTTTTATAGATATGTGAAGAGAAAAAGATTAGTTAAAACAAATGTAGGTCCCTTGCAGTCAGAAACGGGTGAATTGATCATGGGGTACAAGGATAATTTTTCAAAACTCTTTAGATTCTGGAGTAGTTCCTGAGGACTGGAGGGTAGCTAATGTAACACCACTTTTTAAAAAGGGAGGGAGAGAGAAAACGGGGAATTACAGACCAGTTAGTCTAACGTTGGTAGTGGGGAAACTGCTAGAATCAGTTATTAAAGATGGGATAGCAGCACATTTGGAAAGTGGTGAAATCATTGGACAAAGTCAGCATGGATTTATGAAGGGTAAATCATGTCTGACGAATCTTATAGAATTTTTCGAGGATGTAACTAGTAGCGTGGATAGGGGAGAACCAGTGGATGTGGTGTATCTGGACTTTCAGAAGGCTTTCGACAAGGTCCCACATAAGAGATTAGTATACAAACTTAAAGCACACGGTATTGGGGGTTCAGTATTGATGTGGATAGAGAACTGGCTGGCAGACAGGAAGCAAAGAGTAGGAGTAAACGGATCCTTTTCACAATGGCAGGCAGTGACTAGTGGGGTACCGCAAGGCTCAGTTCTGGGACCCCAGCTATTTACGATATATATTAATGATTTGGACGAGGGAATTGAATGCAACATCTCCAAGTTTGCGGATGACACGAAACTGGGGGGCAGTGTTAGCTGTGAGGAGGATGCTAGGAGGCTGCAAGGTGACTTGGATAGGCTGGGTGAGTGGGCAAATGCATGGCAGATGCAGTATAATGTGGATAAATGTGAGGTTATCCACTTTGGTGGCAAAAACAGGAAAGTAGATTATTATCTGAATGGTGGCCGATTAGGAAAGGGGGAGATGCAACGAGACCTGGGTGTCATGGTACACCAGTCATTAAAAGTAGGCATGCAGGTGCAGCAGGCAGTGAAGAAGGCAAATGGTATGTTAGCATTCATAGCAAAAGGATTTGAGTATAGGAGCAGGGAGGTTCTACTGCAGTTGTACAGGGTCTTGGTGAGACCACACCTGGAGTATTGCGTACAGTTTTGGTCTCCTAATCTGAGGAAAGACATTCTTGCCATAGAGGGAGTGCAGAGAAGGTTCACCAGACTGATTCCTGGGATGTCAGGACTTTCATATGAAGAAAGACTGGATAGACTCGGTTTGTACTCGCTAGAATTTAGAAGATTGAGGGGGGATCTTATAGAAACTTACAAAATTCTTAAGGGGTTGGACAGGCTAGATGCAGGAAGATTGTTCCCGATGTTGGGGAAGTCCAGAACAAGGGGTCGCAGTTTAAGGATAAGGGGGAAATCTTTTAGGACCGAGATGAGGAAAACTTTTTTCACACAGAAAGTGGTGAATCTCTGTTTCTATGTTTCTATGCACCAGACCTTAATATCACACACCATTTCTGATTTCATCACTTCTGGCTCTCTGACCTCTAAAGCCTCCAACCTTATCGTTCCCCAGCCCTGCACGGTCTGATTTTATCTTCCCAAATTCCACAAAAGAACTCTCCAGGCAGAACTCTCCTCCATTGTTTCTGCCTGTTCATGTCCCACTGAATTGATTTCCACATGCCACGACTCCATCCTATCCCCCCTGGTCCAATCCCTCCCAACCTATGTCCAAGCCACCTCACACGCACTTTGTCTCTTCAATGACTTCCGTTTTCCAGGCCCCCACTTCCTCAGCTTTACTAGGATGTCCAGTCACTCTACTCCTCCATCCCCCACCAGGAATGTCTTAAAGCCCTCCGTTTCTTCCTCAACCGCAGAACCATCCAATTTCAGTTTAGTAATACTCTCATCCGCCTAGCAGAGCTGGTTCTTACCCTCAACAGCTTCTCCTTCGACTCTTCTCACTTCCTCCAAATCCAAGGCGTAGTTATGGGCACACATGGGCTCCAGCTATGTATGCCTCTTTGTAGGGTATGTCGAACAATCACTGTTCCAGGCATACATTGGCACTATCCTCGAACTCTGCCTCTGCTACATTGACGACTGCATCGGTGCTACCTCCTGCACCCGTGCAGAACTCACTGACTTCATCAACTTCACGACCAATTTCCATCCTGCACACATATTCACTTGGACCATCTCCGACACCTCCCTACCGTTTCTAGATCTCACTGTCTCCATCACAGGAGACAGACTATTGACCGACATCTTCTACAAACCCACTGACTCCCATAGCTATCTAGACTACACTTCTTCCCACCCTGCTACCTGTAAAGACTATATCCCAAATTCCATCGGCTCCAGGAGAGGCCGTCAACTCCACGATGTTAGGCCGCACTGGGGTGTCCTCGATATCCCGCAGGTCCACTCTTGCTTCTCCTCCCCCCATTCGTAACTAGGACAGAGTCCCTCTTGTCCTCACCTTCCACAGATAATGTTCCCTCCACAATCCCTTGATCAACTTGTCCCTTCCCACCCAAACCACCCCCTTCCCAGGTATGTTCCCCTGCAATCGCTGAAGATGCAACACCTGTCCCTTTACCTCCCCCCTCGACTCCATCCTAGGATTAAGTCTGTCTTTTCAGGTGAGGCAGAGGTTCACTTGCATCTCCTCCAACCTCATCTACTGTATCCGCTGTTCAAGGTGTCGACATCTGTACATTGACGAGACCAAGCGCAGGCTCGGCGATCAATTTGCTGAACAACTATGCTCAGTCCGCCTTAACCTAACTAATCTCCCGGTTGCTCAGCACTTTAACCCTCCATCCCATTCCCAATCTGACTTTTCTGTCCTGGGCCTGCTCCATTGTTAGAGTGAGGCTCAGGGCAAATTGGAGGAACAGCACCTCATATTTCACTTGGGTAGCTTACACAACAGTGGTATGAACTTTGACCTCTAACTTCAAATAGCCATTGCTTTCCCTCTCTCTCCATCCCCTCCCCCTTCCCAGTTCTCCCACCATTCTTACTGTTTCCGACTACATTCTATCTCTGTCCCGCCCACTACCCTGAAATCAGTCTGAAGGGTCTCGACCTGAAACATCACCCACTCCTTCTCTCCAGAGATGCTGCCTGACCAGCTGAGTTACTCCAGCATTTTGAGTCTATCTTCGGCCCATATCTTCCATGTTGGGCAACTTACCTCATCCCTGAGCTAGTCCTATTGCCCCACGTTTTCCTCATATCTCTCTAAACCTTTCTTTATCTATGTCCCTTTCGAAAAGTATTTTAAACACTGAATTGTATCTCCCTCTTCCACTTCCTCTAGCAGTTTGTTCCATATATGCATTATTATGTGTGAAAAAGTTACCTCTCGGGTTCCCTTTAAATTTTTCCCCTCTCACAATAAATCTATGCATTTTAGTTTCAGACTCCCTTATCCCAAGTAAAATACTGTAGCACCTCCTATAGATCCCTTTAATGCTGGGGAGGTCAGTTCCCAAGATGATCTGGGCAGTGTTCATCACTTTTTGCAATCTTTGTTCCTGTGCATCTACCTGCAGAAGTTCAATAGGGTATTTGTCGACATTCCAAATATCTTCAAACATTTAAGGAAGTGGAGGCATTGCTTGCCATTGATTGCATCAATGTGCTGTCCAGGACAGATCTTCACACCCAAAGACTTGAAGGTGTTGACTCTCTCCACTGCCGACCAATCCATGAAGAAAGGTTTGTAGATCCTGGGCTTTCCTCCTCTTTAAGTGATGCCCTACAACTTATTCTCTCTCACATGCCCATCAACTACCTATTTTTAATCTTCTGTCAGTTACCCACCAAAAGGATAATTTACAACGACCAGGTGGTCTTTTTGTGAATCAAAGACTGACACTACTCAACTTGGACAGAAAACTGTGAACATTCTACTAGGAACATTCTGAGGTCTCTCGTTCTAGGAGGAACATCGTTTTTGCATCTCTCCTGTCAAGCTCTTTTTTTTGTAAACCTCAATGTGTTCATCGTTTAATCTTCTAAACCTATGAGCCTGTACTGCTTTGCAGGAAGGAACTGCAGATACTGGTTTATACCAAAGATAGACACAAAATGCTGGTGGAGCTCAGCGGGACACCGAAGAAGGGTTCTGACCCGAAATGTCACCTATTCTTTTTCTTCAGAGATGCTGCCTGACCCGCTGAGTTACTCCAGCATTTTGTGTCTATTTTGAGCAGAAACTGCTTGTCTGATTAACCTCACCTCGTGTGAGAAACGCACTCTCACCACATTGTCAAGAGGAAGAAACGCTGGTTTGTTTAAAAATAAATGTCATTTTTTCCAAATGGAGAAATAAAAACTTTTTTTTAACATTAAAGCATCTAATTGGTGATCAGGTGCAGAAAGAAAAACGTTCTAACTTATCTGCCAACTCAGTTCTTTCAAATTTATTGCAATTACAGACGTAAGCTTTAAAACCTAAAGCAAATGCAGAACCAGCATTCAGCTTACCTGTGGTTAATGCAAACGAGGTCTGTTTGGTGTCTGAAATAAACTGAGTCAGAAACATGATGACGATTCTGTTGTGTTTAATTGTGTTAAATAAATATATTCCATTTCCTGCACCAAGGAGCTCTCAAAATTTGTTCTAAAGATAGTTAACTGAAGGAAAACAAATCTTTATGTCCTTTTACAAAAAATAAAGTCACATCCATAGTTCACCATCTTGGCTGGATGCACTAGAATCTGTAATGTTAATACATTACGAAGAGATTTAAGGACGTACAACAGAGAAGGAAAATCGTTAGTTCACCAAAAACTATTTGCTCTCCTGGAGAGGAGTAGTGATAGAAAAAGTGCCCAGCCAACAGATTATTTAGTTGTTGGAGTGTGTTGTGACATGGAAGACTGGAGCCATGGGCCTAACTTTTTTTTATTTAAAAAAAACTTTATTCAGAATAAAACAAAAGCTGTGCAAAAACTCTTCATACCTTATAAGTGTCCGTACATTCTATAGTGTCATACTCAGTAGTGTTTGCACCTACCTTTAAACAAAACACCCTTCTCACTCATGTAGTACTCTGGGGTAATATCCCTTCCCTTGTGTGAGAGATTCCCCTCCTCAATAGGTTAGGCAGCGGAAGGACCCTACACTGTGGACCTCGTTGGCTGCACCAGGCCTCTGATGCCCACTCAAACTGATCACAGATGCTTATCAATCTGCAGACCCATCTTGGATACAAGCACATGATAGCTACATAGTCTATGTACAGGGAGATTTTAATCTAAGTTCCCCCGCTGCCTGGCAATGTCACTACTCTTATGTGCTCGACCTTCCTGACAGATTCAGCAAAGGGTTCTATATAGCACACAAACAAAATAGAGGCGAGTGGGAGACCCTACCTGCTTCCAGACTTGGTAGAGAAGCCATTCATTTACCATCCATTGATTTGGACTGACCATGGATATCTGTGTAGATCACTGAAGATAGACACAAAATGCTGGAATAACCCAGCAGGTCAGGAAACATCCCTGGAGAAAAGGAATAGGTGACGTTTCATGTCAGACCCTTCTTCGCACGCTTCCCAACTGCTGTGTAGAGCAGAATCCTGATTTTCTCTGGAAAACCCATTTTGGAGAGCACGTCCATCATGTACGTGTGTGATATCTTGTTGAAGGCTTTGTCCTGGTCCAAGCTGGCCAGCCAGGTGTCTGCACCTCTGTCCTGCACATAGGTGATGGTATTCCTCAACAGCGTGAGGCTGCCTGTGAATTTTCAGAACAATTGTGACCTGGTTGGCGATAGCCTTGGTCATGATCTCATAGTCCACATTGAGCCGTGAAATGGGTCTCCAATTCTTGATGTCATCCTTCTCCTCTTCTGCTTGTAAATGAGGGTGCTGATATCTTTCCTCATGGAGTCTAACATGCTGCCAGCAAGAGGCATAGCGTTGTACACTTCCAGCAGGTCTGAGTCCACCCCTAGCCAACAGAGCCAAGTAATATTCAACTGGTAAGCCATTGCCTCCAGGATTTTATTTGGGACAAAGGAACAGATGGAGCCAGTCAGCTCCTCCACGATCAGAGGTTGGTCCAGGTTCTCCCAATTGTTGTCCTCCAATATCTCAGCAACTTCCATAGAAGCGCAGTAGAACGCATTTTATCGGGATGCATCATAGCATGGTTTGGGAACAACTCCATCCAAGACCACAAGAAATTGCAGAGAATTGTGTAAGCAGCCCAGACCATCACACAAACCAACCTCCCTTCCATTGACTCAGTCCACACTTCATGCTGCCTCAGCAAAAATGTACATATTACAGAACATATTACAGTACAGAAAACTACAGAAAATTGCAGATAAAAAACGTGCAAGGGCACAATAAGGTTGGTTGGAAGATCAGGACACCATTTGCTTATGAGAGATCCATTTAATAGTCTGACAACAGCAGGGATGAAACTGTTCTTGAGGCTGGTCTACGTACTTTAAAATGTTTATATCTTCTGCCTGATGGGAGAAGGGAGAAGAGAGAATGACCAGGGTGTAAGTGTCCTTGAATACATTAGTCACTTTCACTAGGCTGCCTAAAGTATTGTGGGCTCCACCATTCCTTGATCATCGTTGCTGCCTTTGATTTGTTCTTTTCATATATTTCATTCATTTTTTCTTTGTACCTTTTCATACCTCTAGTTTCCCTCTCCCCTGACTGTCTGAAGAAGGGTCTCAACCCAGAACGGCACCTATCCCCTTTCTCTAGAGATGCTGCTTGACTCGCTGAGTTATTCCAGTATTTTGTGTCTATCTTCATCTTGAAGTACAGATGGAGTTGATGGTGGGGGTGAGGAGTAGCTGGTTTGTGTGATGTACTGGGCTGCATCTATACTGTAAAGGGCCTGTCCCACTTACGTGTCCATGGCACGCAAATTACGCAAACTTGTCGTTGCGTTGAGGCGCACGGGTATCGTATGGCCGCGCGGGGCCGGTCCCACTGAGAAGCGCGGAGTTGTGCGCAACATCGCGCGGGGCTCCGAAATTTTTGTAGCGGACAAAATCTTCGTGTGCCAACGGCCTGCCGCGTAACTGACGGCCAAAGTGGGACAGGCCCAAGACCCTGGCGCGACCCAACGTCTCACCTCCAAGCTGCAGGAGAAGTAGGCAAACGATCGGTGAACTCGGCCTGGGGCTCACGGCCGTTGCTGTCCGGATCCGCCCCCACTTCTACTCCCAGAGCGGGGCCAAGAAAATTGAGGATAGACACAAAGTGCTGGAGTAACTCAGCTGGACCGGCAGCATTTCTGGAGAGAAGGAGTGGGTGACGTTTCGGGTCAAGACCCTTCTTTCAGACCAAATCGCGCGCGACCTTCGGTCCTCAACGCGACCACGAGGTCGGGTAATTAGCGTGCCAAGGACACGTAAGTGGGACAGGGGCTTAACTCTCCACAATTTTTGCAGTCTTGGGCAGAGCAGTTGTGGGGTTGTAGACAGTAGCTTCATTTATCAATCGTATCGAATGGGATAGTGGAGGATGGAGTTAAAGAGAAAGGGTTTCTTAAATGTGTGAGCGTAGAGACAGAGGGGTGTAAAATGAGGGTAGAAGCAATAGGTAGCAAGGTGAAAAGTAAAAGTGGCAGGCAGACAAAACCAGGCAGCAGGCAGTGAAGAAAGCGAATGGTATGTTAGCTTTCATAGCAAAAGGAATTGAGAAGGCAGGTACGGGATACTGAGTTGGATGATCAGCCATGATCATATTGAATGGCGGTGCAGGCTCGAAGGGCCGAATGGCCTACTCCTGCACCTAATTTCTATGTTTCTATGTATATATTTCTATGTGTTACGATGGTACAAAGCTCAGGATGTCTCACTGCTAATGCCCTAAATTGCAATAATGGTATTGGATGAATGTCACGTTATTTAATCGACCATCTTTATACAACTCTTCTCAGTTTCCAAAGCATACAGTACCTACTAAGTATATCCCGCTGTGATCCAGTGATCTGGTTTCTCACACATAGTGGTATTGGTTTACGCAGCTACACTGTAACTTTATCATTTGAAAATTGATTGCTGCTTGCAGGTTACATTCAAAAGCTGTTTGAAGATTGGCTCTTGCTCATATTAGCAGCTACTATACACTTTTATACTTGTTACCCATCGCTGCTATTGTCTAACGGGTGAAATTAGCAAGAGGTCTAGGGTGGGGGAGGGACAGAGAGAGAGTGAGAGAGAGAGAGAGAGAGAGAGAGAGAGAGAGAGAGAGAGAGAGAGAGGGAGAGAGAGAGTGAGGGCATGCAAGCGTTACTTGAAGTTAAAGAAATCAAAATAGAAAGCAGCAGATGGAGCCAGGTTGGGAGAGGGGAGGGTGGGGGTAGAAACAAAGGCTGGAAGATGATAAGGGAAGACACAAGAAACAGATGCTGGAATATGATAAGGATGTAAAATGATAAGTGTAATCTGATAAGAGACAGATGATGGACAGTGTCAAGATTACAGCATGTGCAGACTCTTATATGTCTTCAGATTTTTTAATGTGTGTGTGGTGGGCAAAACCATAGTGTGCAATGCTGAAGAAAAATTGTAAACATTTGATTTTTTAATGAAACTGTCTTGTCCACAATTGCAAACAAAGGTGGCAAATGGACTGCAGGAAACAGGAAGGACAATAATATTACATTCTCATACAATACGATAGAACATTATTTATCCCTGGAGGATAATTGGTTTGTCAACAGTCAGATCCATAAAATTAAAGTAATTGTAATTTGTAATTGTAAATGTAATTAATTTATTAGCCAAGTATGTAAAAACATACAAGGAATTTGATTTGCCATAGTCATACCAAAAAAGCAAGACACACAACAACATAAAAATTAACATAAACATCCACCACAGTGCACTGTGATGGAAGACAAGAACGCATTATCTTCTTCTCTCCTTTTGTCCCATAGTCGGGGCGATCGAAGCTCCCGCAGCCGACGATCAAAGCTCCTGGGTCGGTGAGATCGAAGCTCCCGTGATCGGGGCGGAAGCTCCTGCGGTTAGAGCTCCCGATGCCGATCCCTGACAAAGGGACCGCGAGCTCCACAATGTTAAGTCCGCAGGCTCCCGTGATTGGAGCTCCTGAAGTCAATCCCCAGTAAAGAGACCGCCAACTCCACGATGCAGTGCGGACGGAGAAACGATATGGAAAAAGTCGCATCTCCGTCGAGGAAAGAGATTTTTTTTTAAATTTCCCCAGACCACCCACCCCCCACATAATACCAAACTAAAGATACACTAAAACATACATTTAACAATAGACTAAAAACAAGAAAAGGACGAGACAGACTGTGGGCAAGGCTGCCATCGGATGACATCGTAAGTGACGTGGAAAGTCCAGGATTGGGGATATGCAAAGGTTGGGGAGGGAGTCGAACGGGAGTCAGTCTACCCCATGACAGAAGGGGCAGGAGTTGTACAGTTTGATAACCACAGGGAAAAATGATCTCCTGTGGCGTTCTGTTTAGTGATACTTTCATCACCCAAAATATGTGTAACCTAAGATATCTATGAAACTTGTAAGAAAAATTCATGATTCAGATGCAGCATTGAATGGAATTATTAAATTGGCTATTACATGTGTAACAGAGCAGGGTCGATGCATATTCTGCAAATATTGGAACATTAGTAGAAACTGCAGATGCTGGTTTATACCAAAGATAGACTCAAAGTGCTGGAGTTGCGCAGTGGGTCAGGCAGCATCTCTAGAGAAAAAAGGATGGGTGAAGAAGTTTGAAGTTTGAAGAAGGGTCCCGACTTGAAACATCACCTAAACATCACCGCTTCTTTCAATCTGAAGAAGGGTCAGGACCCGAAATGTCACCCATTCTTTTACAATTCAACAATATTGCTGAGGCACTGGAGCTGCATAAAGGCCAGACTGGGTAAAAATTACCTAAGGAACTGCAGATGTTGGAATCTTGAGCAAAAAACACAGTGCTGGAATAACTCAGCGGGTCAGGCAGAATCTCAGGAGATCATGGGTAGGCGACGTTTCAGTTCAGGACCCACGTCCTCCAGAGACGCTGCCTGACCCGCTGAGTTACTCCAACACTTTGTGTTTAACATAGGAACATTTCCTTTTTATTGGACCATAACTGTAATGACTGAACAAAGTAGCAACAATATAGCAGAATGCAACAACAAAAAATAAACTGCTAATAAATCAGTGACTACAGAATTCAGGTAACAGTCTACGAAACCCTGATGATTTGTGGTCCCCCCCCCCCCCCCCCCCCCCCCCCCCAGAATGAATTCCTGGATCTTGAAATCTCAATTAAACCATGATTCTCTTGACGTAAAACTTGGGTTGTTTTGTTAAATAGCTTTGCTGACTTGGCATTAACAATTGATTTGCAGCCAGTCTGAAAGTGATACTGATGTACTTTGAAATTCAGAGCAGTGCTGATTTAACATTGTTACAAATTCAAAACAAACGGGTAAATAATGCCCAAAGAATTTCTGTAATCTGAGCACTCCAAATCTACTCTTAGCCTCTACCAGGCATTATTATGTATTACTACAGTGTTTCTTCCCACATCCCTAGTTACCTCTAGTTCTTTGTATAACCCAAATTATTTCAAGGCTCGAACATAGACAAGACTGTAAATTTGCTTTCAGCATCACTTACACATTGTTAGGCATGCTACCTGCTATCAGATAGGGCAGAAGTATCATTAGTTTCACTGGCAGTGAATTTACTAATAATATTACTTTGAGTGAAATTGGACTCTGGGTTCAGTGAATGCTAACAGTGTAAACTAATACGGACAGTCTGAAAAGGGGTCACATCCTGAAACATTGTCTGTCCGTTTCCCACCACTGATGCTGCCTGGCCAATTCCTCCAACATTTCGTTTTTTACTTAAACTAACATTAATATCTATTAATCCGATTTTGAAATATTCAGACAGTTATGAAATGCCGCTCATATTTGTAGTCCATTCATTAAGCAATAGCAGTCTTTGGTCAACTAAGGGGGGTGGGAGATTGCAACCTTCACGTGGTCCGCACTGTTTCGACGAATACAATCAACTCGGCATGCACAATAAAATAAGATCAAATAGAACAAGTTGTCCTACAACTTTAGGCTGTGCACGCCATACGCAAGAAGAAGAAGAAGTCAACTAAGGAATTGGGTATTTGTCGTCTGTGATGTTAAATTTGAAATTAAGCTTTACACTTATCACAGTCATCGTATCACTCCCCTCTCCATTCTATAACTCCAGAGGAAAAGTCTTGACCCAAAACGTTGATTGTCCATTTCTCTCCGCTGAAAATTATCCACATAATTTTTGCTGAATATTTCAGCATCTGCAGTCTCTCTGTATCCAGTTGTGATATTTTAACCTTCTCGATGGGCAATGTATTGGAGATACCTCAAGGCACTGGAGTAATATCGTCAATAAGCAAGATTTTGCATAAATACTTCGGAGACGGACGAACATCATCCTCTCATTGGAGCAATGATCATCCAACTTAAAGTTTGAAAATTTATGTTCTAAATGAATTTACTAGTGAATTGAACAACTGACAGTCATAAAAACGTCTGCCAAAATCCATTCAGCTTTTCCTGAATACAGCTGGACGATCCTATATTTATCTCTAGAAATGGCAAAACTCCAACTTGAATCAGCCAGTGGCCAAACGTCAACCTGATTAGTGAGTGATTGGTGACAGTGGGATAGTTGAGAAAAAAAGTGATGGCAAGATCTTAACACTATCCATTTTAGCCTGAACATACTGTAAGGAAACTCCAACCATCAGGCGATGGTTTAATAGATACGGGAAAGATGGCAATGCAGTTATAAGGATACCCTTTAGGCTTTTAAGTTCATAAGTTCCAGGAGCAGAGTTTGGCTATTCGGCCCATCAAGTCTACTCCACCATTCAATCATGGCTGATCTATCTTTCCCTCTCAACCCCATTCACCTGCCTTCGCCCCATAATCTGAGGCCCGTACTAATCAAGAATCTGTCAATCTCCGTCTTAAATATATCTATTGACGAGGCATCCACAGCCGTCTGTGGCAATGAATTCCACAGATTCACCAACTTCCGCTAAATTTCCTCCTCATCTCCTTTCTAAAAGGTACGTCCTTTTGTTCTGAGGCTATGGCCTCCGTTGCTAGACTCTCCCACGTATGAAAACATCCTCTCTACATTCACTCTGTCCAGGCCAAACCAAAGTTAGTTTCACATCTGTTGTGCTTTTAATCGTAGATGGAACAGAGTCAATGTGAACAATACCCTCATAATTATCAACCTCATATAACAAACGATGAACAAGAAAGTAACTAAAAATAAAGATACAAATAACATTTCAACTTATTCAGAATAGATACCTTTTATGTCCTTTTCATAAGATCTCAAAACACTTTAGCCCAAAGAAGTTTCCTTGAGTGTCACCGTGGTAACATGGGAAACATGGCAGCTGAAATGTGCACTGAGAGAGGTAACAATCTGATTAATTAGATAGCTAGTTTCGTTTTTTGTCATATAAACAGGGACTACCTGAAATTGGAGAAGTCAATGTTCATACCTATAAAACCATGAGGTACAAGGTGGAGGCGCAGGCATATAAAACCATATAAATGTCAGGTAGTCCCTGCTTTCTCCCTCTTTCCCCTCCCCTTACCAGCTCTCCCACAGCCCACGGTCTCCGCCTCTTTCTTTCTTCTTCCCGCTCCCACCCCACCCCCACATCAGTCTGAAGAAGGGTCTTGACTCGAAACGTTGTCTTTTTTCTTCGCTCCATAGATGCTGCCTCACCCGCTGAGTTTCTCCAGCATTTTTGTCTACCTTCGATTTTCCAACATCTGCAGTTCCTTCTTAAACATCTAATTAATATATATATATATATATATCCCAGGTTGCAATAAAATCCCTTGTTCACATGAAGTGCAGAGCAAACAGTATATATACAGTATACGCAATGATAAATACAACAGTAAATGTAACAATGAATGTAAAATAGCAGAATGTTGCAAGATTGTTGTGCAATAACCAAATAATGCAAAAGAAGATCAAAGTACAATACTGGAATTACTGAATGAGCTAGAATTCAGAGCAAGATTATGTGGCAACGGAATGTGGAAGGAAGAAGGATCTCGACCCGAAACGTCACACATTCCTTCTCTCCAGAGATGCTGCCTGTCCCGCTGAGTTAAGGGCCTGTCCCACTGTAAGAGGTAATTCAAGAGCTCTCCCGAGTTTAAAAAAAAATCAAACTTATGGTAAGCACGTAGAATGTACGTAGCGGGTACATCGGAGCTCGGGACGTCTATTAACGGCTCGTAACGTTAACAGCAGGTACTCGGGAAATGCGGTAAGCTCGTGAAGACTCGTGAAGATTCTTCTACTTGTTGAGAGGCCCGAATACTTACGAACGGTTATTACCGTAATTCTCCGAGTTCGAATCAGGGGAAACTCGGGAGAACTCTTGAATTAACTCGTACAGTGGGACAGGCCCTTTACTCCAGTATTTTGTGCCTATCTTTGAATGTAAAACAAATTATTGGTTCCGGAGTCAGATAGAAGTGGAGAAGAAGGTGTGCTTAAGTTTGGATCTCTGAGTTTTCAAGTTCCTGTATCTTCTCCCAGAAGGGAGAGATAGAGGAGAGAAAAGGGAATGGCTGGGGTGGCAGGCATCCTTAATGGTGCTTCTAGCCTTCCTGATGCAATGCACCATGAAGATGGACTGGATGGAAGGAAGTGACGAGCTGGTGTTGGACTGAGCTGTGTTCACCACTCTCTGCAGGTTCAGGCAGTCAAGAGCAAAGCATTTGCCATATCAAACTGAGATGGCTCGATTGTAATCATGTATTATCTTTCCGCTGTGGATAGCACGCAACAAAAGCTTTTCACTGTACCTCGGTACACGTGACAATAAACTAAACTGTACCTGTAACTGCATCCCACCAGAATACAGTTTAAGGCCCATCTGTAGAAGTTTAAGAGAATCCTCTTGAATATGCTGAATCTTTTCAGACTCCTTAGAAAGTAAATACACTTTCATGCTGAAGTGCCGTCCTATTATCTGTCATGGGGATTCACTCAGACTATCCTGACAGCAGTTTACATCCCGTCCCATGCTGATGATAAACAAATCTTTTTTCCCCATCTCGATCAGTCTGAAGATGGATCCTGACCCAAAATGTCACCTGTCCTAGTAGGAGGATCATGACCTAAGGTACAATTTTAGAATAAGGGATCGGCAAGGTAGAATGGAAATATTGAAAGACATTGTGAGAATCATGAATCATTCGAATTTCCTAGCAGAAGTTGTGCGTAATTGAATATGTAATGTAATTGAATATGTGTGTAATTGTAGTAGAATATATTCAAGGCTGAAATTGATTTGTGGACCAAAGTGCAATGAGTTATGGAGATCATACAGATATTGATTTGAGGCCAACGTCAGATCAGCCGTGATCTCAGTGAATGATGGAGCAAGATTGAGGAACCTAATGGGGTATTCCTGCTCATATTTCATATGTATTTTTATGTAGTGTGGCAAAGGGCAGAGATACATCATAAAGAGTCTCCCCAGACAGCTACACTCAACTGGTCAAAGCTTATACTAAACATATTAGCTTTGAATTTTATACATGTTGAAAAAGTTTCTTCTGAAATAAACTTATCTGACTCCTATACGTATGAAACGAACAGAGAACGGGAGAAAGCTGAGAAGAGATTGTAAGGGGCAAATGGGCATTGTCAAAGTATAAAGTTCAGGATATTGTCATTATTAATGCACACAAGAACCAGTCTTCATGAACTATTTCAAAATGTAAATTGCAAACTAATTGGATTTAAAATTAAAAGCTCGGATGCATGAATAAGCACCACTATCTAAAGAGAGGCTACTGCTGCTCACAGTGGGGGGGGGGGGGGGGGGGGGCGGGGGGGAGGAGGGGGGGGGGGGACGCTTTAAAGATAATGGTTTGTAAACTGACAGCATGAGACATTCTCATACACACTGACTAAATATACAGACAACATTAATTGGCCTAGATCAAACCAAGCATCCTCAGCTAAGCAATCAGTAATAAGGTTATTTTTGACCCAGATGTCAGCCCTCACACACTGGCTTTGAGTTCCTGGTGTTTCTGTATTTTTGTTTAGTTTAGTTTAGTTTAGAGATACAGCATGGTAACAGGCCCTTCGGCCCACCGAGACCGCGCCGACCTGCAATCCCCACACATTAACACACTAGAGACAATTTACAATTTTACCAAGCCAATTAACCTACAAACCTGTACCTTATCAGAGTGTGGGTACTTGTACATCTACCTCGGTACATGTAACAATAAACCAACGGCAATACCAATCTGTGACGAGAGCATTCCATTTCCCAACCCCCCCCCCCCCCCACTCCCCTCCGCTTTCTGTCCTAATTAAATATGACTAAATATCCAAAACTCTCTAATTTTTTGAAAATGCTATATAGTTATTGTACCCATTCCACCATAATGCCACCATAGCTGAGCTCCAAAGAGTCCAATGTCCGACACATCACCCATCCCTTTTCTCCAGAGATGCTGCTCGACCCGCTGAATTACTCCAACACTTTGTGTCTATCTTTAGTCCGACACGGGTCTATGAACCACAATCGAGAGCGTGAACCCTTTGCAAATTTATTCCATGTTGATCCATTGGGAAAGGGAAAAAAGTATTTATCAAGTGTCTTAAATATCCAACTCTTCAAAAGAGAAAAAACAAAACGTGGTTCAAAACAAAATCACGTCAAGCAAAATACAGTTCTATTCATGTCCAACCGATGCTAATTTAATTAATGATTAGTTCTAATCTGGGCAAGTAATGGAAAAAAACAAGTGGCTCGTGTTTCAGAAGCTCCATGCCTCTATTAAACGGCTGAGGGAATCTCCCATCTGACAGATTTAGCTCTTAAGCTACTACACTGAGCTATATTTGCAGCAAGAAGTGTTTGATCCTTGTAGTAGGCAATTTGCTCTCTATAATAATGCCACTACTTGTATGAATATGTAAAATGTAATCTCAATTTATTTATTTTTAAGTACACTTGCTTATGGCACACTCAAAATGGACCCTTTCTTCATTCATTCATTGATGACTTTTGTCAAACTTGCATAGTCTGAAGAAGGGTTTCGGCCCGAAACGTTGCCTATTTCCTTCGCTCCATAGATGCTGCTGCACCCGCTGAGTTTCTCCAGCATTTTTGTGTACCTTAGCTGAATAGCATAATGCTTTCATACTTGGGCTCTTTGGTTTTATTTAATGGGTATTAATTTTAGTAGGGGTACTCTAAATTTCATGAAATTTCGTTAACCAGTGGTCAAAAGAAGGAATGCAGAGCATCATCTTAAGTCATGTGATGCGACCAGAATTAGGCCATTCGGCCCATCAAGTCTACTACAACATTCAATTATGGTTGATCTATCTCTCCCTTCTAACCCCATTCTCCTGCTGTCTCCCCATAACCTCTGACACCCGTCATCATCAGCGGTTGTGAGGAAATGGGAAAAACAAGGTACACCAGGATTCCAAAGAATGGGCCTGACCCGAAATGTTGCCTTTCTATTCACTCCACAGATGCCGCATGATCCACTGAGTTACTCCAGCACTTTGTGTTTTACTCAAGATTCCAGCATCTGCAGTTCCTTGCGTTTTCACATGACATGTTGTTGATGAACTATGCAAGGTAGAGTCAGTTACCTATACTGAGCCCAATGAGACCTGGCTGTATGTGTTGGGTACATCTTGGTCTGTGCTTTCTGAATCAGTATCTTCCAGTCTTGGTTGGTATTTTAATAATACAATCAGGTTCAATGGGGTAGAGTCCTACTATGCTGGCTCCGTTCTACAGTATCAAGGTCAGTCAGGTACATATTGTCATGTGCATAACTACAGGTACAATGAAAAATCTAGCATCACAGTGACTCAGCCAACATCAAGGAACATAAATTGTACCTAACTATTCATAGACAATGGAAAGAAAAAAGATTGCACAAAAAAGACATGAGAGCAAACATACAGGAAAACAGGTCTTTAGTAGTGTGAGAAGTGGTCTGTAGTGTTCTATTTCTGAAGTAGGATTAGGGTTGTGTGAGTTTGGTTCAAGAACCTGATTTTTAGACTTTTTTAAAGAAATACAGTGTGGAAACAGGCCCAACAAGCCCGCACCGACCAGCGATCACACCGTACACTACACATGAGGGATAATTTATAATTTTACCTAAGTCAATTAATCTACAAACCTGCACATCTTTGGAGTGTGGGAGGGAACTGGAGCACCGGATAAAGACCCATAAGGTCACTGGGAGAACGTATAAACTCTATACAGACAGCACCCGTAGTCAGGATTGAACCCGCGTCTATTGCGCTGTAAAGGGCCTGTCCCACTTAGGCGATTTTTTAGGCGACTGCCGGCGACTAAGCTGTCGCCACATGGTCGCCGGGGTGTCGCCTGTATAGTCTCCTTTGTCGCCCAAAGAGTCGTAGCGTTTTTCTGGTCGCCGCTGGATTTTGAAATGTTCAAAACTTTTCGGCGACAGTCGGCGACCAAGGTAGCTTGTCATAGCTTGTCTTCTCCTGACGTAGATGCTGTCGTAGGTTGTCGCCAGGATGACGTAAGTTGTCGCCAGGATGACGTAGGTTGTCGCCGGTGCTGACCGGTGAATTCCATTGTCGTAGTCGCCGACAGTCGCCTAAAAAATTGCATAAGTGGACAGGGCCATTTGTCCAGTCGCCGGTTTTTCGGCAACCTGCTACGACTATGACAGTCACCGGCAGTCGCCTAAAAAATCGCCTAGTGGGACAGGCCCTTAAAGCAGTAATTCTACTGCTGCACCACTATGCGGTAGGTAAGTAGCTGTTTCTGAGCATGGAGATGTGGGATTCCAGAATGCTGTACCTCCTGCCCGAGGGTGGCAGTGAGAAGAAGGTATGGCTCAGATGGTGAGGATCCTTGGTGATAAGTGCCACCTTCTTGTGGCAGCGCCTACTGTGGATGCTTTCAACGGTATGGATGGCAGTGCCCTTGATGGACCCGGCTGAGTCCACCACTCTCTGCAGCCTCTTGCGTTCCTGTGCATTTTAATTAGCTACGATGCAACCAGTCAGAGTATCTTTTACAGTGCATCTGTGCAAGTTTGTTCGAGTTTTTGGTGACATCTATACATAACTAAAACTCTGATCTTGTTATCTTCTGGTTTGGCGGTCTTTCTATTTGTGCAAAAACAGTTCGCGATAGCGCTGCGATTTTTTGTCAGTTCACTCACCGTTCTCCTGCTCTCCGATTGCACCAAGTTTCGTTCCGATCAGTTGAATGTCGCAAAAGTTAGCGAGGTTTAAAAATCTTAAAAAACGCGTGAGCGCAAATCGATCCCCTTCTCTTGCCAGTCGGCGCCGCGTGGATTAGTCTCTTCCTCTGTCACTCCCATGTCCGCCCCTTCCTGCCCCATCGCATCTTTACTGGAGTGGGGGTGGCCGGCGGAGGTTTCCAACCGGACTTTTGGAGGGAACCGAAGCAACCCCGCCCCAAGCAGCCCAGCCCCAAGCAACAGCCCGGCCCCAAGCAGCAGCCCAGCCCCAAGCAGCAGCCAAGTGTCGGAGACCCGACCCAGCCCAGCCCAGCGTTGGAGACCCAGCCCAGCCCGGAGTCAGAGATGTCGGCGATGTCACCAAACGGAAAGCGGAGACTCTGATCCCGGCAGAGGAGAACGACCAGCGCCCAGCGCCCGCTATGAGTCCCCATCGCACTGACAATTCCAGCCACTACCCCTCTGGTCCCTCTCGCTGGCTCCTCCTCCCTCCCCCGTGATGCCCCCCTCTGATGGCTCTTCCACCGTCTTTTCTCCGAGCTCACTCCCCCCTCCCCCACAACCCCCCCTCCCCCACAACCCCCCTGCCCCCACAACCACCCGCCCCCACACCCCTCCCCACTCACGGCCAACCACAGTAGAGTTGTCAACCAATTTATAGATGGCATTGGAACTGTGCTTTGGCAAATGGTCACAGGTGTTGTCTGTATTGAGTTGGTAAGTTCTACTTGTGACCACGTGGGTTTTCTCGGGGTGGTCCAGTTTCCTCCCACACTACAACAACATAGAGGTTTTGAAGGTTAATTAGCATTGGTAAAAATTGTACATTGTCCCTAGTGTGCAGCTTAGTGCTGGTCGGCGTGGACTCGGTGAGCCGAAGGGCCAGCTTGCACGCTGTATCTCTAAGAAGCAGAGCAGAGTATAAACCACGCAACCCTGCATTGCACCAGCGTAGTTGATCAGTGAGGAGGAGGTGTTGTTATTGAACCGCACTGATTGTGATCTGCCTTTGATGAAGTCAAGGATCCAGTTACTGAGGAAGGTGCAGAGAGGCTTAGGCTTGCAGCTTGGTGATGAGTTTGGAGGGGATGATTATGTTGAATGCCAAGCTTCAGTATATGAACAGCAGCCTGACGTACAAGTTCTTGTTATGCAGATGGTCCAGAGCAGAGTGGAGAGATTTACTGAGTATTAACACATGAGTCACCTCCTGTTGATCAAGATTTGGTGTTTCATTGAAAACAAATCAGTATTATCTGCACTTTTTTTTAATTAATTGTATTTTAACTTGTATTTTAACTTGTTAAGTATGGAAGCCATTTGAGGAAATGTGTGGTGTTATGTCTGTCTTGAAGCTGTCGTGGCACTGTAATTTCCTGTAAAGGATTATTAAAGGTATAATCAAGATCAATCAATCAAGATATCTAAAATGAGTGCAAGATTGTAGAAGCTCCATTTTCAATTAAAGAAAATTTGAAATCTATTCTGGAAATAGACACAAAAAACTGGAGTACCTCAGCGGGCCATGCAGCATCTCTGGAGAGAAGGAATGGGTTTCAGGTGGAGACCCTTCTTCAGACTAATGGGTGATGTTTCAGGTGGACACACTTCTTCAGACTAACTGTGGATCAAACAGATTTTGCTTTTACAATTCTGCTTTTCTTTGCAATTGGATGAGCTCCAGAAAATTAATTATTGAATTATGGCCAAATGCTATTAAAATAGTTTTGCAATTTGTTTAAGTTTGTCATGTTGAGATGATCAACCCACCTGAGATAAGCATGTTAATATCAGTTTCCAAGACCTCAATAAGATTCACCAGTTAGCATTTTTCTTCCATTTGAAACAATTTATCTATAAAACAAACAAAAATGACATGTCTTTGAAACGATAACAACTTTTCAGTACATTTCATCACATACCATCAGTCATGGTACTCAGTATAGAAGTTGGGATGTTATGTTACAGTTGTACAACATGTTGGTGAGGCTGTCTTCTACCTCCCAAGAGAATTCACCTCCGTTATTCTGACCGCGGTCTACATCCTACCCCAGGCAGACGTCCGTCTGGCACTGGAGGAGCTGCACGCCGTGGTCAACAAACACCAGACGTCTTACCCCGAGGCATTTACCACCATTGCTGGGGACTTCAATAAGGCGAACCTCAAGAAATCACTCCCCAACTTCCACCAACATGTCTCCTGCTGCACCAGAGGACCTAACACCCTCGACCACTGCTACACCACCATCAAGAATGCCTATCGTTCTATCCCTCGCCCTCACTTCGGTAAGTCCGACCATACCGCGGTGCTGCTTCTTCCTGCATACAGGCAGCAATTGAAGAGCGCACCCCCAGAAGTGAGGACAGCACAGAGCTGGTCGGTGGGGGGGGGGGCAGAAGAACAACTCCAGGACTGTTTGGAGTCTGTAGACTGGGCAATGTTCAAGGAATCGGCAACGGACTTGAACGAATACGCCACAGTCGTTACAGACTTCATAAAGAAATGTGTGGAGGACTGCATCCCTACAAAAACCTTCCGAGTGTTTCCCAATCAGAAACCTTGAATGAACTTTGAGATCCGCACTCTTCTAAAGTCCAGACACAGGGCATTCATGTCCGACGATACAGTGGCCTACATGAAGTCCAGATACGACCTTGGTAAGGCCATCAAAAAGGCCAAAAGGGACCTGCTCCAAACTGGAGGATGAGACAGATGTTCAGCAGCTGTGGCGGGGCCTGAATGCAATCACCTCCTACAAGGCGAAACCAGGAGGCAGCTCGAATGTCGGTGAAACATCACTCCCTGACGAGCTCAATGCGTTTTACGCACGCTTTGACAGGGAGAATACTGATGTGCCTTCCCGATCCCCCATTCGCTGTGATGGCATTTCAGTCTCAGTCACAGAGGCCGACATCAGGAAATCCTTCAGAGGGGTGAACCCCCGAAAAGCACCTGGTCCTGATGGTATACCCGGTCGTGTTCTAAAAACCTGTGCGGACCAACTGGCAGGAGTTTTTACGGACATTTTCAACCTCCCACTTCTGAGGTCTGAAGTCCCCACCTGCTTTAAAAGGGCATCAATTATACCGGTGCCCAAGAAGAGTAAGGTGACGTGCCTCAATGACTATCGACCAGTGGCACTAACACCGGTGGTGATGAAGTGCTTTGAGAGGCTGATCATGGAGCAAATCAACTCCTACCTCGACAAAAACCTGGACCCACTGCAGTTCGCTTACCGCCACAACAGATCAACGGTGGATGCGATCTCGCTGGCCCTCCACTCCGCACTGGACCACTTGGACAACAAAAACTCATATGTCAGGCTGTTATTCATCGATTACAGCTCGGCATTCAACACAATCATCCCCTCCAAACTCGTTACCAAACACGCAGAACTTGGTCTCTGCGCATCCCTCTGCAACTGGATCCTCGACTTCCTCATCCACAGACCACAGTCTGTTCGTATTGGTGGAAATGTGTCAGCCTCGATAACAATCAGCACGGGAGCACCTCAAGGCTGCATGCTCAGCCCCCTGCTGTACTCACTCTATACCCATGACTGCGTAGCCAACCATAGTGCGAACTCCATCATCAAGTTCGCTGACGACACCACTGTTGTGGGACGTATCACTGATGGGGATGAGTCAGAGTACAGAAGAGAGATCGAGCAACTGTCCATATGGTGCCAGCGCAATAACCTGGCCCTCAACACCAGCAAAACCAAGGAACTGATTGTGGACTTTGGAAGGAGTAGGAGGGGGACCCACAGCCCCATTTATATCAACGGGTCGATGGTTGAAAGGGTCAAGAACTTCAAATTCCTGGGCGTGCACATCTCTGAAGATCTTTCCTGGTCCGAGAACACTAACGCAATTATCAAAAAAGCTCATCAGCGCCTCTACTTCCTGAGAAGATTACGGAGAGTCGGTTTTTCAAGGAAGACTCTCTCTAACTTCTACAGGTGCACAGTAGAGAGCATGCTGACCGGTTGCATCGTGGCTTGGTTCGGCAATTTGAGCGCCCTGGAGGGGAAAAGACTACTAAAAGTAGTAAACACTGCCCAGTCCATCATCGGCTCTGACCTTCCTTCCATCGAGGGGATTTATCGCAGTCGCTGCCTCAAAAAGGCTGGCAGTATCATCAAAGACCCACACCATCCTGGCAACACTCATCTCCCTGCTACCTTCAGGTAGAAGGTACAGGAGCCTGAAGACTGCAACAACCAGGTTCAGGAATAGCTATTTCCCCACAGCCATCAGGCTATTAAACCTGGCTTGGACAAAACTGATTATTAATAACCACTTTCTGCTATTTGCACTTTATCAGTTTATTTATTCATGTGTGTATATATTTATATCATGGTATATGGACACATTTATCTGCTTTGTAGTAAATGCCTACTATTTTCTGTGTGCTTAAGCAAAGCAAGAATTTCATTGTCCTATACAGGGACACAAGACAATAAACTCACTTGAATTCACTTGAACTTGAACTTGAACTATTGTGCACATTTTTGGTCACCCTGCTATAGGAAGGATGTCATTAAGCCGGAGGGAGTGCAGAGAAGAATTATGAATATGTGGTCAAGATTCGAGGGTCTATGCTATAGGAAGAAGTTAAGCAGGCTCGGACATTATTCATCCAGGGCTGCCAACTCTCATAAAGCAGGGCTGTCAAACTACCGGCCCACGGGATGATTTGAGGGAAAAAAAAGTAGTTTAGTTTCTCCCGTGCAGATGGTGTGAAAGGTGAGACGCGGCGGTGGTCCCAGCACTGACCACCCCCCCCCCCCCGAGGCACCGCTCACACCACCCACCCTCACCTCCAGCGGCTCTGTGTCCATTGGCCGCTCTGTCCATACCCCACATGGAGTTTTAACCCCGCCTGAAGCCAGGAGCGTGCCTGGTGAGTAGGGGGCGTTGGTGCCACCTCAGGAGCCGCGGCCCTCTGATGCCCGACCCCCGGGTCACAGACCCTCACCACCCCGCGGACCCCAGCTGGACACAGAGCACCTGGGCCACCCGCATTCACGGCAAGGGTGGGAGAAGTGAGGGGGAGAGGTAAACGCTCCCCGGGCATTGCCAAGTCTCTGCTGACATAGAAACATAGAAATTAGGTGCAGGAGTAGGCCATTCGGCCCTTCGAGCCTGCACCGCCATTCAATATGATCATGGCTGATCATCCAACTCAGTATCCCGTACCTGCCTTCTCTCCATACCCTCTGATCCCCTTAGCCACAAGGGCCACATCTAGCTCCCTGTTAAATATAGCCAATCAACTGGCCTCGACTACCTTCTGTGGCAACACACACACACACACACACACACACACACACACACACACACACACACACACACACACACACACACACACACACACACACACACACACACACACACACACACACACACTCTTCAAAGGGACATGGGCCAAATGCCGATAAATGGGACGAGATGGGACATCTTGATCTGCATGAAGACGTTGGGATGAAGGGCCTGTTTCCATGCTGTAAGACAATGACACATTGCACAAAGGGTGCAATTGCTCTGGAGAGGATCCAGGGGCGATTTATGAAGATGTTGGCAGGGCTGGAATATTTTTTTCACTTTGATGAAAGATTTGATAACTTAAATTCTGTTCTCTGTAGCAACGGAGGTGAAGAAAATACTTAGTTGAGGTGAATAATATTATGAGAATAGGACCTGTTTCGTTTAATAAATAGTGTAGGAAGGAACGGCAGATGCTGGTTTAAACTGAAGATAGACACTAAGACCTAGAAAAACTCAGCAGGACAGGCAGCATCTCTGGAGAGAAAGAATGGGTGATGTTTTGGGTCGAGACCTTCAGACTGAAGAGGTTGAAAACCAGCCATAAAACACAATGACTGGAGATGTGTGTTATCTTACTAAGGGCAGAAATCAGAATCATGTGTTCATCTTTATTGACGTGACACCATAATAAATATATTACAGAAAAATGTTATTAATGGGGTGGCATGGTGGCGCAGCGATAGAGTTGCTGCCTTACTACATGGGTTTTCTCTGGATATTCCAGTTTCTCCCACATCCGAAAGAAGTGCAGGTTAATTGGCTTCTGTAAATTGTCCCTGGCATGTAGGATGGAACTGGTGTATGATAGATTGCTAGTCGGTGTGGACTTGGTGGGCTGAAGGGCCTGTTTCCATATATATGTTTTACATATATATATTAATTTCATTGAACCATATACGATTGAATATGTGGCATTATTTTCATCTTGTTTCTATAGTCAAAGGGTAAGGTTGATTGATTTATTTGTGCAGGACAGTGATGGAAGTTTGACTCTTGCCTTGTTTCTCTGTATTTTTCTCTCTATATATGCATAAGCATGAATTATAATCTGATTTCCATACATGAATATAGTCATTCATGTGCTGCACCTGTTGATCAGAGCCTGGCACTACTGTGGGATGTAATTAGGAATGTAATTTAGCCTAACCCTATTCATACCCAATCCAATTTAAAGCATAAATGTTGCATTCAAGTGTAAGTTAAAAGACTCGCTACGGTATGCACCAGATTGCACAATTTCAAGCTGAAAAATGCGAAAGCTCCCTAATGTGGGAGGGGGGAGGGGGACATTCCCCCTCCCACACCTCCTCCCCTCCCCCCCCCCCTCTCGGTCACTACGCTCCCTCGCAATTTCTCACTCTCAACTCTCACCCAATGTTGGCAGCCCTGTTCATTGGAGCAGAGGAAGCTGATGGGTTACCTTATCGAGGTTTATAAAATCATGAGGGGAATAGATGGGGTGAATGCACAGAGTCTTTTACGCAGAGTAGGGAACACAAGAACCAGAGGCCATGGGTTTAAGGTGAGAAGGGAAAGGTTTAATAGGAATCCGAGGGGCACCTTTTTCATACTGAGGTTAATGGGTATATGGAATTAGCTTCCTGGGGAGATAGTTTAGGCATGTACTATAACAGCATTCAAAAGACATTTGCACAGGTAAATGAATAGCAAATATTCAGAGGGACATGGGCCAAACATGGTCAGGTATGACTAACGCAGATGGGACATCTTGGTCGGCATGGACAAGCTGGGCTGAAGGGCCTGTTTCCATGCTGTATTAGGAAGGAACTGCAGATGCTGGTTTAAACCAAAAATAGACACAAAATGCTGGAGTAACTCAACAGGACAGGCTTCTCTCAATGGGTGACGTTTCGGGTCGAGACTCTTTTTCAGACTGAAAGCTCACGGAAACGTCACCCATTCCTTCACCCATTCCAGAGATGCTGCCTGTCCCGCCAAGTTACTCCAACATTTTGTGTCTACCTTCCATGCTGCATTACTCTATTTTCATCAATGTATAGATAAAACCTAAAAATTAATAAAGGGCTCATTTCCTTTTTAAAAGATGATCTAGTTTTTTCATCAATTTACAAACCCTAAAAATTAGTAAAAAGCATGTATTTTAAAAGATAATCTAAACTTTTCAGCAATTTTAAAACCTAAAAATGAGTAAGACGCACATTTAAAAAAGATATACTTTTCAGCAACTTGTATAACCTAAACATTAGTAATAGGCATGTCTTTTAAAAGACAATCTAAACTTTTCAGCAATTCATAAACCCTAAAAGTTAGTAAAAAGGCACGTCTTTTAAATGAGAATCTAGACTTTTCACCAATTTATGAACTCTAAAAGTTAGTAAAGCATGTATTTTAAAAGACAATCTAAACGTTTCTGCAAGTTATCAATAAAACCTAACAAAAGGCACGTCTTTGATAAGATTATGCAAACATTTCATCAGAATTCACTGTTGCTGGCGCCTGTATATTCGCAAGCTGGGCAATTAACAGAGCAAAACAAATATAGATGAAAGGGACTGTAAATAAATAGTTATTAACTTCCCACCCTTTAGCAGGCGTGGGGGTGAAGTGAGCAGACCTGTTTATTTGGCTGGAGGGGGGAAACAAATGATAGAGGGTTGGTAAGAGTTGAAAGGAGTTTCTTGTGGGTGGAGAGAGGGAGGGAGAGGAGAAGGGATGGGTTTAAGGCGTGGACGGGTTTCCTGTTGAAGAGATGACAGATATCGTGGTGGAGGAGGAGGAGGAGGGCAGCTGAGGGGAAGGAGCTCAGCAATGCTGGACGAGGTGAGGATGAGGGGATCTGGCTGTGTGCGTGGGAGCCTCAATCTCCCAACTTTAGTTGACTTTTACTTCAGAGATCAACTCGTGTCCCGTAGATGGCGGCAGCGGCAGCAGCTTGGCCGGGATGATGGCGGTGGCGGCTCTTCACAGGAGCCCGGGCTCCGGCTGAGGGACCGGGGAGGGTGTGTGTGTGTGTGTGTGTGTCCACTCTCACTCTCACCTCTGGTCCCGTCTCTGATGGAGGTGGAGGAGGAGAAGAAGAAGGAGGAAGGAAGGAAGCCGGGGCGAGAGACATGCCGCCACCTTTCTTCCTCCTCCTTCCCCCCTCCCCTCCCCTCCCCTCCGGTCCCAGCACCGAGCCTGTCCCCAGCCGCCGCCGCCGCCGCCTCAGCCCCCGGCCCCCAGGTGAAGGCCGCGCCTTCCCCAGGAGAGATGGTTGCAGCAGGCAAGGGGAGAGAGAGGGAGAGGGCGGCTGAAAGGGATGGGGAGGATAGAGGAGAGGAGAGGGAGAAGAGGAATGAGGGGGAGGGAGAATGAGGGGAGGGGAAGGGAGAATGAGGGGAGGGGAAGGGAGAATGAGGGGAGGAAGGAGAAGAGGAATGAGGGGGAGGGAGAATGAGGGGGAGAGGGGAGGAATGAGAAGCAGAAGAGGAATGAGGGGGTGGGGAAGAGGAATGAGGGGCAGGGAGAATGAGGGGGAGAGAGAATGAGGGGGAGGAAGGAGAAGAGGAATGAGGGGGAGGGGGAGGAATGAGGGGGAGGGAGGGAGAATGAGGGGAAGGGAAGTGGAATGAGAAGAAGAGGAATGAGGGGGAGAGGGTGGGGAAGAGGAAAGAGGGGGAGGGAGAGGAATGGGGTGGAGAATGAGAGGAAGAGGAGAATGGATGAGGGGCAGAGGGAGGGATGACAGCAGTGAGTGAGGGATAGGCAAGGGATTAGGGGGAGGGGGAGAGGGAGAAGGTTTGAGGGAGGGGATGAAGGGGAGGTAAGAATGGGAGAGGGAAGGATGAGGGGAGAGAGGAAGGGGTGAGGGGGGGAAGTTGTTACGGAGGGTGTAGGGAGGGGGTGATGACGGAGAAGGGGGTATTTGGGGAAGAGGTGGGATAAGGGGGGAGGGAGGGGAGGCAGAAGGGGGGAGGGAGGGGAGGCAGAAAGGGACACGGAAATAGGGTAGGAAATTGTGGAGGGAGGTGTAGGGAGGCAGAAAGGGCAGGGAAATTAGAATGGGGTAGGTTGGCAGGAGATGGAATGGAGGGGAAGCTGTTGGTGGTTGTGGAATACATTAGCTTGTAGGTGGGTGAAGGGGATCAGGTAAACCTTGTGGGCAGGGGGACGATCAGGAAAAAGTTATGTTCTCTCTCTGAAAAATAAACCCTTAGTCAAAAGCACTGCCTAAGATGAACCAAGTTTAAACCCGACTGTTGCTTGATTGGGAGAAAGGGTGAAAATCATCCGAATAAGAAAGCTCACTGTCCTGGAAGTGCTTTTCACTTTCTGAGAGGGGAAAAAAGCAGTTGCTTGATTTATTAAATAATAATGGCAGCTTTTTGGTGAAAAGGAAACTGGGTTAATCGGAAAGCCGTATGTGAACCCAAACTTAGATTCTTATAAGCCTCAACAAGGTTATTGGAAGAAAATATTGACTGTGGTTAGATTTGCACTGTAGGCATTTTGAAAGTAGAAGACTGGTGATTCATGTGTTGATTCAAATGCATTGGGAGGTGCAGAACTGTAATATACCACGGTGGTTTTATTTCAGATGTTGTTTTGGGCCTGGAATGAATTGTTTAATTTTGTTTTCTGTACTTTGTCTGATTAAGTAAGAAACTATACTATATATATATTACGCATGTTCATTCTTGTTATTACACTATTTGTAATGTGGGGAAAATGTATCTGTAAATGGCAGCAAATTTAGTTGTACGCTGTAGAATGAAACCATTAGCTTGTGCAGGAGTTCATTATTTGCTTTTTAAGTACATCTATGGAGAACATATCCTTTTTGGAGTGCTTGTTTTTATTATCCTCTTAAATAAAAGGCAGCACTTCATTAACCATTCTGTTTACCAGCTGCACTTGTGTGTTAGCTGTGTTTCATGTACTAGGTCCCATAACTCTCTGTTGTGTCTTTCTGTAGTTTTCCATTTCAATAAGAACCTGTTTCATCATTCTCAAGTTCAAGTTCAAGTGAGTTTATTGTCATGTGTCCCTGTATAGGACAATGAAATTCTTGCTTTGCTTAAGCACACAGAAAATAGTAGGCATTTACTACAAAACAGATAAATGTGTCCATATACCATGATATAAATATATACACACATGAATAAATAAACTGATAGTGCAAATAACAGAAAGTGGTTGGTAATAATCAGAGTTTTGTCCGAGCCAGGTTTAATAGCCTGATGGCTGAGGGGAAGTAACTATTCCTGAACCTGGTTGTTGCAGTCTTCAGGCTCCTGTACCTTCTACCTGAAGGTAGCAGGGAGATGAGTGTGTGGCCAGGATGGTGTGGGTCTTTGATGATACTGCCAGCCTTTTTGAGGCAGCGACTGCGATAAATCCCCTCGATGGAAGGAAGGTCAGAGCCGATGATGGACTGGGCAGTGTTTACTACTTTTTGTAGTCTTTTCCTCTCCAGGGCGCTCAAATTGCCGAACCAAGCCACGATGCAACCGGTCAGCATGCTCTCGACTGTGCACCTGTAGAAGTTAGAGAGAGTCTTCCTTGACAATCCGACTCTCCGTAATCTTCTCAGAAAGTAGAGGCGCTGATGTGCTTTTTTGATGATTGCATTAGTGTTCTCGGACCAGGAAAGATCTTCAGAGATGTGCACGCCCAGGAATTTGAAGCTCTTGACCCTTTCAACCATCGACCCGTTGATATAAATGGGGCTGTGGGTCCCCCTCCTACTCCTTCCAAAGTCCACAATCAGTTCCTTGGTTTTGCTGGTGTTGAGGGCCAGGTTATTGCGCTGGCACCATATGGACAGTTGCTCGATCTCTCTTCTGTACTCTGACTCATCCCCATCAGTGATACGCCCCACAATAGTGGTGTCGTCAGCGAACTTGATGATGGTGTTCGCACTGTGGTTCGCTTCGCAGTCATGGGTATAGAGTGAGTACAGCAGGGGGCTGAGCACGCAGCCTTGAGGTGCTCCCGTGCTGATTGTTATTGAGGCTGACACATTTCCACCAATACGAACAGACTGTGGTCTGTGGACGAGGAAGTCAAGGATCCAGTTGCAGAGGGATGCGCAGAGACCCAGTTCTGCGAGTTTGGTAACCAGTTTGGAGGGGATGATTGTGTTAAATGCCGAGCTGTAATCAATGAATAACAGCCTGACATATGAGTTTTTGTTGTCCAAGTGGTCCAGTGCGGAGTGGAGGGCCAGCGAGATCGCATCCACCGTTGATCTGTTGTGGCGGTATGCGAACTGCAGTGGGTCCAGGTTTTTGTCGATGTAGGAGTTGATTTGCTCCATGATCAACCTCTCAAAGCACTTCATCACCACCGGCATTAGTGCCACTGGTCGATAGTCATTGAGGCATGTCACCTTACTCTTCTTGGGCACTGGTATAATTGATGCCCTTTTAAAGCAGGTGGGGACCTCAGACCTCAGAAGTGAGAGGTTGAAAATGTCCGTAAAAACTCCCGCCAGTTGGTCCGCACAGGTTTTTAGAACACAACCTGGTATACCATCAGGACCAGGTGCTTTTCGGGGGTTCACCCCCCTGAAGGATTTCCTGACATCGGCCTCTGTGACTGAGACTGAAATGCCATCGCAGCGAATGGGGGATCGGGAAGGCACATCACTATTTTCCCTGTCAAAGCGTGCGTAAAACGCATTGAGCTCGTCAGGGAGTGATGTTACACCGGCATTCGAGCTGCCTCCTGGTTTTGCCTTGTAGGAGGTGATTGCATTCAGACCCTGCCACAGCTGCCGAACATCTGTCTCGTCCTCCAGTTTGGAGCAGAAGTCCCTTTTGGCCTTTTTGATGGCCTTACCAAGGTCGTATCTGGTCTTCATGTAGGCCACTGTATCATCGGAGGTGAATGCCCTGTGTCTGGACTTCAGGAGAGTGCGGATCTCAAAGTTCATCCAAGGTTTCTGATTGGGAAACACTCGGAAGGTTTTTGTAGGGATGCAGTCCTCCACACATTTCTTTATGAAGTCTGTAACGACTGTGGCATATTCGTTCAAGTCCGTTGCCGAGTCCTTGAACATTGCCCAGTCTACAGACTCCAAACAGTCCTGGAGTTGTTCTTCTGCCCCCCCCGACCAGCTCTGTGCTGTCCTCACTTCTGGGGGTGCGCTCTTTAATTGCTGCCTGTAGGCAGGAAGAAGCAGCACCGCGGTATGGTCGGACTTACCAAAGTGAGGGCGAGGGATAGAACGATAGGCATTCTTGATGGTGGTGTAGCAGTGGTCGAGGGTGTTAGGTCCTCTGGTGCAGCAGGAGACATGTTGGTGGAAGTTGGGGAGTGATTTCTTGAGGTTCGCCTTATTGAAGTCCCCAGCAATGGTGGTAAATGCCTCGGGGTAAGACGTCTGGTGTTTGTTGATCACGGCGTGCAGCTCCTCCAGTGCCAGACGGACGTCTGCCTGGGGTGGGATGTAGACCGCGGTCAGGATAACGGAGGTGAATTCTCTCGGGAGGTAGAAGGGACGGCACTTCACCGCCAGATGTTCAAGGTGTGGAGAGCAGGAGTTGGACAGGACTGCCACGTCGGAACACCATGCAGAGTTGACCATGAGGCAGACGCCCCCTCCTCTCCCTTTCCCAGATGCCAGGGTACGGTCCATGCGGTGGATGGAGAACCCTTCAGGCTGGACCGCTGAATCTGGGGAGCTGGGGGTGAGCCATGTCTCTGTGAAACAGAACACAGAGCATTCCCTCAGCTCCCTTTGATAAAGCAGTCTTGCCCTTAAGTCCTCCACTTTGTTTTCAAGGGACTGTACATTAGCCAGTAGGATGGTAGGGAGAGGGGGCCGAAGTCCCCTGCGCTTCATTCTGACCTGAAGTCCTGCCCGACGGCCACGTTTCCGGACACAATGGAGGCTTCCCCATTGTTTCCAGGTGCTGTACTTGCTGTACCTGCTGTTTCTGCGGACCTGCGCTGGAACGGGGATTCCCTCACAGACGGCAGCTCCAGCTCCGTAACGAACGGGGATTCCCTCAAAGTCGGCAGCTGCAGCTCCAGCTCCGTTGTTGCTGGAAGATCCAGCCCGTCGGCTCTGGGGGTCATCCCGGGGTTTCAAGGTACAGTACCTGGGATCCTCAGTCGGGTCAGGAGTTCCACAGCCAGCGTGGGAAAGTTTAAAGTCCAGGGCTCCCACAGCTGCGGGAGATCGCGAAATTGCGAGAGCCTTGAGGTGCTCAAGCAGCCTGTCCGAAACGGCACCGATTTCTGCCGTTTTTCTGATCCAGGTAAGTTGTTGGAAGTTGTAGTTGAGCCTTTTATTTTCCGGAGCTCCGCAAAAGTCGCCGCAGGCAGGCGCCATCTAGGCATTCTTCCTACCAAATTGAAAAATGTCACTTTTTTCCATGTTATTCTCCTTGCCCCCGCTCATTAACCTATTAATGTATTGCTGTTAAATGTTTGCTGCATCTTCGCCGCTTGTCTTCATCTGCATTTGTGTCATCGACCAATTTGGCAACAGTGCATTTGGTTCCTTTCTCTACAACAGTAAAATATTACGTAAATGTGTAAGAAGGAACGGCAGATGCTGGTTTAAATCGAAGATAGACACAAAAAGCTGGAGTAACTCAGCGGGACAGGCAGCATCTCTGGAGAGAAGGAATGGGTGACGTTTCGGTTCGAGACCCTTCTTCAGACTTAAATAACTGATCCCAGCACTGATCCCTATGGCACACCGCTTTTTACAGGTTGTCAACCTGAAAATGACCCCTTATACATAGTAGTTGAATTCCGCTAGGTAGCCAATCTTTTGTCAGTGCTAATTATTATGTTACTTATTATAAAACTCTTACTTTTGCATAGTAGGCATCCGTGTGGCACGTATACAACACCGTTTGCATTATTCAAATTGAATCTCGGTTGCCTGCCATGAAATTTGGCTGCTGCTTTCTCAAAGAACTATAACAGACCTGTGGGAAATGATTTCCCTTTTCATGAAGGCTTTGTCTGTCATTGTTTTGTTTCTGGTTTACTGGGCATCTCACCTTGACTGCGACTCGCCCTTAGATTGCGACTTTCCAAATGTTCCGCTGTGACTTAACAATTGATTCTAACTTTCTTCCAATAATAGATGTTAGGCTCACCGTTCCATTGTTACCTACTTTCTTCTCCCACTCTGAATACATGTATCACATTGACAATTCTTTGGTATCTCTCCAAACCTACTTCATTCAGCATCTGTGTAGCCACATCTTTAAGGCTTCTAGGATACAAACCATTGAATCCCGGGGTCTGCCTTTGGTCCCATTAGTTTGCCAAATACTAATTCTCAAGTAATGATAATGGCATTTAATTCCTCCCATTTTTTTAATAACATATAATCTGTAAAGTTTGATTAAGATTATCAGTTTAAATCTATCATTTTCCCAAGTTTGTTTTCTGGTGGACCTGTTTATACTTTAACTTTGTCTTGTTAATATACTGGTATAAATTATTTTAGTCAGCTTTTACGTCTTGCTAATTTGCCTTCAGAGTTTTTTTTGCTCCCTGATTTTTTTTTTCGATATCCTCAGTTTTCTGAATTTATACTATTCTTTGGGCCTACTACTAAATCTTGGCGTTTTGATGAATGAAGCAACATAGTTAAAGACTTGAAAAATAAATAAATAATAAACATTTAAGATTTATAAATGTATGCATTTAATGGAGTCTGACTAGAGAAATAAGGGAGATGATAAGATATGTGGCACTTCATTATTTTATTTTGCCTGAATTCCGCTTATTTTAGCTTGACATGTGTACACGGAAAGCAGGGAGGAGCTAGAACGCAGCAATCAAAATCTTGATATATTTTAGTCGATCGCCTGGACAACTGTTTTCTTCTAATCAGCGCTCAGGTAAAATTATGTTTGCGGTACTAATTACGTTGCGATACAGCAAGGCAAATCAGATTGGTGAATAAAATTTCACTCCGATTCTTTTTCAGAAGTCCTGGCATTTTCTTCCTCCCTTTCACCCCAATTTAAAATAAATGGTGCACTCTTGTTTGGGTAATGCAATTTGCCAATCTCAGTATGTAGTGTTGATGTTGCTTGTGATGAGTAAAGTCTGTAAGACTTTTGTGGCCTTTGGATTATTTAATTATTTTCTTGTAACGTGTGTAGGTAGAAAACAGTAATTGAACAGAGTTCAATTTCATACTGCCAACGCAAATATTCAAAGTGTAGTGGTCACTGTTCATTAGCGAGCATAATTACTGTCTGAGGGAGGTCCCAGTCTTGACGGGCTAAAGGAGAGGGAATCCAGGATTATCGGAGATCAGTGTAACTGCAGATGCTGGAATCAAGAGCAACAAACAACCTGCTAGAAAAACTCAGCGGGACGAGCAGAATCTGTGGGGAAGGAAAGAATTGGCATCCTGACACAGGGTGTCAATAGTTCCTTTTCCCTCATCAGATGCTGCGCAAACAATAGAGTTCCTCCAGTGGATTGTTTGTTTCGAGTTTAGTTTAGAATTTAGAAATACAGCATGGAAACTGGCCCTTTGGCCCATCGAGTCCATGCAGACCATGGATCTCCTATTCGCTCTCGTTCCATGTTACCTTTCTTTCCCATCCAATCCCTGCACGATAAGGGCAATTAACCTACAAACCCGCACGTCTTTGGGATGTGGGAGGAAACCCCGACATCTAAAGGAAACCCACCGCCTGGACAACTGTTTTCTTCTAATCAGCGCTCAGGTAAAATTATGTTTGCGGTACTAATTAACCTACAAACCCGCACATCTTTGGGATGTGGGAGGAAACCCCGACATCTAAAGGAAACCCACGCGATCACAGGGAGAATGTGCAAACTCCACAAAGACAGCACCCAAGGCCAGGATCAAACCCTGGTCTCTGGCACTATGAGACAGTGGCTCTGCCAGCTGTGCCGCTGACCTGAACATTATTGGGGATCGGATGGTGTTGCACAAAGTTGTCACGTGCAATTACGTGATCATGTCGGCTGCATATACACATGTCATGTGCAAACATAATTAAATAAAGAGTAATGAGCTATATTGCTGTGGCATATTTTTGTTTAGAAATAATTAAATGGTTCCTTGCTCCATAGCCTGTTTAAAATAACCATTGACACACATTGGAGAGCTTTTTAAATCACTAGTGTATGTGTCTGTCTCTATATTACCAATTTTAGATTCCCTCTGAGCTGTGTGAAGGATCAAAGAGATCTTGAACTTTATTGGAAGATCTAAATAATCCAAAACTGATTATTTTGTAAGGTTTGTTTGGTTTCCAAGCTTTAGCTTTGATCTTGTGTTGCTAAAGTAGGTTGCACGACAAAAGGACTTGCATGGCTGAAGTTGAAGTTTGGTTTGCGGGGAATTGTTGATTTTTTTTTTCCCTTTCTTTTTGAACTTTCCAAGAATGATATTCTAGATGAATGGATAGAGCATTAATATACAACACCTCCAGCATTAGTTTCTGGCAGAATATTTTTGGAGCTACTGTGGCAGAGAGCGAACAACGATTGTTTGATGAACAATGTCATTCTTGAGACTTATGTTTGGAGTCTGGAATCGTGCTAGAGCATTGCAGGCTTTTTAGCCATTAAGAAACGGATTAAGCTGTATTCAGCTCGCAATATTTAACTTTTCCCTATCACGCTAGCTGCTGCTTTGTCCCTCAAATTTCAGAGCAATGTTGAGTTATAATGGCTACATGAGAATCCATGATGAACAAACTGAATTTGGTAAATCTGTGTGTGGATATATTTTTATGGGTGTTCTACCTACCAGTGTTGAATGCCTGATTTGAGATTTTTTTAAATTGCAGGAATAAAGATTACAGGAGTGCATCTTAATTCAAACCAGGGATCAGTCCACGGCACATTAGTGCAGCTGGTAGAACTGCTGTCTCTCAGCGCTAGAGAACCAGGTATGATCCAGACCCGAGGTGCTGCCTGTGTGGAGTTTGCACATTCTCCCTGTGACCGCGTGGGTTTCCTCAGGGGGCTCCGGTTTCCTCCCACATCCCAAAGATGTGCGGGTTTGTAGGTTGATTGGCCTCTGTAAATTGCCCCCAGTGTGAAGGGAGCAAATGCAAAAGTGGGATAACATAGAACTAGTGTGAACGGGTGACCGATGCTCAACGTGGACTCGGTGGGCCGAAAGTCTGTTTCCCTGTTGTATCTTTCAATCTTTCAGTTAGTATTTAAACAGAGTTATCTGGACGTATTTTGAGTTTGTTGTAGCTGACACAGTTACAATAGTTTAAATATAATTTGAATACATGGGTTTGATTTTTCTTCAAAAGAATCAGATTTTCGGTTGAGCTCTGAGGCAGAGGAAGTGCAGTTGTCAGAGTTGGGAAGATCTGTGTTTGTTTACTGAGTTATCAGCTATGTTGGCAGCAATTGTGAGGACAGCCTGTCTCTGTGATCTTAAATTGTTGGATAATAAGCCAAATATAAACATTGTAAAACCAATTATGCTTTATCTTATGCAAACAAGTGTTGCTGCCAAATGCTTCAGATAGTAAATATCGGTTCAGAATGGAAGGGGTGATGTGAATGTCCTTGTGGGTAATCAGATTTGTGAGATAAATATCTTTCCACCGCATTTTGATTATGCATATATACAAATGAATGAGAAACAGGAGCAGGCTGGCTTGTTTTCCACCTTCATAAGATCAGAGATGATCTGATTTTAAATTCACTAACCTCATTCCTGTCCACCAGTGGCAACTTTTTAAGGGCGGCATGGTGGCGCAGCAGTAGAGCTATTGCCTTGCAGCGCCAGACACCCGGGTTCAATCCTGATTACGGGTGCTGTCAGTATGGAGTTTGTCACATTCTCCCCGTGACCACTTGGGTTTTCTCCGGTTTCCTCGCATGCTCCAAAGACGTACAGGTTGGCAGGTTAATGGCTTTGGTAAATTTTCCCTAATTTGTGGAATAATGCTAGTGTGTGGCGATCGCTGGTCAGCGCAGATTTGGTGGGCCGAAGGACCTGTTTCTGCACTGTATCTCTGAACTAAAACTAAACTAAACTTTCATATCGTAGACAAAATTGCTAGAGAAAAATCTATGGAGCGAAGGAGATTTCCTTCGCTCCATAGATGCTGCCGCACCTGCTGAGTTTCTCCAGCAATTTTGTCTACCTTCAATTTTCCAGCATCTGCAGTTTTGTATTGTATTCTTGTATTCAAATTTATTGTCATTGTCTCAGTTAGAGACAACAAAATGAATTTCCCTTACAGGCAGTATCATAAAAATAAAAATAAATAAATAATAATAAATAATAAAACATATTAAAAATAAAATAGAATTTAAAAAAAAGCACAAACACAGAAAGTCCACGACCCAACATAACACAGTGGCACCAAGGTGAGGAAGGCACCATAGTCCAGCCAGCCTCCCCTCCGTTCTTCCCAGATGTTCACTCGTGGTCGAGGCCTTCCTAGCACCCGCAGTCGCCGCCCCGGGTGGCCCGATGTTCAGGCCCTCACGCCGGGCTGGTGGAACGCCGACGCCGAACCCCGACGGTGAACATCCTCCTCCTCAGCGGCCCGGACCTCCTGATCAGCCGCCTCCCGCATCCGGAGTCCGCAGCTCCCGAGTCCGCAGGCCGAGCTGGGCGGAGTCGCTAGAACCCCGCGTTGTTGATCAACGCCGCCCGCGTTGGGAGCCCGCGAACCACAGCTCCAGGATGTCGGTGCAGCAGGTCCAGCACTCCGGGCTCCAGACGGCGACCCCCAGTAAGGCATCGCCAGCCCCGCGATGTTACAGCGCTGTCCCGCCGCTGCTGGAGCTCTGGTTGATCCCGGCAGGAAAGGCCGCGCCAATCCAGTAGGTAGGCCGCTGGGGGGGGGGGGGGGGGGGGGGGGCGAGGACGCGACTCGAATAATAGTCTCGTCTTCACCAGGAAGCGGCTGAAGGACGGTATCCCCCGCACCGTACCCTCTTCCCCCACATAAAAACACAAAAAAACACACTTTTACACCAGCGCCACCGGAAGTACAACAACCGGAAGTTCCTTCTTAAACTTCCATATCCTTGCTTATCAAATATCTAAAAAGCACACTAAGTGCTGGAGTAACGCGGCAGGTCGGGTAACATCGCTGGAGAACATGGATAGGCGACGTTTCGGTTACTCCAGCATTTTGTGTGCTTTTTGTATTAACCTGCACCTGCAATTCCTTGTTTCTACTTATCAAATATCTAGTTATCTTCTGTCTTAAAATATTTATAAACTCTGTTGTCATCTTCCTCTGTGGACAAGAGTTCTTGCGTCGTTAAACTGGAACGGGTGCAAAGAAGATCAATGAAGATGTAATCGGGTCCGCAAGGATGGAATTATAAGGAGGGTCTGGATAGACTAGGATTTTATTTCTTGAAGCGTAGGAGGCTGAGGCATGATTTTATCATGAGGGGCATGGATAAGGTGAATAGCCAGTCTTTTCCCTAGGTAGGGGAGTCTAAAACTAGAGGGTATAGATTTAAGATGAGGGGGGAAAAGATTTAAAAGGGATCTGAGGGGCAACTTTTTTTGCACAATGGTTGGTGTATATATCATAGAAACATAGAAACATAGAAATTAGGTGCAGGAGTAGGCCATTCGGCCCTTCGAGCCTGCACCGCCATTCAATATGATCATGGCTGATCATCCAACTCAGTATCCCGTACCTGCCTTCTCTCCATACCCTCTGATCCCCTTAGCCACAAGGGCCACATCTAACTCCCTCTTAAATATAGCCAATGAACTGGCCTCGACTACCCTCTGTGGCAGGGAGTTCCAGAGATTCACCACTCTCTGTGTGAAAAAAGTTCTTCTCATCTCGGTTTTAAAGGATTTCCCCCTTATCCTTAAGCTGTGACCCCTTGTCCTGGACTTCCCCAACATCGGGAGCAATCTTCCTGCATCTAGCCTGTCCAACCCCTTAAGAATTTTGTAAGTTTCTATAAGATCCCCTCTCAATCTCCTAAATTCTAGAGAGTATAAACCAAGTCTATCCAGTTATTAGAGGGAGTGTTAGAGGTGGGTACAATTGTGATATTTAAACTTAATTTGAGGCAAGCTGTAGGGGTTTGGTTCCCTTTGCTCCACTTCGGGCCCAACTGCCCGAGTGATTCTCTCCCTTGTCGGTGGGTCAAACGGCCACTACTCCACTCAAGCGGTTCCCAAGAGAGAATACAAAAAAAGGGAGATTCCCCTGTGTTCTAGACCTCGGAATTATGGTGGGATATGATAAAAAGGTTGACTTGACCAGAGTGTGCTGATGAGAGAAAACAGAAACCAAGACAGACTCAAAGCAAGTCTAAAATTTACAGGCTTTATTAAACAAATGACAAATTGAATCTCACCAACACTACATAATACGTGACTAAACTTATGCTTTAAACTAAGACTATGGAAAGAAAATTATCGGGCATGTCGTAAAAACGTACTTTACACAATTTAAAGTACAAATACACCCCCTTTCCCCTTCTTCTCTCAACCTCTATCCTATTTCTGGAACTTCACCAGGTCGTCTGGGGTACTTACAGCTAGATGCAGGGTCAGGAGCCGTCCAACAGAGCAGAAAAGAGAGAGAACCCTTGCTTGCCTGCTCCTTTTTATACACGAGAGTTTCTCCCTTGAAAACCCCCAGGTGGTCCTCTGGACAAAAGGGTCTTTCGATGATTCCCAGTTTTGATCTGGCATGAATAATAGGCTTCCGATGATAATGGGTTTGCTGATGTCACGATGCATCAGCCTAATTGTTATCCCATCACCTGGATGAGCTCCCATTGTCCTGATGGATGGTGATTGTCTTGCTGCTGGTCTATTTACCCCTGTCTGCTGGGCTCGGTTCCTTCCTTTGTCTTTCCAAGATAATCTCGTTATCTCCGCCCCGGCCTTTCCTTTTCTCACCATTCGCATAGTCATGTGGATGCCCAGGCCCAGACAGGCTTTGAACTTGTGATCCCTTGGGGATTTTTTGCAGCCAGCATGTCCGTTTTAAAAATGTCCAGGTCCTTATCCCTGAGTTCTTCCATAATTTTGGAGGATTTGCCCCAATAACTTACAAAGCCAAGACTCTGGAACCTTTCAAAATTGATGTTTTTGGTGTAGGCAAGTTAAAAAATTGCAATACATTTTTGATAAGCCCTGATTTGCACAATTAGTGAAATTGGGTTTTAATAGTATTCAAATATGTTTCTTTAATATCCTTGTATTAATTTGTTCCAATTTGAATCCATATGTTACAATTTATTTTTCAAATGTTTCTATCATGAAATCAAGACCACATTATTATTTATTGTTATGTGATACCACAACAGTCAATTATGTGCAGATGTGATGAATTGTTTATAGACATGGGGCTGAAGAAGATTATGCAGCCTGGGAGAGATGGAGAGACAAGCCCCTGGAAGGACTTGTAGATGTGTGAGAATTTTTACAGTGGACATATACTGCTAATTTATACTGGTATTTAGATTGAATACAAAGTTTTGATGTCCTTGTGTGGTACATTGAGTTTGAGGCGTGTGATAATTCTGCAGGCTTTCTGCCTTTAACTGAACATATTGACTGCCTCTTGTTAACTTCCTGACAACAGCGAGCTTAATTAACGTCATCATTAAAGTCCATGCAAAATCTGCACCTCGGGTTGTCAACATTATTTAGAAATCTCTGGGAATTAAGTAAAATCTCCAAGAGTGCAAACCAGTAGATGCCAGAAAGTGGGAGACTGCAAGTTCAGGCTGCAGATTGAAGCAGCCAGGTTAGTGAATAGGTGGGGATGTTGGACCTTCTTACTTGATGCTTATTCTGTTGAGGAGTACTCTTGTGCATGTGTGGAGGTAAATTACTTTCTCCTCAAAACCAGAGCAGAAGATGGTGTCAGGGCAAATGCAGTTATGGAAATGTACCAATGTTGACAAGAATGTTTTATTCTCGTATGTCCTGCAATGGAGCAATTCAATTCTTACTTGCAGCAACGCAACAGATATGTAAACATCTTCCACTGTAAAACCGATTTTAAAAAAAATTAAAAAAATTAAGTGTGTACAGACTGACCCCCCCCCCCAATCTTTGCACATCCCCAATCCTTTCCACTCATCACTTTAATTTCATGTATTGTGTGTTTTTATGACTGTTGGCAGATCAAGTTCTTTTGTATTGTAAAATAAAATGGACGAATAAATAGACAATAGTAGTGCAAAGTCAAAAATAATGCCCCCATCTATATAGTTCAGAGCCTATTTGGAGGCTGTTGTCTTTAATAGCCTGATGGTTGTTGGAATGAAGCTGCTCCCGAACCCGGACGCTACAGTTTTGGGGCTCCTGATGCCAGGAGTGAAATGAGAGTGTGGCCAGCGTGTTATTGGTCAGAGGTCAGTCAGACATGTCATGTTTCCGACCCGAAGATAGACACAAAATGCTGGAGTAACTCAGGCAGTATCTCTGGATAGAAGGAATGGTTGACCCATTGTCTCGGAATGAAATCTTCCCAAACAGTTGCCAACGCTTTGTCGTTTAATCTGTACTGTTTATTCTCTCTCTGGAATGAATAGAGGGGATATTTCTACTCTTCTTGTAGAACAGTGTGTGTTCATATGGTAAATGTTGTTACTCTTCCAACATTGCCAGGGAAACTTTGGAGCTACAAGATATTATTTTCCTAGGTCGTTGGCAGCAATGTCCAGGGGAGCAACCCAATCATTGTTCAAGTAGGTTCATACCTAATCTGGCAAGTTTATCAACCTTGTTTCCTGCTGGGCCTCATACCTTATCTGTGTCAGCAAAATGCAAAGTGACGGAGGAACCCACTGGGTTTGGCAGCACCTGGTGAGGAAATAGACAGGTGGAGCGGGATAGCTACATTTTGGTCCAATCAAATGGAGAGACCAATAGACAATAGGTGCAGGAGTAGGCCATTCGGCCCTTTGAGCCAGCACCGCCATTCATTGTGATCATGGCTGATCATCCACATTCAGTACCCCGTTCCTGCCTTCTCACAATATCCCCTGACTCCGCTATCTTTAAGAGCTCTATCTAACTCTCTCTTGAAAGCATCCAGAGAATTGGCCTGAGACCAGGTTAACACTTTTGGAATGAACACTTGTACATAACTGCGTGAGCACACACTTGCTTACTGAGTATACATTTTTTAAATTATTTGTTCATTGGATAAGTACATTACAAGGCCAACATTATCATCGGTTCTTGAACATCCCAAGAACATCCTAATTCATTCCATCGAGGCATTAACTCAACCACATTGATAAAATATATAGGAAGGCACTGCAGATGCTGGTTTAAACCAAAGGCAGACACAAAAAGCTGGAGTAACGTCACCTATTCCTTTTCTCCAGAGATGCTGTCAGACTCTGAGTATTTTGTGTCTAACCACGTTGATCGGCCTGGATACATGTACCAGCGAGAATGGAAATTTCCCCGGCCCCGTAATAAGTAATTTTCCCAGCTGATAACACTGTCAGTTAATAGCCACTGATTGCCATTTCAGATGCTAAACTTTTATCATAAACACCAGAGTTATTCATTAATTTCATTTATATTCTCCAGGTGGATTTTAAACTTTTATCCACATAACTAGCCTGTAGACATCAGTCTTGAAGCTTAACTACTGTGGTATCATAACCCGTGCTTAGATAGATCTAAAATATGAACATAAACAAATGTAGTATTGGGCTGTTTGATTAATTTGTTAACTGTATTAAGTTTACTTGGAATATTTTATCCCTTTTTATTTTCTTGCAGTGGTCCAGCTGTGATGGCTTCACTTGACTGGCTGGTCGTTTCAGTCACTAGTTTCACGATATTTCAAATTCTGTTCCATTATTTAAGTGCAAAGATATCCATTTATTTCTGCAACGGTTATCGAACGTTGACCGATTTTCAAAAGATTGAATGGAATTCCAGGTATGTAGTCCTCAGATTTTATTTACAGGAAATATCATGTGATTGAAAAGACAAATTCAAACAAAGGCATGTTTGAAATATTTTGTTTTGTTTTATAATTGTAGGCTTGACATTCTTTCAGTTCACTCCCATAACAAAGATGAAAGCTTCTGTCTTCTGAAATTTCTCTTGGGGCATATCAGTTCAACCTTCAAAATGAATTCCCTGTTGATATATTAACTGAAGAAAACTTAACTAAAGAAAACCAAATTTGATCTAATATTTGTAATTTAAGGTGGAGTTGCAAAACATTTGAATTTCATATGCTCCCAAAATAAAGATTTACTGACTCTATAATTTTAAAGATGAACTGACTATAATTTTAACAAAATTATTTTATAATCTGGTTAAAAATATCGAAATAAGTCAGGACACAAAGGACACAGTGCTGGAGTAACTCAGCGAGTCAGGCAGCATCTCTCTCTGGACATGGGTCGGGACCCAAAATGTCACCTATCCATGTTCTCCAAAAGTGCCTCCACCCCCCCACCCCCCCCCCATCCTGTTCTCCGACTGGTTTGACTTTCCTCCTATTTAAAATGGACTTTGTATGCCTCGTTCTCACTTTCCCCTAGCTAACAATGATCTATTTTACATTTCCCTTGACCCTCGCCCCCTTTGTTCTCTTGATTTCACACCTTGCCCTTCCTTATCTCTCGTTTCCCTCTCCCCTGACTCATTCTGAAGAAGGGTCTTGATCCAAAATGTCACCCATTTCTTCTATCCAGAGATGCTGCCTGTCCCACTGAGTTACTCCAGCATTTTGAGTCTATCTGCCTGACTTGCTGAGTTATTCCAGCATTTTGTGTCCCTTTTTGTAAACCAGCATCTGCAGTTCCTTAGGTACACAAAATTACTGGGGAAACTCAGCGGGTGCAGCAGCATCTATGGAGCGAAGGAAATAGGCGACGTTTCGGGCCGAAACCCTTCTTCAGTTCCTTGTTTCTTCATACTTCCCTTTGAACATTTTTATTTGTGGGCAATCAGTCGTGCTAATGCGACAGCAGTTATTTTTTGTTCCAAGGCAAGGTAATCTTATGAACAACTGACAGCTGCTTTCTCTTTTACATAATGAGACGTGTGGAATCAAGCATGTGGGCTGTAATGGAGCATTGAGCTGACCAACATGTGACGGATAGATTCCCACCCTCAAAGTCTATTACATTCCTTCAGGGATGGGTACCTATCATTCTGAAGTATGGGAGTTGAAAGCTAATTGCTTTTTACAACATTTTCCTGGTACAAATGCACAAATTATCAGATTTACTGAATTCAGTGTCACAATTTGCCAAGTGTGGATATCTTAAGTTCACGTCTGTTAAATCACCAGTTTAATTTCAAAAACACTACACTAATCATCGAGTTATTTAAGCAATGCCTTTTTTTAGGAAATTCTTTTAAAACAGCCAGTGCAAAGAACTCTAGTTTAGTTGGCAAATATCTCTGCTGTATGTTGCTGAAAGAAAATGTTATACTGGGAACAGGCACTTTTTTAATTGGATTTTTAGTTTTATAAATAAAGGTTCTGCAATGCTGATAACCAATGCTGATAACCAAATACTAAAGTTCATGTTTATTTCTTAGTCGGAAAGATTCACTGGGTGATGTGAGATAAGAATGAGAAACAGTATGACTTTTTGATCTGCTGTATTTTTTGTATTCAACAAGCTGCCATTTGTTTTATATCCTATCCTTTCGGGTGGGTGGCGTGCTCTGTAGTTCAAAGTATTGATCTTGTAATTAATATTTAATTCTGCCTGAAATTGCCACATTTTTCATCGATAGTTCTACATTCGCCGTCGGCCCTGCGGTCTGCGGTGCTTCCAGCTGCAGCGCGGCAGGGTCTTTAGATCTTCGACCGCCGGCCTGCGGCCTACACCATCTTGAAGCCGCAGTCTCCAGTGGGGAGGCACTGATTCAGGACTTACCTGGACTTTATCTGGACTTTACCTTGTCTACACATCTGGACGCCCGCAGCGGCAACTGCGGAGGGTTGAGGTCCCGACCACGGGGGAAAATGGAGGAGGACTGGCCAGATTTTGTGCCTTCCACCACAGTGATGAATGCTGTGGTGGATGTTTGTGTTAAATTTTTATTGTGTTTTTGTGTGTTCTTTTTTCATTGTACCGCTGCTGGCAAATTCATTTCACTTGCACTTTGCAAGTGACGAATAAAACTGATATTGATTGATATTGATTAATATTTAATTCCTCCTGCAGAATCCATTCTATTCATTGGGGTAAATGAGTAAATAAAGTCCAACCTGTTCGGATAGTCGTGTAACATTTGCAGAGTTAGAGCAGTTCCAATCTGTTTTGTCAGCAGAATTGAAACTATTTGGGCTCTTTTTAATGGCGAATAGAGTTAAAAATCGAGCTGTGAGTTCTGCTGAGTGCAACGATGGCTGAAGAGAGGAAGCAGAGATTTTTGCCAACTAAACTAGAGTTCTTTGCACTGACTTTAAAAAAAAAAAAAAAAAAAATATCCCAAAAATGGCAATTAGTTTAGAAAAAAAAACTTGGTGATTAGTGTACAGTGTTTGCAATTGAACTGGTGATTTAACAGACATGAACTTAAGATATCCACCCGTGGCAAATTGTGATAGTGAATTCAGTAAATCTGAGAATTTGTGCATTTATATCAGGAAAATTTTGTAAACAGCGATTAACTTTCTATATGAACATTGGGCCAAGCAGATTAATCAAATTTGTATTATAATAAATTATACAATATAATAATGAATTATATAATAATAAACCCCAATAATTATATAATAATTATACAGAATTATATAATATATTACTAGAAAGCCATTCTAGTCGATAAGTCAATATTAGAGAGAGAGAGAGCAGTTAGACTATATAGTTTGGATAAATGGGATTTTCGATTTGGGATAGTCCGAAACATTTTCTGAGGTTAGGATTGAAATGGAGGGGAGGTATAGGATACGGGCCGGTGCAATTTGGCTGCCAAAAGTATAAAATTCTCCATAAATGAAAATGTTTATCGATGTGCAATCAATGATACTTCATCTGAATTTTCTGTTTGATTTAATTTCGTAGGGTAGTGTCCACATTCCATGCGTTGCTAGTTGGGGTAGTGTGTCTGTATTTGCTGTGGTATGATGATGCTGTTAATGCGGATCCTCTCTGGTAAGAAATCTACTTAAGTAATTAAGTTTGGCTTCTCTGCTTGAGTGTGTTAATTTCACCGACCAGAAACTTGAGTTGAAAATATAATCTATATTATGATTATTTTAAGAAACATACCTAATTACTGCATAAACATCATGATGCCATCAGTTCTCTTACATAAAAAAAAATGTTGGGTTTTATAATCATAGACTAGAATATAAAGAAGATGAAGTTTTGTTTTCTCCATCTATGCAAATCCCTGCTTAGAATGATATCTCTTGTATACCTGTTTAATGGTGAATTGTCTTAAGTGATTTAGAGGGTTTCTTGTTCGCATTCTCCCAAATGAGAAAATAAATGTCTAATTTAACTTTGACACTAGCAGACATAGTTGGAAGCAATGACTAGTGCCCGTATATGATAGGAAAAGGGGCAATGTATTACAGACATACAAGAATAGACTAATTAAAAATTATGTAGCTTTGGCATATTGGTCAAATTTGTTTGCATGTTGAAGGATGTGAAGATAATTTTCTGTTTTAAATGTCACTTTTTATCATTTCGGAATTGTGCATGGGTTAAATATTTTGCGATTTCCATTTTAATATAGATCCTATCATAAATTTGCCAGGAATTTAAACAGTCTGATAAATTGCAGGCTGCAACATAATATTACGTTATTTGGCTGATTTGAGTCTGTGATGTCTTTGTAGCCACACTCCATCTAGTTCTCTATCCTCTCTCCTAACCCGTACAGATCTTTTTTTAAACGCCGTATTGAATCTGTACTTGCTCTACCCCAGTGGCAGTGCATTCCAGACCCTAATTATCTGCTGGCTACAGAAAAAAAAACTCTTCCTCATGTCACCGGATAATTTCTGCTGATATTTTCCCCACTTGAGATTGGTGTAAAAGTTCCACTATGTTTGCATTGTGCAGCTCTTAACTATATTTTCTTGTTCAATTTTTCCTTCGCCATATTTTCTTTGCAGTAATTGTCCCCTTTATAGGAAAACAGTTTCTAGTGAAAATTACTTATCTGAGTTTTGATGTTTCCAGCAAGCTATGCATCTGCAAAGCTATCACAATTGAATGCAGTATTTGAATATCTGCAGCATCGAGGATGTGTTTCCTGGGTTGGCGAGTCTGCTTTGATTATTGGACATACTATCTGGACTCTATAATAATGATTTCATGCTGCAAGCACTGATTATTGTTTATGTTTAAATGTAAATATCTTGATGTTTACAGGGGAAATCCTACACGTGTAAAATTAAATGTTGGTCTTGCCGCTGGCTACCTCTTTTCGGGTGAGTGTTCTTTTAAATTTTTGTTAACTAAACTAGGAACAATGGTTGCTTCAAGTTTGGGCTAGAAATGTACTTTGAAATGGTGTGATGTGGAAATGCTAGTTTCATCATCTTTCTGTGCACGTTAAGGGAGTGTTCTACTGGAGACGAAAGGGTTTATGGAGTCCATGATGAGAAATATTGTCAGGGTTTGCTAATCTAAGCTGAATACAAAAATGCTGTTTTATTTTTGTACTGATCCTTCCGTGCTTGTGTAACTGAAGGTGAGAAAACACCATAGATCAGACTTCAATTTTGACCTCGGGTACTGTCTATGTGGAGTTTGCATGTTCTCTGACTGTTTGGGTTTCCATCAGGTGCTCCAGTTTCCTCCCACCTCCCAAAGACATGTGAATTTGTGACTAATTGCCCTCTAAATTGTCCTGAATGTGTAGGGAGTGGATATGAATGTGGGATAACATAGAACTAGTATGAGTGGGTGATCGATGGTTGGTGTATACTCGGTGGGCAGAAGACCCTGTTTTTATGCCGTGTCTTTTAGACAATAGGTGCAGGAGTAGGCCATTGGCCCTTCGAGCCAGCACCACCATTCAATGTGATCATGGCTGATCACCCCCAATCAGTACCCCGTTCCTGCCTTCTCCCCATATCCCCTGACTCCGCTATTTTTAAGAGCCCTATCTAGCTCTCTCTTGAAAGCATCCAGAGAACCTGCCTCCACCGCCCTCTGAGGCTGAGAATTCCACAGACTCAGCACTCTCTGTGAGAAAAAGTCTTTCCTCGTCTCCGTTCTAAATGGCTTACTCCTTATTAGAAACATAGAAACATAGAAAATAGGTGCAGGAGTAGGCCATTCGGCCCTTCGAGCCTGCACCGCCATTCAATATGATCATGGCTGATCATCCAACTCCGTATCCTGTACCTGCCTTCTCTCCATGCCCCCTGATCCCTTTAGCCACAAGGGCCACATCTAACTCCCTTAAATATAGCCAATGAACTGGCCTCAACTACCTTCTGCGGCAGAGAATTCCAGAGATTCACCACTCTCTGTGTGAAAAAAGTTTTCCTCATCTCGGTCCTAAAAGATTTCCCCCTTATCCTTAAACTGTGACCCCTTGTTCTGGACTTCCCCAACATCGGGAACAATCTTCCTGCATCTAGCCTGTCCAACCCCTTAAGAATTTTGTAAGTTTCTATAAGATCCCCCCTCAATCTTCTAAATTCTAGCGAGTACAAACCGAGTCTATCCAGTCTTTCTTCATATGAAAGTGCTGACATCCCAGGAATCAGTCTGGTGAACCTTCTCTGTACTCCCTCTATGGCAAGAATATCTTTCCTCAGATTAGGAGACCAAAACTCTACGCAATACTCCAGGTGTGGTCTCACCAAGACCCTGTACAACTGCAGTAGAACCTCCCTGCTCCTATACTCAAATCCTTTTGCTATGAATGCTAACATACCATTCGCCTTCTTCACTGCCTGCTGCACCTGCATGCCTACTTTTAATGACTGGTGTACCATGACACCCAGGTCTCGTTGCATCTCCCCCTTTCCTAATCGGCCACCATTCAGATAATAATCTACTTTCCTGTTTTTGCCACCAAAGTGGATAACCTATTCTTTTCCATCAATCGGAACTTAATCACAACCAAAAAATTAATCTGCCTCTTCTTTGTCAGATTTATTGGACCTGTTGAGTATTTCCAGTGTCCATCTTCCTTGTACTAAAATAATTGTTTTCCCCAATGTTTCTGTTGTGAATAGACATTTAACATCCATATTCATTTGGGTGTTTTTCAAAAATCGGTTTTCACAGAGGGTTTTTTGAACAACTTTGCAAGATAATTTTGCCTCATTCTTAGAATTGATTTTAGAATAGAAGTTTCTTGCTTTGGTTATTTTGTAGATTCAAATTTAAACATGTTACTTAGTGTAGAAACTATGAACTGCTGATGCTGGTTTACTTATTACTGTTTTGTGACTCGTTTGAATGACTTGTGTAAATTAGAAGGCTGAAGTTAATATATCCCAGCGCCTCTGTTTTCCTTCCAGTGAAGGTCCTGTGAGATTCAACATTGTTGAGTTTCATTTTCAGAAATTTAGTTAGACTTTGAATGGGAAGAGAGAGGTATTTTGTATGCAACATGTTGACTCTTGTGGGATTTTGAGACGTGATTACATTAAGAAATATGTTTGCAATTATAAAGATTTAAATGGGCAATAAAAACAGAAAATGTTGGAGAAACTCTCAGCACCAAGACATTTTGTAGAAAGATATACAATTAACATTTGGGTCAAACTCAGTTTTGAAGTCAAATATTAACTTGCCTGTTTTTCCCGTGTCCACCTGCTTATATAGGTTTAAGATTAGGTTTGTTATTGTCACATGTATCAAGATGCAGTGGAAAAACTTTGCTTTTGATTCAAATAATACTTCACATAGATATCAAGTCAAACGCAAGTACAAAAGGTAGAGCTAAAGAAAAGATACAGAATGCAGAATATAGTTCTAAGCATTGGGCGTACCAGTTATAGAGATACCCATTATTTGACTCAAAATGTGGGGGGGAAAAAAGTTCCAATGTGCTATTGACGACGTGCTTACACTTCCACAGCATGCATTTATCAATAAAGAATGTCATATAGTAATACAATAATATTAGGATCATTTACTGAAAATAGTAAATATGTGGAAAATATTTATTTAATGTTAAAAGGAAATCAATGTATTGTATCTGAATCTAAAGGACAGGGAATATAAAGGAATTGTAGTGAAACTCGGGTTAATCTGCCATCTTTGGTACTTAGTGACGGGTGTTATTTCTGCTACTACCCAAACGTACATTGAATTTTCCAGTGAACCCAATGAGTTATAAGGGAGAGGGAAAAGTATGAGGACCCCACCTTTGGCAGCAGATCTACCCATGTTCCTGAACTGTAGTTATCCAGACCCCAACCCTTGCTCTGGCCACCCACCAGGCCTACAGTCCATGGTCCGAACAGTCTGGATTACTGAGCCATCAGATTTCAAATCATAGGTAGACGCAAAATGCTGGAGGAATTCAGCGGGTGAGGCAGCATCTATGGAGAGAAGGAATTGGTGACGTTTTGGGTCGAGACCCTTCTTCAGACTGAAGAAGGGTCTCGACCAGAAATGTTGCCAATTTCTTCTCTCCATAGATGCTGCCTCGCCCGCTGAGTTACTCAAGCATTTTGTGTCTACCTTCGATTTACCAGCATCTGCTGTTTTTCTTAAAGGTTTAAAATTATTGTATTTTTAATGAAATGCATTTACAAAGCGATGGCTTTATTGCTGCCGTGTACCCATTTAATTAACCAACTTTATTGCAAGGCACAAAGTTGCATAAAAGATGCCTGTAATTCATCACATTACACTGCTTTTCAAAACAAAATTGTTGTCTGCAAATTGACACCAGCCTTTAGATCTAGAGTCATAGAGCCATCCAGCGAGCAAACAGGCCCTTTGGCCCAATATTAGTCCCACCTGCCTTTGTTCGGCCCATACCCCTCTAAACCTATCCTATCCACGTACTTGTCTAAATGTTTCTTAAACGTTGTGATTTATCCTCTAATTGAAGTAGTTCATAATATCATATACCTCAGATACATGGGCAACCAATGAATTTACGTTCTACCTGCTGTGTTAACAAATGGAGAACTTAATTGGGTTAATTAACTTGTGTTGAATACTTGGTTAGGAACATACAAAATAAAATGATGTGTTTGGAAAAATAGCAATTGTTTTGAATTTTTTGTAACTTTTTTTCACGATGATCGGCGTGGACTTGGTGGAACGCGGGGCCTGTTTTCATGCTGATCTCTAAACTAAAACAGATCCAGTTTGCAAGTTTGCTTTTCAAATGACAGCTGCTTTTATGGATTATGTAACATTTGTTGTATTTTAATGTGGGCAGTAGAATAAACTCTCACATACCTATTTCTAATTTTATGTTTTGCCTTGCTTTTCTAGATTTGCTCCTTCTTTTGTGGTATTGGCAAGCAATTGGGGACATGTATTTTATAATCCACCATTTGACAGCGCTGTATGCCTACTATTATGTACTGGTGAGTGCTGTATTAGACAATAGCAGTATTTGTAGGCAAGAAAGGACCAAGAGGAAACAACGACAGGCTTGTGCTTTGCTAAGTAGATTATGTTAGCTGGTCAAATTATAAGCTAATATTGAGGAAATAAATGATTACAGGTGTCAAATTAATCAATTTTACGGTTCACCATTGAATTACATTTGGTGTGACAATTCATTGATTCTTTATTCACTTTCTAAAATGACATAATAGAATTAGCAGGTGAGCATACTTTTTACCCTTGTGTTAGTGTGATCTGTGTATAGCAAGAACTCTCATTTAGACATGAGGTAATTCACACATCCTTCATTTCACAGTTAAGTAAATCACTTGTAGTTGAGCTGTGAAGTAAATTTGTGAACATTCCTGAACGATGCCATACAAGACATATTATACTCCATATGTCACATTGAAAAGTTATTACTTCATGTAATTCTATTTTCAGCTTCCCGAATTAACAGTGGTGTAATAAATTGGGTCATAATTAGAATTTTTTAGTTTAAATAAAAATAAAAATTTCAATCGCTCACATTAACATTATTTTTTATTTTATTCATCAATGGTGCGGTATCTAGTTTGATATGCCCAATCTTTTAAGGGAAAGGTATACTGAGGATGGGTTCCACATTGTTGGAAGGATTCGGACATGGTCCTGCTACGACTATTTGGTTAGAGTTGCTGTTAGTTCAGGAGCACATCTGTTTGACATTTGCACCTCTTGAGGCAGAAGACTGGATTTGAATTCCACGTGATTTTGTGACAAGAATCCAAATTGTGTCCATTCAAGGGAATCCAAGTAACCTCATAGTTTGACAGATAGCAGGGAAGTTAACCTTAATGTTCTTGCCCATATTTACTTTCCAATCAATATTTCACAAACAAATGAGCTGCTCATTGTCCTGACATTGGTGATAATAGTCATATTAATGGAGCCTCCTATTATTTTAAGAACAGGAGAAATTAGTTAATAATTCTTCTGTTGGGGGAAAGTGGAAAATGTTCACTAATGCAAGAATGTATTCTCGCGTTTCGAGAATTAGCTCTCGATTAACGCTGTAAAAAGCTAAACTTAACAGTAGGTGGTAGATGAAATTAGTTTGATATCCCTTGCTCTTTTTCAATAAAGTACTGAATTAATTCTATACAACATTTAGAATTTAAATGTTGCAATTGAAACTCTGTGAAGCTTGAGACTTAGGACTTCATTTTTATAAATTATCAATAATAGGGCTGGTGGAAGATTGATTTAGTCACGTATATAGAGATTGATGGTAATGGCAGCCAGACAGCAGGAGGATAGCAGGAGGACATTTTGAGGGGAAATATGGCTTAAAATTTAGATGTTTAGCTGTAAAGTTTGATCCATTAAAAGCTATAGTGTGGTATTAGAGATTTGTGCCTCGCTTACCTAATGTAGAAGCTTTTATGTTGCCTAAAAAATACTTTGGTTTTAAAACTTGGCATGCTGTTTAAACTATAAATAGTTGTGCTGAAATGTTTTGAATTGCTGTGCATTGGCAGATCTGTATTATTAAAATGTCATGCCGTATTCAAATTGTGGGAAGTCATTTTGGCTGCAGGCTGGCCTCTGGCTGTTCACTCTTGGTCCAAAGGTTTGAGAGTTTAGTGCCACTGGGTTAGATGAATTTTCTCACCATTAGTATTTTTGCATGGTGTGATTGCTTGGATTGGAATGTTCTTCATCTGTCTTTAACTGTTGTAACTTTGCATGTTCTTGCACTTCTGTTTTCAAAGCATGTGCTTTCTTGCTTCATCTGTGTTCTCATACTTTTGCTTGTATTGCCATCTTGATTAAAATGTATTAACCGATTTAAGACCTCCATGTTGTCCTAATTTTGTTTTTCCTGCCATTCCTTTGAAATGTGTCTTGTGTTTGCACGTGGTTCCACAAGTGGACTGGCCTAAATGTTGTTGTGAGCCCTCACTGTGTTTTGGATTACCCAGCAGTAGTGATTAGTCTGCACATTTCCAAAGAGCACATTTCCAGTGTCATGAAACAAGTTTGAAATTACTTATCCCTTCTCTCTCATCTGGAGTCATTAATGTGAACATTGTGTTGTATTTGAAATATTTGGCTCAATCCCACAATGATGGAGATGCCTAATGAGCCTAAGGGAATCTTGCTTTTAAGATTTCTTTTTGTCCTAATAGTTTGAGAACACCTTCAAATGAGAATATTAGCAGCGGGCAGATGGTAATCATCATATTTTCCATTTTAATGGAACGCCATATATTTAGAAATGTGTATTTAAAAAAAAAAGCTTATTGAAAAACTATTTTATTGATCGACTTTTTCAATCTGATTTATTTGGTTTTTACTGCATGAGGTGATTTTGAGTGTAACCAGAATACTATTCTGAATTGAACTTACTCTAGCAAACGAGTAATAACCCAGTACCACAGTTTAGTATGAATAAAAATGTAACAATTAATTGACGTCCTGATTTTAACTTTACTGTTGCACTGACCATTGCTGCCTTTTTTAAAGCCTTCTGCTATCGATATTTGCAGATCCATTCTTTCTGTATGTGGGCATCTACTTTATAAAATTGTGAACACAAAACAGTGAATCAGGATATAGTCACACAGATGCTATAAGAATTTCTGCAGCAACCAAAATGAGAAAAATAATTCCATAGTTCTTGTTGCCAACCAAGGTGCAGTTTGCAGGCAGGAATGCAATTAGACCTGCTTATGTGAATCTTTAGTTTGTGCCTTCAACATTATTTTATAATTGAAGCCAATTTAAAAAAAAAAATTTAAAAGAGACATTTCCATTCACATTGCTAATAATGTTCCTTGGACAAATATTCTGATGCAGAATTTTTTTCTTGCATGTGCAAAGGTTTTCTTACAAATGTTCTATCAATTTGTAATTGGGCCATAGCCTTAGAATAAAAGAACGTATCTTTAGAAAGGAGATGAGGAGGAATTTCTATTGTCAGATGGTGGTGAATCTGTGGAATTAATTGTCACAGAAAGCCATGGAGGCCATCAATGGATATTTGTAAGGTGGAGATTGATAGGTCCTTGATTAGTATGTGTGTCAGGGGTTATGGGGAGAAGGTAGGAGAATGGGGTTGAGGGGAAAAGATAGATCAGCCATGATCGAATGGCAGAGTAGAATGGCCTAATGCTACTCCTATAATTTGTGAACTAATTGTTAGTAAACTTAATTAAAAAAAAAAACACATTTAAAATTGTTTGCAATATTTATTTCAATCATAAGAACTAATTGGAATTAAACCTCTGGGTTCTTGTTCTTAATACTTACTTATTTACTACCTATTATGCCTCCTGGCATGTAGGGCAGCAACGAAGGTCCTCCACTCAGTAGTGTTGATTCCTTCAGTTGCTGTTTCCATAACATGTTTCTTTTACGAGACAAGGTTGTTAGCCCTGTGCTCAACCTCCAACCTAGAGGACTAGTGGATCGCTCTTCGTCTCGCCTCTACCCTTCGACCTGTCCAGCATGGGAGACCCTAACAGGAGACAAATCTCCTGCTTGCATAGCTCTAGGGGTCACTGAGACACACAAGCTCCTCGACCACGACAAGGTTGCAATCCAACTCTTACTTTTGCTCTTAACGGCAATGGGTAAAAACCCTACTTTAAGTACTGAAAATCCTCGATGAACTGAATACGTTACTTAAAGTAAACTACACACTACTTAGAATTTTTTAATTTATTTGCTTTGAGCATGTTCTATTTAGGTAAAATATCTCTACAATATTGTTTATTGATTTTTTTAAAGCAAAATAATGAATGAATTATACCAAAGGAACAGTTAATTTGCCCGATATTCTTTTTGAATAAAATGGCACCATCCATTGCCTTCGAGGTGACCTAATAGGAATTACTGATATTTTTGTTTTTACTATGCTATGGAGATTGGCAAATGCTTTCTTGTAATTTCTTGGAGGCATGCTCTCCAAGAAAAGTGCAAGTCTGTGGTGACTGTGGACTGAAGTCAAACAAGAGTTTTGTGTTCACCTGTACTGTCACTAATTTAATCTACTGGCAACGGCTTCTGTTTTCCTCGATTTGTGTGTTTAAATATATAGTCTGTACTTAATGTTGCGTCTTTCCTTTCACAGTGCTGGATGCATGACAGTGGTCCTTTTCTGCCAGCTGATCTATGTATAATCGTTTTAACTTTTATACTTTTTCCTCTAACTTGTCTAACTTGCTTCATTCCTACTTTCCTTCGCAAGCTGAAAATGCAAAATTACAAAATGTTGAGGAAATCAATTTACCTAGTGAGCTTCTATAACCGATTGCCTGCATTTAAATGCTGTTGCTGTATACTGAACAATTACATTGTCTAGTAGTAGTATGGACTTACCAGAATGTAATGGTACTAGTATGCAGTGCTATTATTTTGTGTTCTTGCATTCGCAACGCAGTAAGTACACTTCTACTTATTAACTAGCGGTAAATGGTAAGATTACTTTTCCTCTCAAATGCCAAAATGCATGTGTAAACAAATTGTATTCATTTAATATTAACTAGGATATAAGAAATGGCAGCAATCAAAAAGCAAATGTCTGGAAGTACAAATTACATAAATTGATTTCTTTCTTATTTAATTATAATTTTTCTTGGAGTCGTTCCTTTACATGCCTAGCTCCTGAGTATGGAAGAATTTATCCTAATATTTGCTGGAACTGCTGTGCAATTAGCTGCATGGGGTGCATCCTACCAGGTTATCTTGTTCACAGATGTATGCTCCTATCTCAAAAGTTTGCATATAGCAGGTTGTGGAGAACACCACAATGGCTAAACGAATTGCATTACTTTTTAGGAAGGCACCTGTTTGTAAGTATTACGACTGAGATATGTGGAGAAAATGTAGGTTATTGCGATTGAAGTGATAAGCTGTAATGTTGAAACCAGCACATGACAAATTCCTGTTACAAAATGATTGATCCAAAAACAAAGAAATGTGATGCCTTGTTCTAAGTATAACACAATGAATTCTTCACAGATGGAGCCTTGGTTGTCAACTGCTTTGAATTGATTGAGGAAGAATAAACATTGAATCTAAATTCTGCTGAAATCCGTTTGAAAGGAAAAAACTAATGATGAGTAACAGAATAATATCATATTAAGCAAAGTAGTGCAATCATAATTATTGACTTTGATATTACTGAAATTGGGTCATTTCTGTAGTTTGAATAAAGAAGCTAAACATGGTATAAGTTTGCCAAAACGGCTGCCAATAACAGGAATGCTGATAAAGAAAACTAGACTATTATCTCATCTAAAGTTTCATCTGCAGGATAACTTCATCAATTATTTTTCTCTGCTGTCAGTCTACACCTGCGCATTATGTAAACAACCTCCACCACTAATGGAGTATGTGTTTTGTGACTTGATTTGCAGTTATTTTCACAATTTCAGAATTCAAACATGACAGTATATTGAGCCAAAGATAGACACATTATGTTGGAATATCTCAGCAGGACAGGCAGCATCTCTGGAGAGAAGGAATGGGTGATGTTTCCCATTCATCAGTCAGCCATTCCTTCTCTCCTGAGATGCTGCTTGTCCTGCTGAGTTACTCCAGCATTTTGTGTCTATCTTCAGTTTAAACCAGCTTCTGCAGTTCCTTCCTACACAGAATATTGAGCTAACTTGCTAATGTACTTCAAGCTATTTGCCACCATTGGACTTTGCCTAATTATCTACTAAGTGTTACATTGAGCTTATGGCAAATGGCAGACCTCAAAGCTCTTTGTCATTTTATTAAAATGTCATAAATCTGACAGAAGAATGTAACCCAGCAAGTGGGGAACCTCTAGTTTCATCTCCCCTGATTTGCAGTCTGAAGAAGGGTCTCGATCTGAAAGGTCGCTTCTTCCTTTTCTACAGCGATGCTGCCTGACCCACTGAGTTATTCCAGTATTATGTGTCTAAATGGGGATGAGGAGCGGGTCATGTATCCCCTTGGCATACTACCGACATCTCACTTTCCTTCTTGTTTCCTGCTTGTTTCTCATGGTTCCGCTGCAGACCAAAAATCTATCTCAATCTTGAATACATTGAATGATTTGGCCTCCACAACTCCCTTGAGTGAAGAAATTCCTCCTCATCGCTGAAGGGCGGTCACGGTGGGGCAGTGGAAGAGTTGCTGCCTTACAGCGAATGCAATGGCGGAGACCCAGGTTCGATCCTGACTACGGGTGCTGTCTGTACGGAGTTTGTATGTTCTCCCCATGATCTGTATGGGTTTTCTCCGAGATCTTCGGTTTCCTCCCACACTCCAAAGATGTACAGGTTTATACAAATGTATTCGTCACATGCACCAACTAAGGTTCAGTGAAATGAATTTGCCATACAGCAATATAATTGGGGAAAAAAGAACACACAATACATAAGAGAATTCAACATAAACATCCACCACAGCATCCCTCACTGTGGTGGAATCCAACAAAGTTCAGTCAGTCCTCCTTTGTTCATCCGTGGTCGGGGCCATGAACCCTCCATAGTCGCTGCTGCGGACGGCCAGATGTACAGGCCCTCTCGTCGGGATGATCGAAACTCCGACGTCGGGACGGGCGAACACACTCTGCGGTTTGGAGCACCCGAATCGACCACTTTCTTACCGGAGCTCTTCTCCGCCGATCCCCGGCAAGGGATCCCAGGCTCCGGATGGTAAGTCCACGCCACGCCCGCGGCTAGAAGCTCCGCAGACCACAGCCCCATGATGCCAAAGTCACCAGGCCAGCGATTCGACCACTCCTTTCTGGCGACCGCCAGCAAGGGTTCGCCTGCTCCACGATGGAAAAGTCCACTCTGTGCCCGCTGCTGAAGCTCTGGGCCCGACTCCGGGAAAAGCCGCTCCAATCCAAGCTGGAAGAAGTCGCTTCTCCGTTGATGAAGTGACTGAAGAACGGTTTTCCCCTTCCCACCACCCCTCACATAAGACACACCAAGAGACACTAAATCAAACATTTGAGCATTCTAGAAAAAACAAAAAAAGTCAAAATAATGAAGACGCTGCTGGCAGGGCAGCTGACTTGCAGCACCCCCAACGTAAATTGTAGGTTAATTGGCTTGGTAAATGTAAAAATTGTCCCTAGTGGGTGTGGGATAGTGTTAATGTGCGGGTATCAATGGTCAGCGCGGACCCGATGGGCCAAAGGGCCTGTTTCTATGCTGCATCTCGAAACTAAAACAAACTAAAACTAAGAGGTTGCTCATCTTTTATTTAAGATCAGAAACTAGTACCTTCAACTTATTTTCTTTCATGAGCCATATGAAATATTATGTTACGTTTATTCTTTCATTATTCCACAAGGAGACAGTAGCTCAGATGGTAGAACGGCTACTTACCACCAGCAGTCTAAGTTCAATTCACAGCTCCACTGCTGTTTGTGTGAAGTTTGCACATTCACCCTGTGGTCGCATGCATTTCTTCTGGGTATTCAGGCTTCCTTTTAGATCCCAAAGATATATAGGTTGGTAGATTAATTATTAAGTGTAAATTGCCCTACTGTTCATAAAAAGGTATGGTCAAGTGCCCTGTCTGCTATGTAACGGGATGGGGGGTTTTTCTGCAAGAAGGTGAGTCTTATTTCAGTTTTATTCAAACCTCTTCCATCAATTTAAAAAAATTAATTGTAATGCATTGGTACTGCTTCCTGCATTTGTACAGAACTCTAAAAATTACATTCCTTTTGCTAACTACAAAAGACAAAGAGTGTTTAATTGTCATAAGTACTGATAACAGAACAATAAAATTCTTACTTGCACCTTTCTCTGAGACTTTCACATGATACCCGATACTTCCTTTTCTTGACGTCACTGTATGGGACCAGTAACATCTTGTAGCTCTCATTCAGTGGCCTCACGGAAGAGTTTATGGTGGCAAGAACATGAGAAGCTCTGCAATACAGGGACTCCAGGGACCAGAAGGTGTCATCGGCTGCCATAGAGGTGAGAACAGGGAGGAAATGGAGGGCGGAGAAAGCAGTGGAGGTGGCAGAGTCACGCCTAAGGCAAAAGGCATTGGTGGGAGTCATGGCAACTGGCAGAGCGGGTTTGGGATACTTCCCTAAGACACCGGTTGGCAAGGCCCAGGGCAAGGAGAGACACCATCTAATCCAGGAAGAGGTCCGAGCAGGTGTGGAGGAAGAGCGTGTGAGCAGGACGGTGGGGCTCGGGCAGCAGGGAGCGTGGACAAGGTGGGAGAGTATACCGCAGCACAGGATTACGTGGTCAAACATCATGCAGGCAGACTTCCAGCGCCTCCGGTTCCTTGTCCAAGCTGTCTACGATGCCCTACCAAGCCCAGAAAACCTCCACGTCTGGGGCAAGAGCGAGACACCTTCCTGCCCACTTTGCTCTGGAAGAAGATCATTAGAACATCTCAGCAGCTGCCCAAAGTCCCTTGGGGAAGGTCGCTATCTGTGACGCCATGACCAGGTGCTCAAGGTGGTTGCTGAGAGCATAGCCACTGCCATCGATAACAGCAAACCACTACGCCCCAAAGAAATCAATCACTTTTGTCAAAGCTGGAGAGAAGACACAACCACAACCAAAAACAAGGACGGTCCTCCTCTACACAGCCACTGACTGGCAGCTGCGCGTCGATCTGGGCAAACAGCTGAAATTTCCACAGCACATCACAGCAACATCACTCCGGCCTGACAAAACAGCTGATCATTCTGGAGCTGACAGTGCCCTGGGAAGAGCGTATTGAAGAGGCTAACACGAGGAAACGCGCAAAGTGCCAGGACAGAGGCTGGAAGACATACTATGAGCCCATAGAGGTGGGCTGTGGAGGCTTTGCAGGACGTTCACTCTGCAAAGTCCTCAACCAGTTGGGCATTACGGGGCTGGCAAAGAAGAGGGCCATTCAACCCGCAAGCGAAGCCGCAGAGAAAGCCACTAGGTGGCTTTGGATTAAGAGGCCTGATCCGTGGGCGGTTGCTGCTGGGATGCAAGTCGGGGCTTGATCAACTCCAGCTGGGTCGCCTGGGCGAGGATGTCTGATGTTGTGAGACCCGAAACACCCGATGACCCCAGGTCACATCACTGAGGATGGGTCCCAACGCATCTAGAAGATGTATCTTTCACACTATTCGTGGGATCCAAACAAAAATCCATGAAGCCAACCAACTCCTTCAGAAACCTCAACTGCATCTCTTCTCACTCCTACTTATAAGAATTTTATTCTACTTTCCATTTTTGTCTCTGTCGTGTCTCCTCCATGATAAGACTTTCTGCACCAGTATATTTATGTTGTCTTCCCCTCTACCATTGTTGACAGGAATCTCAATCGCATCTTCTTTGTTCCTCACACCTATCCTCCCACCAAAAACAAAGATGTTTTCTGAGTATTTGTTTGCTTGAGGGGATGGTAACAATGAGGTAGACAAATAGTAAAATTAATCTGGAGGGCAGTGAAACTATTCGGAAAACTTGTTTGACTGGTTTCACTGTTCTCCGTCCTTAGTTCTCTGACTAGTTTCACTGTCCTCCTGATTAATTTTACTGTTTGTATGCCTCGTTGTCACCTTCCCCATAGCCATCAATGAACCATTGTGCATTTCCTTGATCATCGTCTGCTTTGATCAGTCTGTTGCATACCAAGCAATCTTTATACCCTTCCATATCTCTAGTTTCCCTCTCCCTTAACTCTCAGTCTGACGAAGGGTGTCGACCCGAAATGTCACCCATTCCTTCTCTCCTAACCCGCTGTTACCCCAGCATTTTGTGTCTATCTTCGATGTAAACCAGCATCTGCAGTTGCTTCTTATACATCTCTTAAATTTGGTCTGGAATACAGTATATTGATTGGCTAGATGATGACAGCTCTTGAAGGACAATCCAAAGATTTCTAAGCCCATCTGTATAAAGATATTGGAAAAAAGGCTTATAAAATTTGCACTTTCTGCCTCCTTGTTGAACAAGCTTCTACCTTTTGTTTTGATAGTTCAATGGGGTGAATGTGGTTGCTGTGCTATTTGTTTAGAAGCGTTTTGCATGCCAGTGTATCAGTTAACTGGTGAAAAATTAAACCACCATAATTATAGGCCCAAAGATACAAAGCCAGAATGAAACTTGAAATGCCATGGTGCGTAGATGGTTGTAAGAGAAAAAAAATCTTAAAGGTGAAATATAGAAATGTCAATAGTTTTATTTTCCAAAGAACATTTGTGCCATTTGTCTGTTTTGAAACTTAGTGAGCCCTTTGTTCCTCAGCTTTGTAGGGTTTGGGGGGCATCTCTACTCTTCTATTAATTGCCCATCCTTTTCAAAAGTTGATATTGATCCTAATTTGAAAATAACATGCCCTGATGTAAAAAATATAAGAAGCAAGGATAGCTCAATTGGTCCTTTCAGTTTGCTCCTTCAGTCAATAAGATCATGGGTTATCTAACCTCTGCCTCGGCTCTTTCCCCATACCCCGTAACTCATTTGTAGTTGAAACATTTATTAATCTTTGTTTCGAATATATTTATTGACTCTGTCCCTGCAGTTCTCTGCAGGAGAGAAAGATTCATGTTCCCCACCCCCCTCATCTCTGCTTGTTGATTCCAGCATTTTCCCAATGACAGATATTTGGCGAACTGGTGTATGGTTTCCTGCTTGCTGTTGGTTTCCTTTCATGAATAGTGGCATTATATTTGTAGTTTTCCAGTCTTCTGGGATATCTCCAAAACTGAGAGGATTCAACAACTTGCTGTCAGCCGCGATTTCCTTCAAGACCCAAGGATGCAGGCCTTTGGCCCCATTAGTTTGCGACGTGATACATTCCCTCCTCCCTCCCGACAGCCTCTTGAATATCTATTATTGGGATATCAGTCTTCTACCATGAAGAATGATCCAAAGTAATTAATTAGAATCAATATCACTTTGCTATTCCCACTTTTATTTTCTCAGTAAGGGATTAAAATGTTTGTTGGCTACTTCACATGAAAAGGATTTAATTGTCTTTTTCTTTTCATTTGATAGTTTACTCATTTGATAATCTTATCCAGCTTTTAAAAATTCTCTTGTTGGTTTCAAAGCATTTCTTACTTCCCTGACCCTGCATAACATTGCATGCCCTTTCTTACAATTTAACAGAACAATTAACTTTGTTAGTAGGTAACTGAACCTGAAGCAGAACCAGGGGCCACAGTTTAAGAATAAGGGGTAAGCCATTTAGAATGGAGATGAGGAAAAACTATTTCACACAGAGGGTTGTGAACTTGTGGAATTCTCTGCCTCAGAAGGCAGTGGAGGCCAATTCTCTGTATAATAATAATAAATAATACATTTTATTTATGGGCACCTTTCAAGAGTCTCAAGGACACCTTACAAAAATTTAGCAGGTAGAGGAAAAACATGTAAGGGGAATGAAATGAATAGTAGAGACATGACTAGTACACAAAGTAAAGACAGAATTCAATTCAAAACACAATATGAGGCAATTAATGCACAGATGAAAAGGGAGGGGGACGTGGGGCTAAGGATAGGCAGAGGTGAAGAGATGGGTCTTGAGGCGGGACTGGAAGATGGTGAGGGACACGGAATTGTGGATCAGTTGGGGGAGGGAGTTCCAGAGCCTGGGAGCTGCCCCGGAGAAGGCTCTGTCCCCAAAACTGCGGAGGTTGGATTTGTGGATGGAGAGGAGACCGGCTGATGTGGACCTGAGGATCTGTATGCTTTTAAGAGAGAGTTGGATAGAGCTCTTGAAGATAGCGGAGTCAGGGGATATGGGGAAGAAGGCAGGAACGGGGTACTGAGTGTGGATGATCAGCCATGATCACAGTGAATGGCGGTGCTGGCTCGAAGAGCCGAATGGCCTACTGCTGTACCTATTGTCTATCATACTTCCTTCTCGTCACGCCTTCCTTTCTTACCTGAAGATACCCCTGCTGAAATTTATGAAATATCCCTTTGTATGTCAGCAACTACTGTCTTGTTCTTTAGTTTATTTTCTTGGTCCATTCTAGAGAAATATTTAACCTTGTCCCATTGTAGTTGCAGTTATTTAACTCTAGGACAATAGTTTCAGGTGTAAAGTTTCTTATTGTCAACTATTTCATAGGGAAACCTTCACTATAAGATATATGATTAAAATGTGAACATAATGGGAGTTATTTAGACAATATATTTTAATTTGGCTTTTTTGGCAAGCTCACCTCCATGATGATGATGATAGCATGCAAGCTGAAACGTTCTCTGTGGCCATACTATCAGACTCAGGATAACTTCCTCCCCTCTGTTATCAGACTTCTGAATGATTCTCCCATAATTTAGGGCACAGTCCCGATTTTCCTCCCCACCTCATTGCGGACATTAGACCTTTTTCTGTCGACTGTTACGCTACACTGCTGAGAAACTATATTCAGACTGTGCGGCACCTTGCTCTTAGCTCTCCCTTTTGTAACCTGTGTTTGGCTTGACTATTCACGGCTAGTATAATCTGATTTAATTGGGTAGCGTGCAAACAAAAGCTTTTCACCTTCAGTACACATGACAATAATAAACTTAAATCTACCCACAGCTATAAATTCATACAGCCCACCATGACCTTACTGACCATAACTCCGCATTCATGCCTAATCCATTCAGTCCAGCACTGATCTGTTGAGTTCCATGCACTGGTGATCTGTCTGGATGCTATTTGAACGTTGTAACATGCCATACCTCCATCACTCCCTTTGGCGTTTTGTTTCAGATTCCAACTACCTTCCAGATTGCAACCACTCTTAAACCGTATGTCCCTTGTCTTGAATCTATCCTCTCTGACCTTCTTCTAAAGAGCTGTATATTCAAAGTTACCAGCTGCATAATATCTTTTTGGTGTTACATATATCTCATGCTACTTTTCCCTTGAAGAATAGAAACCAATTTCGTTCATTGGTTTGGTTGTATATCAGTTCAAGGAATTCTGCAATTGGATGAAACATTCTGTCTCTTCAATGCACATATAGAATAATGCTTAATATTTTCTTCTAAATACCTCATGAATTTTCGCTGCTGTGTCTATCTGTTCGCATTAAGTATTGAATTTATCTTCTCTTGCTCTGTTTCTACACTATTGTATTATATCTTAATGACATGGATGAAAGCTCGTTATCTTCTTGCACCATGTAAACTAGTTTCCTGTTTACAACATTTCCTGTATGATTCAACAGTTTTCTTCTTTCGTATGGCATGCACAGACTAAAGTTGTAGGTCAACTTGTTCTATTTGATCTTTTTTTTGCACGTCGGGTTGATTGCATTAGTCGAAACAGGGCGGACCACGTGAAGATTGCAATCTCCCACCCCGGTTTAACAGTTTATAGAGGTCTATGATGAAAAATGGGGTTGGAGGGGAACTGAAGTTCCACTTTCCACTATGAACTGGGAATTAGAAACATAGAAAATAGGTACAGGAGGAGGCCATTCAGCCCTTCAAACCATTCATTGAACAAAAGGTCATCGTAAGGGCATGAATCAATGTACAGTGCTCAATTTGGCTGGTGAAGGCAAGCTGATAAGGTAACCCAAAATGCACTTCTACGATAAAACTTTATAAAAGGCTGTGTTTGTCAGTAACACTGTAGACTTGTGACATATTAAACATACCAATATGTAACTAGATTTATATTTGACTAACTGCATTTTATTTTGTTCTGGTTTACAGTCCATTCAATAATCAAACAATACAATGTGTTTTATTGGTGCTGATTATCTTAACATTAACTCTTATACTAGCAGACTGGGAGTGAAAATTAGACTACCATTAACATTAATTCTGTTTTTTTGTTTCTCCAAAGCTTGTTGATTGTTGATTATTTATGGAAACTAAACACCAAAAGCAGTCATTGTTATCAATTTTAGTTTTCCAGCCAGTGATGCTTTAAACAATCAAACTTGTTTAATGATATGGGATATATGTAAATCTTTTAATTCTTAACTTGCTGTTTTAGGGTGAAGGAATGCTGCCTTATTTTGCTAACTTTCGTCTGATTGCAGAGTTTTCAACTCCATTTGTTAACCAGCGGTAGGTATAATAGACTTTATGAATCAAATGTCACACATAATATGCAATGCTTTGGTATGCCAACAAAAATAAGGTATTTTGGTTGTGAAATCGAAGGGCGTTCTTGAATTGTTCATATTTGACCTTAACGTGCGACTAAATGTCAACGTGTAAATCATCCACCAATTTGAAGCCAGTTCAGAGATGATTCTGTGAATTGCCAAAATGCACAAAGTTGCTATAAGATTTACTCCCTTCTGCCTTTAACAATGAAAATCTTCTTGTGTGTTTCAAGAAATTGCTGCATTTTCACACAAACTCTCCACTATCTACACTGTAGAAAGTTGTGGACTCTACTGAATAAATTATATATTTTGTGTTCCTTCAATACAATGTAATCCTCCTGGCTCTGAAAAAGGAACAATTTTAACATTCCTTCAGGCTGTAAGTTCTTGTAAAATTTTAATTTTAAATCTCTTTTTTGTTTCTCCTGCCTTCCAATAGAATCCCCCTCCCCCCCTCATTCTGTTGCTGTTATGACTTCAGTTCACCATGTTTCCATTCTGTTATTGATCCTCTTTTGTTTCCTGGTTTAGAAGGTGCAGTGTTGATCCTGTCTGTCCGGAAATTCCTAAATATCCAGTTACCCTAACCTTTACACTTGCAGCAACCTGGGGGATGATAATTGAGCTTGAGGGTGAGAGGGAATGAGTCCATCATTGTGGAAAGTCTAGACAGGAACCTGTTCCATCTGTTCCTTGAAATACAACTTGCCCACACCGGCCAACATGTCCCAGCTACACCAGTCCCGCCTGCCTGTGTTTGGCCAATATCCTTCCAAACCTGTCCTATCCATGTACTTGTTTAACTGTTCCTTAAAAGTTGGGATAGTCTCTGCCTCAACTACCTCCTCTGGCAGCATGTTCCATACACTCACCACCCTTTGTGTGAAAAAAGTTACCCCTCAGATTCCTATTAAATCTTTTTCCCTTCACCTTAAACCTATGCCCTTTGGTCCTTGATTCACCTGGTCTGGGCAAGCGAATCTGTGAATTTACCCGATGGTGTAATTTTTGCATCCTCTCAGCAGCATCAGGTTGTGTAAACGTACATTAAAAATACAAAATGCTTGGAACACTAAACAAGTCAGTAAGTGTCTCTGGGAAAGATGGAAAAAATAACACATTTTAGAACTGGGAATAGTTCTGGTGAAGGGTTTCTAAGCTGAAACATTAACTCTGTAGCTTTTTTCCACATAAGCTGTGTGACCCGTAAAGTGTTTACAGCAACTGCAGTCCTATTTGTTTTCAACTATTGTGCAAGTTTGTGCATCTGGTTTATGTGTAGACTGACAAGCTGTCTCTTTAATGACCCTCCAAATGCCTTTGCTGTAGCCTTGCCAAGCACTGTCCCTGCATAGAGTTATACAGTTTAGAACAAGGCCTTTTGGTTGTATGTGTCCATGCTGGCCAAGGTACCAACCTAAGACCATGCATGTATCTCTCTAAACCTTTCCTGTCCAAATGTCTTTTAAATATAATTGTGCATGCCTCAACCACTGATTGTGGCAATTCATTCCATACATGCACCGCCATTTTTGCCCCTCAGATATCTTTTAAGTCTTTCCCCTTTCATCTTAAATCTATGTCTTCTACTTTTAGAGCTTCCGACAGTGCCCTCCATAATGTTTGGGACAAAAACCCATAATTTATTTATTTGCCTCTGTACTCCACAATTTGAGATTTGTAATAGAAAATAATCACATGTGGTTAAAGTAGCAATGTTACAACATTTTGAGATTTTAAAAATCAAGTCTGTAATTTATCCCATCAGATAAAGCATAAAAAGAAGTTTAATTTGACACCTAATTCACTTTCATATCTTCAGTATTAAAAATGGAAAATGTTATGGCCATTTTCATACTCAGAAATTAGCATCTTGTTCCCTATTGCTTTTCCATTGACTTAACACAAAAGCTGTGATCGAGGACAGTCAAAAGCCCATAACTTTCTTAAAAATTAAGAGAACTGAAAGAAATTTTCAGTTATTATAGATTGAAGCATTCTGAAACAAATATGAAACAATCTTACTTAGATTACTTGAAATTAAAGCATATAATTAGTTAGTTACCTAATTGTAGCTAATTACAAAATTCAATTACTAAATCTAAATATCTATCAATTTCTTAAGAATAGATTAACATTTTTAAATAGCCTAAGTGTCCAAATAACATTCACACAAGAATTCACAATATAACATAATTTTTAAATCTCATTGTCATGGATTTATAGGCCAAATGGAAGGAATTTAATGTTTAACACCTGTAAATTAATGGCCATTTAAATCATCTTGCGAGTGGGTTTTTCTGGAACGCGATCATTTGGAACATTGCGGTTTGCGGTGAATTTATACCCGCATATCGGCAGGCAAAATACTGCCGGTTCGTATGGGGGAAAAAATCACCGTTTCGCAACTTAAAATGTGAATTAAAGGCATCTTAAGGAGCACTTTTATACATAAAATAAACGGCTTTCTTTTACCTGTCCCGTACCTGAAATCCGTCCCCGTTGTCGGCGTTGACTGCTTTAGAAGCTGATTTTAAAATTACTCCAGCGCTGAACATGTCAGGCGATTTAAAAAAAAAAAAAAAAAATACACAGAACGCCCGTCGGAACGATTCTTCAGCAAAAGCTTGCACTCCAACCAAATATATTCCAGGACAAGGTAGGAAAAAACTGCGTTTTAACCCCCCCCCCCCCCCCCAAAGGCGCCAAAATCGCGCACACGGCCAGTGGCAGAATTGCAGCGCCGCTGAAGGTAAGTATTCAGATCAATGGTGGATGCGAACAAATCAACGGTGGATGCGATCTCGCTGGCCCTCCACTCCGCACTGGACCACTTAGACAACAAAAACTCATATGTCAGGCTGTTATCGATTACAGCTCGGCATTTAACACAATCATCCCCTCCAAACTGGTTACCAAACTCGCAGAACTGGGTCTCTGCGCATCCCTCTGCAACTGGATCCTCGACTTCCTCATCCACAGACCACAGTCTGTTCGTATTGGTGGAAATGTGTCAGCCTCGATAACAATCAGCACGGGAGCATCTCAAGACTGCGTGCTCAGCCCCCTGCTGTACTCACTCTATACCCATGACTGCGTAGCGAACCACAGTGCGAACTCCATCATCAAGTTCACTGACGACACCACTATTGTGGGGCGTATCACTGATGGGGATGAGTCAGAATATAGAAGAGAGATCGAGCAACTGTCCATATGGTGCCAGCGCAATAACCTGGGCCTCGACACCAGCAAAACCAAGGAACTGATTGTGGACTTTGGAAGGAGTAGGAGGGGGACCCACAGCCCCATTTATATCAACGGGTCGATGGTTGAAAGGGTCAAGAACTTCAAATTCCTGGGCGTGCACATCTCTGAAGATCTTTCCTGGTCCGAGAACACTAACGCAATTATCAAAAAAGCTCATCAGCGCCTCTACTTACTGAGAAGATTACGGAGAGTCGGATTGTCTAGGAAGACTCTCTCTAACTTCTACAGGTGCACAGTCGAGAGCATACTGACCCGTTGCATCGTGGCTTGGTTCGGCAATTTGAGCACCCTGGAGAGGAAAAGACTACAAAAAGTAGTAAACACTGCCCAGTCCATCATCGGCTCTGACCTTCCTTCCATCGAGGGGATTTATCGCAGTCGCTGCCTCAAAAAGGCTGGCAGTATCATCAAAGACCCACACCATCCTGGCCACACACTCATCTCTCTGCTACCTTCAGGTAGAAGGTACAGGATCCTGAAGACTGCAACAACCAGGTTCAGGAATAGTTACTTCCCCTCAGCCATCAGGCTATTAAACCTGGCTCGGACAAAACTGATTATTAATAACCACTTTCTGTTATTTGCACTTTACCAGTTTATTTATTCATGTGTGTATATATTTATATCATGGTATATGGACACATTTATCTGTTTTGTAGTAAATGCCTACTATTTTCTGTGTGCTTAAGCAAAGCAAGAATTTCATTGTCCTATACAGGGACACATGACAATAAACTCACTTGAACTTGAACTTGTAACATATCTAGTTAAAGTGCACATAGTCAGATTTTATTAAAGGCCATTTTTATACACTTTGGTTTCACCATGTAGAAATTACAGCAGTGTTTATACATAGTCCCCCCATTTCAGGGCACCATAATGTTTGGGAAACATGGCTTCACAGGCGTATGTAATTGCTCAGGTGTGTTTAATTGCCTCCTTAATGCAGGTATGAGAGCTCTCAGCACCTAGTCTTTCCTCCAGTCTTTCCATCACCTTTGGAAACTTTTATTGCTGTTTATCAACATGAGGACCAAAGTTTTGCCAATGAAAGTCAAAGAAGCCATTATGAGACTGAGAAACAAGAATAAAACTGTTAGAGACATCAGCCAAACCTTAGGCTTTCCAAAATCAACTGTTTGGAACATCATTAAGAAGAAAAAGAGCACTGGTGAGCTTACTAATCGTGAAGGGACTGGCAGGCCAAGGAAGACCTCCACAGCTGATGACAGAAGAATTCTCTATAATATAGAAACACCTGTCCGACAGATCAGAAACATTCTTCAGGAGTCAGGTGTGGATTTGTCAATGACCACTGTCCGCAGAAGACTTCGTGAACAGAAATATGGAGGCTATACTGCAAGATGCAAACCACTGGTTAGCCGCAAAAATACGATGGCCAGGTTACAGTTTGCCAAGAAGTACTTAAAAGAGCAACCACAGTTCGGGAAAAAGGTCTTGTGGACCGATGAGACAAGGATTGGCAAGAGACACCAGACTGATTCCTGGGATGTCAGGACTTTCATATGAAGAAAGGCTGGATAGACTCGGCTTGTACTCGCTAGAATTTAGAAGATTGAGGGGGGATCTTATAGAAACTTACAAAATTCTTAAGGGGTTGGACAGGCTAGATGCAGGAAGATTGTTCCCGATGTTGGGGAAGTCCAGGACAAGAGGTCACAGCTTAAGGATAGAGGGGAAATCCTTTAGGGCCAAGATGAGAAAAACATTTTTCACACAGAGAGTGGTGAATCTCTGGAACTCTGCCACAGAAGGTAGTTGAGGCCCAGTTCAGTGGCCCTTGTGGCTAATGGGATCAGGGGGTATGGAGAGAAGGCAGGTACGGGATACTGAGTTGGATGATCAGCCATGATCATATTGAATGGTGGTGCAGGCTCGAAGGGCCGAATGGCCTATCTCCTGCACCTACTTTCTATATCTATCTATGTATCTATTAACATATCAGAATGATGGCAAGAGCAAAGTATGGAGGAGAGAAGAAACTGCCCAAGATCCAAAGCATACCATCTCATCTGTGAAACACGGTGGTGGGGGTGTTATAGCCTGGGCATGTATGGCTGCTGAAGGTACTGGCTCACTTATCTTCATTGATGAAACAACTGCTGATGGTAGTAGCATAATTAATTCTGAAGGGTATAGACACATCCTATCACTTTGGAAAAAAATGGCGGCGGCGGGAAATTCAAATTAACAACGGTCCCTTACCGCGAATCGGCTTCATCTGCTTCAATTGCTGACTGCGGTTTATTTCCATCCTGGATGAGGTCTTGACTTACCACCTGACGTGGGACCACTGGAGGGTCGCTCCGGTTGCGGTGGTCTGTGGTGTTTTTTTGGCCATTTTCGGCCGTTGAACGATCGTCCTCCTGCGGCCTATACTGCTAGCTTCTAGCTGCTAGCCGCCAGAACCGCTAGAATCCCTGCACGCTGCCCGGAGAGGACGCTGGCGTTGACTGTTCGCCGCTTCTCCGCCCGCTGTACCCCACCCCCCCCCCTGTCTGTTACCTACCTGTTACCTACCTGCCTGTCTGTTCCCTGCCTGTACCTGTGCCTGTGCACCATCGACGCTGGACACCTCCTGTGCCTGTGCACCATCGATGCTGGATACTGGACACCTCCTGTGCCTGTGCACCATTGAAGCTGGACACCTCCCTGCACCAGTGAGGGGGCTGGATCCTCTCTGCACTAGCACCGCTGGACAACCTCTCTACACCTGCACTGCTGGACAACCTCTCTGCACCTGCACTGCTGGATACTCTCTGCACCCTCATCACTGGACTACCTGTACACCTGCTCTGCTGGACAACCTATCTGCTCCCTCAATGCTGGACACCTAGCTGCATCTGCACTGCTGGTCAACCTCTTTGCTCCCTCACTGCTCGACACCTCGCTGCACCCGCTCTGCTGGACAACCTCTCTGCTCCCTCACCGCTGGATACTCTCTCCACCTGCACCTGCACCGCTGGACACCTCTCTGCAGCCTCACCATCATGCTCAAATACTCAACTCTGCAGATGACTGGTTTCTTCAACAACCACATCCCATCCTGCATCCAGGTCGTTAAACAGCTTGGACTTCTGCGTCGACCCCGTTTCATCCACAGAGGCTCTCGGCGCAGGCTTGTTTGCTTCAACCACGGACATTCCATTCCAGCCATCTGCTCACTACCACGCTCTGCCCCCCTCACCCGCGTCACCCCCCATCCCAGCTGACCGCACGCACTCAACCGGGACAACCTCAGATCTCTCCAGCCTGCCCCCATCCATAATGCCAACTTTGCCCTCCTCAACACCTGGTCGCTCAACAACAAAGCCCTTGCCCTCCATGAACTAATCCTTGACAACACTCTGGACTTCCTTCTGCTCACTGAGACCTGGCAACAACCCAATGTCTTCTTCTCCCTCAATCAAACATCCCCACCTGGATTTAATTACATTTCCAAGCCCCGCCCCTCCCGCCATGGAGGTGGCCTCGCTGTTATTTTCAACCAGAATTTTCGTATCACTGAACTCACCTTCCCCCCAGTAGCATCATTTGAATTCCTCGCCTTCAAAGCCCTTTCCTCCATGACAGTCATCCTCATTGACCGGCCACCTTAACCAAACCCCTCCTTCCTATCTGACTTCACTGAACTCCTCACACTTGCCTCATCCCTCTCCCCACGTCTGCTGCTACTTGGTGACTTAAATATTCACATGGACTCCCCCACCTGCAAGCTCGCATCTGAATTCGCCTTTTTACTTGACAACTTCTCTCTCACTCAGCACGTCACCTTTCCCACCCATGACAAAGGTCACATCCTTGACCTGGTCTGCTCCACAAATCAACCGGTACTCGACCTCCATCCTTGCCTCTTCCCCCTCTCTGATCATAAGCTTATACGGTTCACCATCCCTTCTCCGACACCTCGCCCCCGCTTCCTCCGAGAAATCACCTTCCGTAATCTAAAATCCATTGATCCCCACCATCTCTCTGACCTGCTCTCCACCACTCTCCCCCTGGACTCAGCCCCCATCTCACCTGATGATCTCACAAACCATCTCAACTCCACCTTGTCTACCTCCCTTAACACTATGGCCCCCCTCAAAACAAGAACCGTAACTTTCAACACATCTTCACCCTGGTACACACCTGCACTTCGTAAACTGAAACAGACTGGTCGCCGACTTGAATGACTCACAAAGAAATCATCTCTCACAGTCCACCTTGAAGCTTACAAACTCCACCTCACTGACTACAAAGTTGCCCTCATTGCTGCAAAATCTGCCTACCTCTCCTCCATATTCACCGATCCCTGCCTAAACCACAGAACCCTCTTCTCCACAGTGGGCAACCTCCTCAAGCCTCGAGCCAACACTCTCCCTACCTCTACTCCGGATCTCTGCAACTCACCCCTCCACTTTTTCGCTGATAAAATCAGCACCATCTATCAATCTTTATCCCCTGTACCCGACTCCCCAGCATCTACTCCACCACCTACCAAGGCCCCTCCTTTCAACATCTCCACTGACCTCCTTACCCCTCCTCCACACTGCTTCCTCTCCCAGTTTGACCTGGTCACCCCTATTGAAATCTCCAAACTCATCAGCTCTTCCAAACCCACTACCTGCTCCCTCGACCCTCTCCCCACTCCCCTGCTGAAGTCCTGCCTCCCCGTTCTCTGCCCCTACCTCACTAATCTCTTCAACTCCTCATTGTCCCAAGGAATTGTCCCCTCCGCTTTCAAAACTGCTGCTGTTACACCAATCTTAAAGAAACCTGGTCTTGATCCCTCCTCTCTCATTAACTACCGCCCAATCTCAAACCTCCCCTTTCTTTCAAAAACCGTGGAGCGTATCGTTGCATCGCAACTTCATTCCCACCTCCTTGCGTATAACCTACTTGAACCCTTCCAATCTGGCTTTCGCCCCCTCCATAGCACAGAAACTGCTCTCCTCAAAGTCCTCAACGACCTCCTCACCTCTGCTGACACTGGTTCCCTCAACATCCTCATCCTCCTCGACCTGAGCGCAGCCTTCGATACAGTGAACCATAACATCCTGCTCACCAGACTCAAAGACCTCGGCATTGAAGGCTCTGCACTCAGCTGGCTCCGTTCCTACCTTTCCAACAGATCCCACTTCATCTCTCTCCACAACCACACCTCTGCTACAGCCACAGTCACTCAAGGCGTTCCCCAAGGCTCCGTACTCGGCCCCCTCCTCTTCATCATCTACATCCTCCCCCTTGGTCAGATACTCCGCCACTTCAACCTGGAATTCCACTGTTACGCTGATGACACCCAGATCTACCTCGGCACCAAATCCCCCCACAACCCCCCCCCCCCCCCCCTCTCCCATATCAACTCCTGTTTGTCAGCTATAAAAACCTGGATGCAACATAATTTCCTCAAACTCAACAGCGATAAGACAGAATTCCTCCTCATAGGCTCCAAAGCCACACTCAGCAAAATAAATAACCCCACTCTCACCATCGACGGCACCACTGTCTCCCCATCTCCCCAGGCCCGCAACCTTGGCGTGATCTTTGATTCCACCCTCTCCCTTGAGCCTCACATCCGCCATGTCATTAAAACCTCCATCTTTCATCTCCGCAACATCGCCAAACTCAGACCCTCTCTCACACCTCCCACTGCTGAAAGACTCATCCATGCCTTCATCTCCTCCCGACTGGACTACTGCAACTCACTTCTCCTTGGCATCAGCTCCACCTACATCAACCGACTCCAACTGGTCCAGAACGCAGCCGCCCGACTCATCACCCACACCAAATCCTGGCATCACATCACTCCAGTCCTCAAACAACATCACTGGCTTCCCATCTCCCACCGGATCACCTACAAAATCCGCATCCTCACCTACAAAGCCCTCCACCATCTGCCCCCCCCCCATATCTCACTGACCTCCTCTCCCCCTACCAACCCTCACGATCCCTCAGATCCACATCAGCCGGTCTCCTCTCCATCCACAAGTCCAACCTCCGCAGTTTTGGGGACAGAGCCTTCTCCAGGGCAGCTCCCAGGCTCTGGAACTCCCTCCCCCAACTGATCCGCAATTCTGTGTCCCTCACCATCTTCCAGTCCCGCCTCAAGACCCATCTCTTCACCTCTGCCTATCCTTAGCCCCACGTCCCCCTCCCTTTTCATCTGTGCATTAATTGCCTCATATTGTGTTTTGTATTGAATTCTGTCTTTACTTTGTGTACTAGTCATGTCTCTACTATTTATTTCATTCCCCTTACATGTTTTTCCTCTACCTGCTAAATTTTTGTAAGGTGTCCTTGAGACTCTTGAAAGGCGCCCATAAATAAAATTTATTATTATTATTATTATTATCTGCTCATTCAAACAAATGGGTCAGAACTCATTGGCTGGCGGGTTAATTCTACAGCAAGACAATGATTCTAAACGTACTGCTAAAGCAACAAAGGAGTTTTTCAAAGCTAAAAAATGGTCAATTCTTGAGTGGCCAGGTTAATCACCCGATCTGAACCCAATTGAGCCTGCCTTTTATATGCTGAAGAGAAAACTAAAGGGGACTAGCACCCAAAACAAGCATATGCTAAAGATGGCTGCAATACAGGCCTGGCATAGCATCACCAGAGAAGACACCCAGCAACTGGAGATGTCCATGAATCGCAGGTTTCAAGCAGTCATTGCATGCAAAGGATATGCAACAAAATACTAAACAACTACATGCCATTGCTGTGTCCCAAACATTCTGGTGCCCTGAAATGGGGGGACTATGTATAAATACTGCTGGTATTTCTACATGGTGAAACCAAAATGTATAAAAATGCCCTTTATTAAAATCTGACATTGTGCACTTTAACCACATGTGATTTTTTTTCTATTACAAATCTCAAATTGTGGAGTACAGAGGCAAATAAATAAATGACGGGTCTTTGTCCCAAACATTATGGAGGGCAGTGTATCTTGGGAGGGAAAAAAGGTGATGAATATCTATTGCCACTTGTGATTCTATAAACCTGTATAAGGTCATCCCTTGGCCTCCTTCACTCCAAGGAAAAGAGTCATGGTTTTTCCCCTCCTAATAACTCAAGCCCTCCAGTGCAGGCAACATTCCTAAGAATCTTTCCAGGTTAATCGCTTCGTGACCAGACTCTGTATCTCTCAGATTCCCCTCCAGTAATCTATCCACCACTGACATGAGGCTTGCTGCCCTGTGGCTCCCTTTGCTTTTCCTTGCAGCTCTTCTTAAATGAAGACAACGTTAACCACTCTCCAGTCTTCCAGTACGTCACTCGTGGTCAATGAAGACACATAAATCTCTGCTAGGACTCCAGTAATTTCTTTCAAATGATGAAGAGGTCTGCTATACTTTTGAATTTGAGGGAGTTTGAACTTTGTTCTGGTATTTGAGTCATAGGAAGGAGTGAGAGTCATGCTATGGAAATAATATATCTGAAGCGTGCATGTTTGAAGTCTGGTAACAGTGTTGAGTGAGTGTTCAGATACCCTAGGCTTCATTGCATTTAAAAAAAAAAGACTTCAAAAGGATTTCTGTTTTATGAAGTAACAAATACAACTGCATGACTTTGTTAAGAAAGTGTAGACAAAAGGGGTTGGTGCATTAGAATGTGCACCAGAAAGATATGGTAGACGATAGATGTTTAGAGGAAATTAATTTTCACGACTACTTTAACTAGCAGCCTCACTTTGTTTTTGAAATTACTTTCAACAGAGAGCATGTAGCACAGGGCATGTGGGGTAGAATTTTGATCAATTGTTCATCGGTATTGGTTTAAGAGGAGCTAAATGTACATTCCCCTGAGGGTACTGTAGGAGGGAATTTTGTGCTATACCCTGTATCTTGTTTTACTCAGATAGGCATAGACACAAAATAAAACAGCTCGTAGATCAGTGGCGATTCTTTCGAACAAGTTGGTTTATTGAATGCCTTAACAGTGCACTCTGTAAAAACACTTTGGGTTCTCTCAGAGTGTTTACCTGTACGCACTGTTAAGGTAAACCGACTTGTTCCATCAACTTGCCACTAATCTACAAACTGTTATATTTTGTGTTTGTGCCTATCTGAGTAAAGCCAGGTACGGGTTCAAGAGACATTTATTATCACATGCACCAATTGGTACAGTGAGATTTGAATTGCCATTTTAGCCATACGAATAAAAAGAACACAATACACATTAGAATTAAACATGAACATCTCCACACAGCAGAATCAACATTTCCCACTGTGAGGGAAGGCAATAAAGTTCAGTCCAGGGTATAGCTTAAATTAGCACAAATCTCCCTCATACAGTACTGCCAGTGCCTATAATATTGAAATATCTTTTGCTCCAGCCTGGATGCCCTTCAGGCCTGCATTGACAAGTTATCTGGCAATATTGACCCCCTGTGAATGCTGTACAGCAACTACCTTCACCTGATCTGAGTTGAGTATAGGAGCAAAGAGTTCTTCTGCAGTTGTACAGGGCCCTAGTGAGACCACACCTGGAGTATTGTGTGAAGCTTTGGTCACCAAATTTGAGGAAGGACTTTCTCGCTATTGAGAGAGTGCAGCGTAGGTTCACGTGGTTAATTCCCGGGATGGCGGGACTGTCATGTGTTGATAGAATGGCGCGGCTGGGCTTGTCTACTCTGGAATTTAGGATGAGAGGTGATCTTATTGAAACATATAAGATTATTAAGGGAACGGACACGCTAGAGGCAGGAAACATGTTCCAGATGTTGGGGGAGTCCAGAACTTTTTTACCCAGAGAGTTGTGAATCTGTGGAATTATCTGCCTCAGAAGGCAGTGGAGGCCGATTCTCTGGATGCTTTCAAGAGAGAGTTAGATAGAGCTCTTAAAGATAGCTGAGTCAGGGGATATGGTGAGAAGGCAGGAACGGGGTACTGAATGTGGATGATCAGCCATGTTCACAGTGAATGCCGGTGCTGGCTTGAAAGGCCAAATGGCCTACTCCTGCACCTATTTTCTATTGGCTATCGTCGATTCCAGTTCTCCCATAATTAACAACCTGTGCCTGGCCAAAGACTAGGGGTTTAATCCGATTAGTTATGGCCACAAAGATTAAGTTATGGCCACAAGGATTAAGCATGCTTTAAGTTACTTGCCAGGAGTGACTTGCTTCAAATGGGAATGTTTCTTCAAATAAAGGGGCAGGTTATTTTCATTTCGGGCACAAAAACTCTGTGAATAGTTAAGGGCCTGTCCCACTTTCCCGAGTTATTCACGAATTTTCCCGAGTTTTCAAACTCGCAGAATGTTTGTAACAAGTCCGTAGGAGTACGTGGATATATCGTAGCGAGTCGTTATGCCAGCCGTAGGTACTCGGGGCTATTTATTTACTCGTGGACATTTTTCATCATGATGAAAAAACGTCCCGACTTACCTGATGCCCCGAGTACCTACGAGTGGCATAACGAGCCACTACGTTATATCCACGGACTCCGACTGACTCATTATGAACATTACGAACTGTGAGTTTGAAAGCTCGGGAGAATTCGTGAATAACTCGGGAAAGTGGGACGGGCCCTTTAAGAAAGAAAGTGGACTAATTACTGTCACAAGCAATTTTATCCATCTGGGCATCAGAACGATTATGGCAAAAATTGTACAGGGACTTTTTCTGTATTCATGCCAGCTGTTCTAGTGTAATTCTAACTTTGTATTGATTATAAAGCATGCTTTGCCTGGAATTATAGGTTCCACACTAATAATCGTTATTGAAAGAACACTCTCAGAAATGATTATTACCCAACATTCTTCATCTTGGTTGGAAAGTTTTAAAGGAAACTGGAAAGGAGAAATTTCTGGTTGCTTTGCTGTAGAATTAATTCTGTGTAACCAGCAATCAATGTACAGGTCCACCACTGTTGTTTTTTCTTTTATTTCCTCTCTTCTGGCAACTGGTGGTCTGCCACCTCCCTTTAATTCCGGTCTAAATTACAAGAGCACACTAGAAATCCCCCCGGAAGTCCACCTGAAAATGTGGCGCCTGGGTCGGATGAAACGGTCGATCTCGATCTCATCGAGACTTCCACGGCCAGACATCCTATCGGCGGGTTGAATTTTCACCCTGTGGCTGGGGCTCTGGAACTGTGGACCGGCCGGAGCTGGTGGATCCATTCCCACTGTTGACATCTAAGGCTGACTTTGGGGGGGGGGGGTCGGTATATCGGCCCCCAGGTGGCCTTGGCAGACCGCTCCGATACCATTGGCTCCTCTCGGAGGCCGTGACCTCTGTTGATCCGGCAAAACGGATAATCCAGCAAAGCTCTGGAACCAAGGGTGCCGGAAAATCAGTGGTGGATCTGTAATTACATTGGTGAGATTTTTATTATTTAGTCCTTGATTTTGTCAGCTTTGCATGAAATATTGTCCCTTTTATGAAATTCTAGCTATTTTACTTGGGAAGAGAGAGCTGACAAATTTGTGGTCAAGACCACAGTTACGTTTCTTTGTCTTTAAGTGTGTTTTAATGTGGTTGTCAGTTTATGGTTGAATTGTCATATGATCATGATATAAAAGCATATCTTGTATTTTCATTGTGTGTTAGATTTAAAGCATTTCTTATAATTTTCTTTGCTTTTCAGGTGGTTTTTGGAAGCATTATGTTACCCAAAAACTTCCAAACCAAATATCATTAATGGGCTACTGATGGCGATGATATTCTTCCTGGCGAGAATTGCTGTCATGCCCCTGTACTATAACAAAATGATTTCTACATTTGGAACGGAGGCCTTTTCCAAGCTAGGACTGCGAGCACAATTTGCTTGGATCACTGTTAGTATTTGCTTGGATGTTATGAATGTAATGTGGATGTACAAAATTGGAAAGGGATGCAACAAAGTTTTGATTGCCTGCAAGAAGGAAATGGCAGATGTCCAAGAAAATGGAAAGCAACAGTAGCCACTCCCTTTTACTCTGTCATCTTTAGGTTTTTATTTCTACAAAGGTGTTTATCGTTGGAATTTTGTGTACATTATCCAACGGTGTACTGTGTTAGTTCAAAGGACTGTACACAAATACAGATGACCGTTGCATTTTGGAATTTATAAGCCCAAAACATTTATGACCATACAAAGGTGAAGTATGAAAAATGAATATTTACGGACTAATTATTGCTTGACTTTTATCTTGCATACAAAAGAGTAAATGGAGGCACTTCAGTTGCATGCTGATTACATCCAACTCTGGGATATCTCCATAATAACACATTGGACATGTTTATTTTGGAAGTCTTTGTAACGCCATGAATGTTGTGAACCAATTGTATGCCTTGATTTTTTCTTGCTGTGAGGGAAGCACGATTTTGTTTTGGAAACTTGCAAATGCAGCGTTGAAGATTCTCATGCCAACCACGTCCAACAATATTCTTCTTCCCTGGAATCTTGTGAAAGAATGATGTGCATTTACATCGTGCCTTCAGTTTAGCCTTCGGCTTAGAAAAGAAGTCCCAAAGTGCTTTGACCATCTGACAAAGACAAGTCATATTCCTGCTGGCTGGGAGGATGACATTTGTCAAAATCCATGCAGAGAAGAACTCTTTTTTAACATGTTTTTAATCTACATTTTACTGTGCAATTTCAAGAAATATCATCATGTGAAGTCAAAGTTGATCTGCTGGCTGTCTGCAACACTTACCGTGTACAATAGATTGATGATTAGCATAGGAATTATTAATAGCGGACTAGATATAGGAACCTTTATATGTTAAACTAAAAAAAAAGATCTACGGATTCACAAGAATTGTAGCCACCAATATATAATTTTAAGACTTAGCCTTGTAAAATATTTACCGGTGATAATGTTCTGACAAATCCTTGTATTATCAATAATTACTTATTTAGAGTAATGTTTAGGTTGAGTATTAATCTGGGCAAAAAAAATGTATTGTGGATTTTAACAGAACTATGAATTTTAATTTTGTGCAATTTTGAATAGGCATTAATACCATAGTTCACATGTGTGGTAGATGAGAACATATTGATTGTTCCTTGAATATAGTAATAACATCTGATCAGAGTTTCGTATGACCTTTTGTTAGTCTTATCAATCTCTCACTGTAATATTGACAAATACCTCTTAAATCAAGTCCTCCAAGGCATTAGTATTTCTGGTGTTTATAGTATAGAATCTATACCACGGTTTTCTTCAATCTAATGCTCGTCCAATGTTGAGGATGATTTCAAAGTGCAGATTTTAATATTGTACACGTGTGCAGTGTAATGGTTACATCATGAAGTATCATAAGCTGATATCATAAGTTTGGTAGAACTATAGGATATGATTTTTAGCATCAGGTGATGTCTTTATTTTTGTAAACTGATGTGCCACTAAATCTTGTAGACAACAAGTTTAAATAGAGGTTCTGTGGAGGAAGTTGGTTAAACTATTAGTGAACTAGATTTCAACTTAAGTTATGGCAGCACAGTAGCATAAGCAGTGGGTTGTAGCTAGGTTCCAGTGATCCCGGTTCAATCCTGATCCCTGGTACTGTCTGCATGGAATTTGCACATTATTCCTGTGATCATCTGGGTTTCCTCCAGGAGGTCCCGTTTCCTCCCTCATCTAAAAAAAAATGCAGGTTGGTAGATTAATCGGTACTGGAAATTGTCCCGAGAGTATCATTGAGTGTTAGAAACTAGGGGGAATTTGTGGGTAGTATACATTAGATTAGGGTAAGGAAGTCAGCATGTAACAGTGGGACAAAGGGGCTGTTTCCATTTGATGCAAAGTTTTCAAATTAACCATGATGAAAGGAAAGAGTACCAGAATCTAAATGGGCATCTAAGAAGGAGTTTGTCCAGGCTGAGTCAAATTGGATTGATAATGTCTTTAGGCTGTATTGTACGTACGCACTCCTGGGCTATGCTTCTTTTAAACTTTTTCAAACTTTATTAGTTTATGAAACCTTTTTATAATTGTTTCTAATCATTGAGTTGTTGCTTGTGTCTGTGTATCTGTTTTAAGAACATGTTTTACCACGACGTACAAGCTAAATAGAGGGACGAATTGCCTTATTTATTATTGGTAAAATATGGCTTACCATTCCGTTCAGAAAAAGCAGTGGGTCTTTTTCTCTTCCAGTGAATCAAGGAAAACAGAAAGGTCACACTTTATGTGAAAAGCTATAGACTCATTTTGGAATTTAGATTGTATATTGCAAATGAAACTTTTGCAAAGTTGAACAACCTATCAAGTTGTGGGAACTGTTTATTTGAAGCTGCCGACCCAACAACTATATTCAGCAATCACCCCAATATTCGATTTAGAAACAAAGAACAGCAGATGCAAGTTTGCAGAAAAAGACCAAGTGCTGGAGTAACTCAGCGTGTCAGGTGTTCAAGTTGTGTGATTCAGCAGTCTTTATGTTTGGGAAAGCATAGGCTAACTATTTTGCTGTAAATATAATTGTTAACAAAAATATATTTTATCCTATAGTTCTATGTAAAATAGTTAGCATGGGAGGATCTTTTGGTTCCATTGTTCCATACCAAATATAGGTTTATATATGATGAAACTAGTTTTGTTTGAACTGAATAAAACAGCAGAAGGGTTTTAGCACATTGTATGCCAAATTATCTGGGAAATCTTCACAAAACAGTGAGTATGTTATTATTTAAGCAAATCTTTTGAGGTATGATTATGTGTTTATGTAATATTTTTATGACCGAAATGGGGAAGGATCAAAAGGGGCGATTTGAGCTTTGGAAAATTGTTTTCATTTTCCACAATATTTTGTTGTCTCTCTTGTTTTATATTTGTCCTGATGATGGTTATTTAAGGATAGAAATTAGTCTTTGATTTTTACACTGCAAATTTTTTTGCTTTCCATTTGAACTCCCATTGCAATTTTGAGCAGATATAAAACTTTTTTTAATGTACAAGAGTACATAAAAACTGCATAGCCAAGCCAGTTGGACAAACTAGTTCTAGTTTTGAATTCTGTACTGTGAATTTCTTAATCCCAGTTGAATTTGGCAGTTAGCTACCAAAGATGGTATAACCCTTTCGTAGTAAATGAGGGAGAAAATCTGCAAAGGATTCTTGACCTAATCGATGGCTTCTCCCGAAAAAGTGTACCGATGTGATTGTCTGATATGTTAGGTGTGCTAGTGATGTTGTCACTGATCAAATAACAGGTTGAAATTTTGCTCTGCACAACCCCACATATGGACTTTCCCCAGGTGTTGCATGTGAGGTGCTATTGTACCTGTGCAGCTGTGCTCCAGAAAGACCCACCATCTTCAATATGCAAAAGGAAAATTGTTCTTTTTATATGAAAAAAATATATATATTTATAGCCTATTTTTTAAAAGAAGTAATCTCCAGTTAGACTTTTTTTCCAGAACTATTTATTCTTACAGAGGAAAGCTTGCTTTGGGCCAAGGTGTCACATGCAATAAGATGTTTATTTTTGATTTGCAGCTAACTTTAGTGTGTATATTGCTTTAATTACTTGAGTCATTACATATTTGTCTTTGTTTTATCTTTAAAGAACTTATATTTGTGTTTTTTGTCTTTTTGCCCGTGTCATCTGTATGTTATGTTCATGAACCTGAAAGTGGCTTTTTTTGGTAAATTATTTTGAGGTGTCTTTAAGTGTTGATTGATTCTAATCATTTTAAAAACTGGTGTTTTGGTGACTTTCTAAGAAGGATAATGGTTGCATTTGCCAATCGCATTGTTAATGAATGGAGCTAAATAACACATCTTGAAAAGCTAATATAATTTGTTTGTTATTTAATATCTATGCAAACTATCTTGAAATATCTGTGAGTTGTTACAGAGAATTGTGATGAGTAAGGTTAACTGATTTCCATAGCTATAAATGTGTATATTGCTTTAATACATTCTTAAGATGAATGTGAATAAGAGAATACGGACTTAAGATGAATCACAAATACTCTGATGTCGTACGGGAAAAAAATTGGAGGCAATTTGTCATGACCTGCCTGATAAGGCAGTGAAAACAGATTCAGTGGTGAATTTCAAAAGAGAATTGGATAAATATTCAAGAACAAATATTTGATGGCTTAAGAAGCATGGAAGTGGGTTGAATCGAATTTCCAAGGGTCAGATGGGATAGACAGCCACATGCCTTTTATTTTGTGTCCTGTCTTTCTATGTAATTACATCTTTCATTGTCATCAATAAAAACCTTTAAATTCAATTTTGCTCTATCCAATGTAAATATCATTTAAATCTAATTTTGCATTTCTCAAAACTTAACCTTATGAAAACTATACCTCCTTGGTTGATATTGAAAGCATTTTATGTAGTGCCGGGATGATTTTTGTAATTTTCATATGTGATTAAATTTAACCTACATGACCCAGTTGTAAAATGCTATTGCTTAAAATGTAAATAATTTGCTGAAAGATCCCATTATACAATCTATTGTAGTGCGTGGGTCTCAGAATGAAGCACGAAGTCGTGTTTTGAGAGGCACTTTTTATTATGTTCCTCCCAGTTGTAGGGAAGACCAAACAAGAGGAAGATGGCACCCAAACCCCTGCCTTTAAAGCCTCCGGCTAAGGGCCGCCTCCGGACTGAACCACTCCTGTGCTGAGGGGTTCGACACTATGATGGCATGACCCTTGGGAGCCGCCACAGGACCCCCCCCCAGAACCAGAGGCACGAAACGCACCGGCGGGCGAACGACCCGGCCGGCCCGCGTGCGGAAGTTAGCCGCTCGTGGGGCTTGCGGAGGCATAGGTGGAGGGACAGGATGAGGGACCGGCGGGAGGACAGGTGGAGTGACAGGCGGAGGGAGCCGTGAAGGGGGGCGCCCTCGAGGCCGAGGTTGGGCAACCAGCACCGGCTGGTCAATGTCCAGGTGTGCCGGCTTCAAACGGTCAATCGACACTGCCTCCGGCCGGCCCCCCATGTCCAGGACAAAAGTCGACTGCCCGTGTTCCAGCACTCGGAACGGGCCCTCGTACGGCCTCTGGAGTGGCGTCCGGTGGGCATCACGGCGCAGGAAGACGTACGGGCAGTCCCTGAGGGCTGATGGCACGTGTGGGCGAAATGTCCCATGGCGGGACGTCGGGACGGGTGCGAGCCTGCCAACTGTAGTGTAGTGCGTGGGTCTCAGAATGAAGCACGAAGTCGTGTTTTGAGAGGCACTTTTTATTATGTTCCTCCCAGTTGTAGGGAAGACCAAACGAGAGGAAGATGGCACCCAAACCCCTGCCTTTAAAGCCTCCGGCTAAGGGCTGCCTCCGGACTGAACCACTCCTGTGCCGAGGAGTTCGACACTATGATGGCACGGCTTCAGAGAGAATGGGGAACTATATTACTAAAAGTCTGTTCTTGACCGGTTTTGGCCATCTGTGCTGCGATTTCCGAGAGAACGCCGCCACCTACGGCCGTCATGTTTGGCCACCTTGCTCAGAGCCCCCCTCCGCCGTACGTGTGCCGAGGATGTTTCCCGTCGATGAAAAATGACAGAGATATTAATGATTTTACAAAATTCCCCATTCTCTCTGCTGCCCCTGCTGGCGGCAGGGGGGAGGGACTATAAAACCAGAAAGTGGTGTGCCTCAATCAGTGTCTGCAAGCTGGAGGAAGGCAGAGGGTCATGTTTCTCTGAGCTGTGAATAACACTGAACACATGTAAACTCAAATGTAAGTGTCCTTAGTGGTTCTAAAACGTTTGCAGAATGTGTCTATTGGTTCTAAAATGTTTGTAAAAAGTGTCTCTTTTGGTTCTACAATGCTTGCAGAATGTGTCTTTTTTGGTTCTAAAATGTTTTTTAGGTTCTCCCCCCCTTTCCTCTCCCCTCCCCCCCCCCCCCCTCCTCTCCCCCCTCTCCTCTTCCCCCTCTCCTCCTCTCCCCCCCTCTCCTCTCCCCCCCTCTCCTCTCCCCCTCCCTCTCCTCTTCCTCTCCCTCTCCCCCTCTCCACTCCCCGCCCCTCCTCTCCTGCCCCCCCCCCTTCTCCTCTCCCCCCCTCTCCTCTCCCCCCTCTCCTCACCCCTCCCCTCTCCCCCCTCCTCTCCTCCCCCCTCTCCTCTCCCCCCCCCTCCCCCCTCTTTTTCTCCCCTCCATCCCCTCCCCCACCATTCCTCCCCTAAACCCCCTCCCCTCCACACACCCCTACCCCCTTCCCTCCACCCTCCCTCCCCTCCCTGCTCCCCACCTCTCCCCCTCCCCTCTCAGCACATCCCCTCTCTCCCCCCCCTCCCCCCCCCTCCCCCTCTCTCCCCCCCTCTCCCCCCCTCTCTTCCCCCCCTTCCCCTCTCTCTCCCTCCTCCTCCTCTCTCCCCTCCCTCCCCTAAACCCCCTCCCCTCCCTGCTCCCCACCTCACCCCCCTCTCAGCACCCCCTCTCTCTACCCCTCACTCTCACCCTCTCTCTCTCCTCCCCTCCTCCCCCACCTTTCCCCCCTCACCCACCCTCCCTCTTATCCTCCTCTCCACCCCCCTATCCCTCTTGCCCCTCTCTCTGTCTCTGTCTCTGCCCCTTCTCTCTCTGCCCTCACTCTCTACCCCCCCCCCCCCTCTCTCTAGTTGTGACTGCAAGTTGGGGGCTATGCGTCAGGGTCGTTATGGGGTAAAAGGAGCAAATTAATAATATTAATATAATATCAAGGGGGTAATTAGCGTGAGTGCGGGGGAGGGGGGATAGTTAGTGTGTTTGACGCTGCGTGCCGCCTCCCCCCCCCCCACAACCGCACGTTGGGGGAACAGACCCAACGGGTCTGCACTTGGTCTAGTACAATATATAAATGGCAATAAAGCAGATGTTCTGGTCATTGGTTTTCTGAAGAATTACTTGTATCATTCCTATCCCACAGTTTCTTCTGTATATTGTTTGTGATATACCTGGAGTATTGTGTGCAGTTTCAGTCCCCTAATTTGAAGAAGGACATTCTTGCTATTGAGGGAGTGCAGCGTAGGTTTACAAGGTTAATTCCCGGGAAGGCGGGACTGCCATGCTGAGAGAATGGAGCGGCTGGGCTTGTATACTCTGGAGTTTAGAAGGATGAGAGGGTATCTTATTGAAACATATAAGATTATTAGGGGTTTGGACACGCTAGAGGCGGGAAACATGTTCCAGATGTTGGAGGAGTCCAGAACCAGGGGCCACAGTTTAAGAATAAGGGGTAAGCCATTTAGAACGGAGACGAGGAAACACATTTTCTCACAGAGTTGTGAGTCTGTGGAATTCTCTGCCTCAGAGGGCGGTGGAGGCCAGTTCTCTGAATACTTTCAAGAGAGAGCTAGATAGGGCTCTTAAAGATAGCGGAGTCAGGGGATAACTGGAGAAGGCAGGAACGAGGTACTCATTGGGGATGATCAGTCGTGATCACATTGAATGGCGGTGCTGGCTCGAAGGGCCGAATGGCCTACTCCTGCACCTATTGTCTATTGTCTATAATCTTGTATATGAGCCTAAATGGTGATAGGCAGCAGGTTATGTGGTGGGTGTTGTTTGTGATAAAATGAGGGGAAAACAGGTTTGTGTGAGGTCAGAATAGGATGAGCAGAGTTCTCTAAATTGTGGAACTGGTTGCAGAGATTGGAAGGGACAAGATCCTGGAGAGTTTGAAAATGAAGATGAGAATTAAAAAATGGCAAGATAGGCAATGAATACACGTCAAGGAAGCTGCGGAAATTGGATATGAGGAATGCACAGAAATTTAGAGGATTCCAGGTGTGATCTGGTGAACATTGGAGCACTGACATCAATGTAATGATGTGGCCAAATGGACTGGGAAATCCTCACAAGCATCAGCGCATGTTTAATGTGGTGATACTGGCCTAAAAGCTTGCTCTCAAGACATCGGCAAATTGACATAAAGTGGTTGCTGACCATTTACCTGCTTATTAATGTGTACTTTAGGTTCTACTGGGATTGCTCATTTCCAGACAATGGTCCAGATATGGACAAAATAACTAAATTCCAAAAGGCATGGTGACATTTTAAATTGAATGTGGCTTCCGGGATCCCTGTCCAACTGAAGTCGATTGAAATTGTGGGAACAATTCTACAGTACTGGGAAGAATTTTGAACCATGGACCTTGATTGTGATAGTTGCGGACATCATTTCTGGGGTTTCTTGGAGCAATTTCGAAGCCCAAACAATCTTCAGTTGCTTCACATCCACCATGAGGTCAGAAGAGGTAATGTTAATCATTTCAGTGCTAATTTCTATTTCCAATACAACACAAGATCATGCAGCAAAATCTGGAGAAATGTCAACCTTCAGCTGATGTGGTCAAGATTACTGTTGTCTTGAGCCACACATTATTGGTGAGGTTTACAGGCCTTGACCCATAGATTATTGGGGATTACTTTTATCTTGACTTGCAGATTATCGTGGTTAATACTGTTGATTTGACGGGCAGATAATTGGTGGGGATCATGGTTTTATGGCAGGAGAATGGGATTGAGGGGGAACATTTGTTTAATTGATGGAGTAGACTCAATGGGCTAAATGGCTTAATTTTCCTATGTCTTATGGTGTGAGAATATTCTCCATATCCCAGCATTAAAATAATGCACAAGGACTGTAGGTTCTTGAACTACCATATCCATGAATTCAACCATGAAAAAGTTGGAAATACTCGGTAGACCAGGTGGCACCCGCAGAGAGTGTGGCTTCCTTCTGTGCTGTAATAAACAAGTTCATCACATCCATACTGTGGATCTGTGTAAGAGTGATCCAACTCGCCTCACACAAATAACTTCCCCCCCCCCCTCCCCCACTCGGGCAAATTCATTAATTCAGTGCTCATTTGGATGCTATTACTGTGCACCCCCCCCCCCCATTGCTATCCCTGGGCCATATATTCCTTACCCTAACCCTTTGCTGGATCCATTTACTTCTTGAGCTTTCTATTATGGGAACAGTTTCTCTTCACCTGCTCCAGTCCAAACTTTTCATGGATTCAAATGCATTATCAAATCCCTTTATACAATCCTTTTGTTCTTACCTTTTCCCCAGACTATCAATTTAATGCAAATCCTTATCAGTAGAATCATTTTAATCACTCTACAGAGCCTTATATCTTTCCTAAAATTCAATGTCCAAAACCAAACACAATGTTTCTAGGTATATATTATAAAAATTCATTATAACGTATATGTAAAAAGCTTAGTTTCCTGTATGCTTTTTGACCCACTTTCTCTAATCTGCCCTGCTGCGATCAATGAATTATATATGTATAACCTCTTCTAGTTTTAAAATTGTGCATACAATTTATGTTGGCACTTTTCTCGTCATTAAATTTCATTTTACATCGTATTGTAATTTCTGCTTCTCTATTTCTCTTATTGATGACTGCGCTGTACAGTTTGCCTCCACATTTCATGAGAGTTTGGAAATTGTGCCTGGTCAACATCCAAGTTATTAATATAAATTAAGAAAGGGGGTGGTAATACCGATCCCAGGGCAACTCCATTCTGCGTGTTCCTCTAGTTCAATAAACCTTTGCTCCAAAAGTCTGTTTTCCATTAATGCAGCCAAAATTCATTACATTCATTTGTTTTAATCTTGACTCCTCTATATCCCCCCCCCCCCCCCCCAGTCGTAACATGGACAGTCTCCCTTGTCCTCACCTTCCACCCCACCAGCCATCACATACAACAGATAATCCTCTGACATTTTTGGCACCTCCAACGGGATCCCACCAATGGCCACATCTTCCCATCTCCTCCCCTTTCGGCTTTCCGCAGAGACCGCTCCCTCCGTAACTCTTTCGTCCCTTCCCACCCAAACCATCCTCCCCTGGTACATGTCCTTGCAACCGCAGGAAATGCTACACTTGTTGCTTTACCTCCCCCCTCGACACCATCCAAGGACCCAAGCAGTCTTTCCAGGTGCGGCAGAGGTTCACCTGCACCTCCTCCAACCTCATCCGCTGCTCTAGGTGTCAACTGCTCTACATCGGTGAGACCAAGCGCAGGCTTGGCGATCACTTTGCTCAACACCTCCACACAGTTTGCATTAACCAACCTGATCTCCCGGTGGCTCAGCACTTCAACTCCCCCTTCCATTCCGAATCCGACCTTTCTGCCCTCGGCTTCCTCCAGTGCCAGAGTGAGTCCCAACGCAAATTGGAGGAGCAACACCTCATATTTTGCTTGGGTAGTTTACACCCAAGCGGTATGAACATTGACTTCTCCAATTTCAGGTAGTCCTTGCTTTCTCCCTCCTTCCCCTCCCCAGCTCTCCCACAGCCCACTGTCTCCGCCTCGTCCTTTCTTCTTCCCGCCCCCCCCCCCCACACCTCCACATGAATGTGAAGAAGGGTCTCGACCCGAAACATCACCTATTCCTTCGCTCCATAGATGCTGCCTCACCCGCTGAGTTTCTCCAGCATTTTTGTTTACCCAGGCACCATATCAAATCACATTATAAACCTAATATATACCACACCAACCCCATATATGTAATCAACGTAAAGCCTTAACAGATTTCTTTAAAAAAATCAGAATGGAGTCGAGGGGGGTGGTAAAGGGACAGGTGTTGCATCTCTTGCGGTTGCAACGGAAAGTGCCCGGGGAGGGAGTGGTATGGGAGGGAAGGGAAGAATTGACAAGGGAGCTACTGAGGGAGCGGTCTTTGCGGAAGGCAGACATGGGGGGAGATGGTAAGTTGTGGCGAGTGGTGGGGTCACGTTGGAGGTGGCGAAACTGACGGAGGATTACTTGTATGTGACGGCTGGTGGGGTGAAAGGTGAGGACTAGGTGGACTCTGCCCTTGTTGCGAGTGCGGGGATGGGGAGAGAGAGCAGTGTTGCGGGGTATGGAAGAGCCCCTGGTGCGAGCCTCATCTATGGTGGAGGAGGGGAACCCCCGTTCCCTGAATAATGAGGACATTTTAGATGCCCTGGTGTGGAACGCCTCATCCTGGGAGCAGATGCAGCGTAGACGGAGGAATTGGGAGAAGGGGATGGAGTCCTTACAGGAAGCAGGGTGGGAAGAAGTGTAGTCCAGATAGCCATGGGAGTCAGTAGGTTTATATTGAGGTTGCCAGCAGGGCTGGTGGTGCAAGGATAAGCAAAGCAATTAGGGAGGGGGAGTGAGAAGTGACCTGGAATATAATTGCAGAGGCAATAGGTGCAGGAGTAGGCCATTCGGCCCTTCGAGCCAGCACCGTCATTCATATGATCATGGCTGATCATCCACAATCAGTGATCAGAACAATGTGTAGGAACAAACTGCAGATACTGGTGTAAACCGATGATAGACACAAGATGATGATGACGATGATGGATGGGATTTATATAGCGCCTTTCTAATACTCAAGGCGCTCAAGATGCCGGACTGACTCGGCGGGACAGGCAGCATCTCTGGAGAGAAGGAGAACGAGTAATATTTCAGGTCGAGACTAAAGAAGGTGAGTGAGTGAGTGAGTGAGTGAGCCGGCGGGTCGCCTGTGCAGGTTCTGCAGAGACTGAGACGCAGCGTGACCCCGGCACAGTGTGTTTGTGACCCGGAACAATCGCAGGATGTGACGTCCGTGGAAAGTGGTCTATCGGCGCAGCGCAGCCAAGATCGAGTCTAGCGGACGCGCGGCTTCACCTTGAGGACGACGAGGCGGCGGCGGCGGCGGCGTGAGTGGAGGTGAGTGGAGGTGAGAGGAGAGGAGAGGGGAGGAGAGAGGGGAGCTAAGGGCTGCAGGGTGGGGAGGGCTGAAGATGGGGCCGAGCGGGGGGTGATTGGGGCTGGAGGGCCGAGCGGGGACGGTGAGGCGAGGGGCGAGCGGGCCCTGAGGGGCCGCATTGGGAAGGGAGTCGGGGCCCGGGACCGGCGTGGATCTGGATGCGGCCGGGGAACTGACAGAGGCTTTAGGCCGAGGGGGTCCCGGGAGCTGCGGAGTCCGGTCATAAATTCACGAATGACGGGAGCAGAATTAGGCCATTCGGCCCATCAAGTCTACTCCCCCCATTCAATCATGGCTGATCTATCTCTCCCTCCTAACCCCATTCTCCTGCCTTCTCCCCATAACCGCTGACACCCGCACTAATCAAGAATCTATCTAAATCTCTGCCTTAAATATATCCATTCACTTTGCCTCCAGTGGCAATGAATTCCACAGATTCACCTTCACCACCCACTGACCAAATATATTCCTCCTCATCTCCTTCCTAAAGAACGTCCTTTAATTCTATGACCTCTCGTCCTAGACCCTCCTCCCACTCGTGGAAACATCCTCTCCACATCCACTCGATCCAAGCTTTGCACTATCAATGAGATCCCTCCTCGTCCTTCTAAACTCCATCGAGTACAGGCCCAGTACTGTCATCATATGTTAACCTATTCATTCCTGGCGTCATTCTTGTAAACCTCCTCTGGACCCTCTCCAGGGCCAGCACATCCTTCCTCAGATATGGGGTCCAAAATTGCTCTCAATACTCCAAAGGCGGTCTGAAAGGGTTTCGGCCCGAAACGTTGCCTTTTTCCTTCGCTCCATAGATGCTGCTGCACCCGCTGAGTTTATCCAGCATTTTTGTGTACCTCCCGCTTTATAAAGTCTCAGCATTACATCCCTATTTTTTTATTCTAGTCATCTCGAAATAAATGCTAGCATTGTGTTTGCCTTCCTTACTACTGATTTTAACTTTTCGGGAATCCTGCACCAACACTCCCAAGTCCCTTTGCACCTCCGATTTCTGAATTCTCTCCCCATTTAGAAAATACTCCAATAGCCTTTATTTCTAATACCAAAATGTGCGGTTCCACACTTTTCTACACTGTATTCCATCTGCCAGCTGTCTTATTTATTGGCCCCATGGTGAGAAGCCGCCCAGGATCGATCTCGGGCATCACAAAATATTAAGGTCACCACTATTCTGATTTTCAACACATACCTGGGGATAAGCCTCCCTTCCCCACCTACCCTCCGCTGCCTCCCAAACCACGGCTTATTGTGGTCAGTGAGATGGGCCAGGACTCCACACTGTGTTTTTAGGCCATCTTTAAAAAAAAAAAAAAAAAAATCTCCCTACCTCCCCCCCTGTATATTTCTTATAGACGACTACTGGCTGGCACGTTTGTGGCACAAATGTTCCTTGTCAGCTCTTGTTTGTCTGGGTCTTGCTGTGCGCAGGAATTCACTGCTTTATTGGCTGAGGGGCTGCAAATTGAACACTGCAGTTACTACTTCGGGCTTTGTGAGAAAATTAAAGTAACTGATGAAGATGGACACAAAATGCCTGTTTACTCAGCGGGTTTGGTTTAGTTTAGAGATACAGCATGGAAACAGGCCCTTCAGTCCATCGAGTCCGTACCGACCAGCGAACCCCACATATTAACAAAAGACTACACACCCAAGGGGCAATTTACACTTATACCAAATATACAAACCCAAGCCAATTAGCCTACAAACCTGTACATCTTTGTAGTGTGGGAGGAAACCGAAGATCTTGAAGAAAACCCACGTGGTCACGAGGAGAACGTACAAACTCCGTACAGACAGCACCTGTAGGTGGGATCGATCCTGGGTCTCTGGTGCTACAAGCGTTGTACGGCAGCAACTCTACTGCTGCGTCACCGTGCTGCCCATGATGAAGTAGCATCTCTGAGGAAAAATCACATCAGGAGAGGGTGTTGTTTCGGGTTGGAACCCTTCTTCAGACTGAAGAAGATACTCGAGTCAGTACAGTCCTGAGGAACAGTGATTTTGAAGATAGCTGACCTTTAACACCAGCCAGTTAGACACAAAATGCTGGAGTAACTCAGCGGGACAGGCAGCATCTCTGGAGAGATCTCTGGTGACATTTCGGGTCGAGACCCCTCTTCAGACTGATCTGATTTAACACCAGCCTTGTTTGTCTGATGTATGACCCCAACCACAGAAATGCTTTGATCTCCATTGATTTGGCTTTACTGAGGCACAACTTGGTTATGCCACACTTTGTCAAATGCCACCTGGATGTTAAGGGCAGTCAGCCTCTCCTATGGAATTCAGCCATCTGCAGTATTGATTAAATGCTGATATTGTGATACTTGAATCATTTGCCATATTGTAAGTTTAGTATAACATTCAGCTAATCATACGATTGTTTGACTTTTCACCTTTTTTTATAGAAGGTTTATACATCTGGATCTTAACTGAGGTCTTGATTCAGAATATGGGAGCATCCACTTCAACACCATCGATTGATGTGCAAACAGCCTCTACTGCACCACAGGCAAAGACCACTTTGACCGAATGTCCAATGCATAAAGCCAAGAACGAAGGTAAATATTTTAATGTGATTGGAGTCTGAATTTGAGGGAAGAGAAGAGATTGAACTTTTTTTTTGCTTTCCATCACAGTGAGGTATGTGGAGGAGTGGATGTTTATGTTAAAATGTATTTTGTGTGTCTTGTTGCTTTTTATTGGCATGACTGTATGGCAAATCAAATTCCTTGTATGTTGCAAAACTTACTTGGCTGATAAAGTATGATTATGATTGGGAGGTCCTCCTGCATTTGTACAGAGCCCCAGTGAGACCACACCTGGAGTATTGTGTGCAGTTTTGATCCCCTAATTTGAGGACGGACATTCTTGCTATTGAGGGAGTGCAGCGTAGGTTTACAAGGTTAATTCCTGGGATGGCGGGACTGTCATATGCTGAGAGAATGGAGCGGCTGAGCTTGTATACTCTAGAGTTTAGAAGGATGAGAGGGAATCTTATTGAAACATATGATTATTAAGCGTTTGGACACACTAGAGGCAGGAAACATGTTGCCGATGTTGGGGGAGTCCAGAACCAGGAGCCACAGTTTAAGAATTAGGGGTAAGCCATTTAGAACGGAGATGAGGAAAAACTTTCACACAGAGGGTTGTGAAATATGTGGAATTCTCTGTTGGATAGGGCTCTTAAAGATAGCGGAGTCAGGGAATATGGGGAGAAGGCAGGAACGGGGTACTGATTGGGGATGATCAGCCATGAACACATTGAATGGCGGTGCTGGCTCGAAGAGCCGAATGGCCTACTCCTGCACTTATTGTCTCATATTATGATTTTATTTGAAACCGATCAGTAAATTTCTCATTTTAAATCAGTGTTTTGTTTTCAAAATATTTTAAAGATGGAAGATTTTACAGTTGAGAAGTTTAAGATGCCTCTTGGAATTTGTGCATGGTCTTCATAATGTGTTCAGCCAAGTGAGCAAGACAACTTAGCATGTTAGAAAATAAGGGTATTGTGCACATGACTGTTTATCTTCCACGTGAATGAGTATTTTGCACATCTTAGTCGTGAGGTAACAACCGACTAAGAGGTAACATTAATCACTGCAAATGCTTAATGTCTGTAACCAGAATTTTCCATGAGCAAAATAAATTGCGGTGGGGAGGATTTCAGGGCTGTAGCAATGAAATTGCACTGATGTCTTTAATTACATTGTTTAATTGATATTTTTTCCATTGTGCATCCTAGCAGGTTGTCCAATGCATCAGGCAACTGCAGCAGCCACTTCAGCAGAGAATGCATCGTATCCAATTCCATCACATCAGGAGAGGGCATATGAATACGTGGAGTGCCCCATGAGAACGGGTGACAGACCAGAAGCAGACACAATTGATCCCAGTAATATGGTAAGAAGGAACAGCTTTGTTTTAATCAATCAACTTATAGCAAGACACATTAATTCCGCAGGAAGTCGGCGGCAGCAACGGTTGGAACACGTCGGCAACAGTGAATGGCCAGGTGAAATGGCAATAGCCAAAGATGAGCGGGATTGTGCAGACGCCGTAGGTTCGTATGGTGCTGCCATTCGTGGCAGTTAACGAGGGCCCCTGCTTCCCAGAACAAGTGTCCACCCCCGATGGGGGCAAAATGCTGACTTCAGCCCATGGCCACCAGGGATCGCCGTCCTGAGTGCCGGTCCCATGTGTAGAGGTGGTGTATCTGGCCGACCGCCGAAGTGCTTACTGGCGGCCGGCCTCGGCAATTTGCGGAGATTAGCTGGGCGAGCGGCATTGGCGGGCCGCGGAACCCCATCGTTGGTGGACACTCGTAGCACCACTTCCTTTTACCGGCTTCCCCCGGAGCGGGGGACTCAACTGTGCCCCCCGTGGGCAAGGCCCCTGGTCCCTGTGTTTTCGGCTGTTGACACCCGATCGAGCGAACCGCGGCCCTGCTTCTTGGATAGCCACAGCTCATCGGCACGTTCTGCTAGCTGCAGGGGATCGTCGAAGTTCTCACCTGCGAGGAGCAGGCGAATGTCATCCGGCAACTGCCCCAGGAAGGCATATTCAAAGAGCAGGCAGGGCCGGTGGCCGTCCATCAGCGTAAGCATTTTGCTCATGAGGACCGATGGCTTGCAGTCGCCAAGCCCGCCCATGTGGATGAGCCGCACCGCTCGATCCAGGCGGCTGAGCCCGAAGGTATGGAGAAGCAGCGCCTTGAGGCCCTCATACTTATCGGCAGCTGACTGCTCGCGTAGGTAACGCACCGAGCTACCGCCGTCTCCTGATCGAGTGTGGCAACCATGTAATAGTAGCGGGTGCCGTTGGCTGTGATTCGGTGGATGTGGAACTGGGCCTTGGCCTGCTGGAACCATACCTGGGGCTGCGAGGTCAAGAAGATCGGCAGCTTAAGCACGACAGCGTTTTGTTGGGCCGGATCGGCGGCAATGGCCAGTTGAGCGTCCGTATTTGAGATCCAACTATTTTGGACCGTCAGGGTCACCAATATAGCGAGACACGTGTTGTCAAACTAGTGATATTTAATAGATTAACACAGAACAGCTCTCAGAACCATAACAAGGGGCAAGGGTGTTACCAGCAGTATATATATACCCCAGGGGAGACCCGTGACCTGCTCTTCCCGCCAAACTAAGTCACACGACCCAACCCACGGAACCGAGGGTTCACACCACGAGTGGCTAACCACCAGGCGCCGCCACAAATGAATATTGTTCATGTTTTTCCAGTTTCTTCAATTTATTTTGCCGTTACCATAGTTAAGCATTGGTTTCAAAACCCTTGGTTATAAAGGATTCAACGAATACATTAGGTAGACTATAAAAGTTGTTCCCTTCTGGTTTAGTTTTAATCTATTTATTAATGAAAACTGTTTGGCTGCACAATTGAAACTTGATCCCCAGTTAGTTGCAGTCAGTAAGCACTCCCTAGGGGTATTGCATAGTGACGTTCATGAAATTAATTTTTTTTAATGCCACAGTATGAATTTGAATAAATTTCATGTACAAATAAATTGTAAAATTAGTTATAAACTTACAACAAATTATAGAAACGTTAGGTCCCGATGTAATGAAGAAAATTAAACTACAACTGAAATACCATTAAAGCAATGAGTATAAATAGTGATTTTAGGTTTTTAAAGTTTTTTCTTTCGAAGATGACGTCAAATCCGATTTTATTTTTTGCAGCTGTATTAATCTTGTGTTCGATATTATGCACTTGGACATTTTTCAGTTAATATTATCACCTTGTTACTTATGTTTTGTAGATGCCACCACCTAACCAGCAGCCAGCAACAGATCAACCATTCCCCCTTTCTGTATCCAGAGAAGAATCTTCCATTCCTCGATCTAACTCAGAGAAGCATTGGGTATATCCTTCTGAACAGATGTTTTGGAATGCCATGCTTAAGAAAGGGTATATAGATGTTTTCTAGCTTGTATCACAGATACTCAGATTTTTTTAAATGCCTTCATTTTTCCATGGAGCTCAATAAGAAAGGTGTTTAAAAGAGGATGAAAACAGGGGTTGTCTGTCCAAAAATTGTTACTGCTGTAGCCTAATGAGAATTACTTTTGTCTACAAAACTGGTATACAAAATCCCTTTGGGCAGCACGGTGGCGCAGCGGTAGAGTTGGTCCCTCACAATGCCATAGAACCAGGGTTCGGTCCTGACTACGGGTGCTGTCTGTAAGGAGTTTATACGCTCTCCCCATGATCGCGTGGGTTTTCACAGGGTGCCCCGGTTTACTCCCACACTCCAAAGATGTACTGTTTTTTTCGGTGAACAATGGAGGGCCATACATAGTAAGATCTTTTCACTGTAGAAGAGATATCTAATACAGCAGGGCGTGGGTTCAGGATAAAGACTGAGGTTTAGAGGGAATCTGAGGAGGGACTTTCTCACGGGTTGGTTGAAATCTGGAACACTCCCAAACCAGTAGTAGAGACAGACTTTTGCAACGTTTAAGAATGAGTACGTGAAATGCCAAGGCATAGAAGCCTCAGACCAAGTGGTAGTAAATAGTATTGATAGAGATTTAAATGTTATGGTTGGCATGGATGTATTTGGCCAAGTGGCCTAGTTCTTGCTGTATGACTGACTTTATCTTTTTGAGCCATGGTTTTGAACCAACATTGCTATATTTCAAAATAGTATTTTGTTCCACTGTTGTTTTACAGATGGCGTTGGCATAAAGATGACTTAGCACCTCATGATATGACAAATATCATCAAGATCCATAATCAGAACAATGAACAAGCCTGGAATGAAATACTCAAGTGGGAAGCACTCCATGCCAAGTTAGTACAACTGATGAAAGTAGATGCAGCAATTGAACGGTGCAGTGATCTTTGCCGTAACTTGTGTTATTTTACTTCATGAATGAAGTTTATCTTTAAAGTGTCAAATTCAGTTTATTGAATTCTTTGCAAAATTAAATTCTTGGTAGATTAAATTTCCTCTGATGTTCTCAGTGATTAATGGCATTTTGGTTTTGAATGCATGTTATTTACTACCTGTAGTAAGCTTTTTGTTTTTCACAGCTTTGATGCAACAATGTGGGAAGGTTAGAAAGAAATGGTGTAAATTTTATTGTGGTCACCAGCTTCCTAATACTATCGGGACAGTAGTGCCTGTAAAGGTGAATTACCCACTAGGGTATGTTATCTCCTGTGCTGAAATCACGTTCTTGCTATTCTTTTGTCTCTTTTCTTGAATAAGCAAGTGAACTTTAAAAGTCCTTGCAGCCACTGAATACGATTATCAGGCCATTCTGTCTTGTGAACATACTTCCACACAATAATACATTGTACTCTTGCAATGCACAGCTATATATTTAGTCAGCTGTGATACTGTAAACTGTTTTTTCAAGTGGCCCACATAGAATAATAATTATGAAAGATTGGGCGGCGGAATATTCTGGACGTAATTCAGTAAGAGTCCAGTAGAACAGATTCCATAATGTTTTTACAAGTTTCTCTTTATGTTCATAGCTGCTGTAGTCAGAATATCTGACCGTTTAGTGATTTTATGAGAGTAGAGAAAACAATTGATTCACAGAATAGACTGTAAAGAGAAGGTTTAGATTATTGATATTCTGCTATTCATGTTTGATCTGCGATATAATTCCATATACTTGCTTTTTCTGCAAAATCTTCTTTATTTCTTCGGGTTAACATAATGATGTCAGTTTCTAAAGTTAAAATTAACATTTGAAGCAGCTTTGGTTGTCATTTTCTGGAGAAGCACTTTTCCTAATTATATACCTGAAAGGCTTGGCTCATTTTCCAACCATATGATGTCCCCTATTTTAGGACTCTCCAGGCAGCAATAAAAAGGAGCTCTGGTATTAGTACGTTTGAGATGTGGACGCCTCTTTGCAAGATTAGTGACAGGAATATATGTTAATGAACCTCATTCACAAAGCATGAATGCACAGCCACTTGTTACATCAATGTAGGTAATGTTGTTGGATATTAATGTCAGTTATGCAAATTTAAAAGCATTAATATTTTTGTTTGGTATTATAGAGAATGTCCCTGTGGGCCTACACTAGTTCGCTTTGGGGGGAAAGCAAACGAGTATTCACCACGAGCTCGAATTCGTTCTTTAATGGGGTAGGTTTCAAACTGTTTTGGAATTAATATTTAATGATTAGATAATGCAACAATTTATTTGTCTTGCTTGAATGAATGAGTACTTTTTGATGTGTTTGAGAAATTGGTGATTTCAGGGCAGGTATTGCTGAATGCAAAAAGATGTTCTTCTGGATGCTAAGAATGTAGTTGTTGTGGAAAGCATACACTGACAATTACGTTCTTTTTTTAAGTGAGCATAATTATGATAAACTATTTGTTTCCGCAGTGGAAACGTTACAAAGCACTTCATAGGATGTTGCCAAACAAGAAATTGTCTTCAGTCTTGTGAGATATCAGGCAAGCACCCAAACAGTTGGTCAAAGAATGTGCATTTTAAGCAGTGAGTTTAAGTAGGCAGTTGATAGGGTAAGAATTCCAGAGTTTAGCGACTCCATGCCAACTGAAAGGCCTTTGTACGCTAATCCCATTTCCTGCATTTGGCGCATATTCACCTTTTTCCTTTCCAACTCATGCACTTGCTCCAAATTAGTTTTTATATGCTGCCTTTAGCACCATCTGGTATCTTACTCCATATACCCAGTAAGTGGGAAGAACTTGACCATCAGATTTCTAAACAGTTCCTATCTCATCTAAATAGTTCTTGTTATCAGGCAACTGAGCCATCCTACCAACAACTAGAGAGCTGTCCAGAGCTACTATCTACCTCAATGGAGACCCTCGGATTATCTTTGATTGGACTTTACTGGACTTTATCTTGTACTGAACGTAATTCCCTTTATCATGTATCTGTATACTGCAGATGGCTCTATTGTAATCATGTATTGTCATTTTGCTGACTGGTTCGCACGCAACAAAGGTTTTTCACTACCTCAGTACACATGACATTAAACCAAATTCAACTCGACTGATCTTAAACCTATGAACTCTAGTTTAAGACTCCCTTATCCTTGGAAAGGCATTGTGATTACCTACCCTGTCTGCTTCCCTTTATATCATTTTATAAACCTTTACCCCATAGCCTCCTTTCCTCCAAGGAAAAGAGCCCTAAACTATCCTATCACTCCTTATAACTCAAACCCTCCAGTCCAAGCAACATTTTGCACTCTTTTCTACCACATTCTTTCTATAGTGTGTTAACCAAAACTGCACACAATTTTCCAATTGTGTCCTAACCAATGTCTTGCACAGCTGACAAAAGAAATTCCTCATCTTGTTCCTAAAGGAACGTCCTTTAATTCTGACACTATGACCTTTGGTCCTAAACTCTGCCATTAGTGGAAACACCCTATCCACATCCATTCAATTCAAGCCTTGCACTATTCGATAAGTTTCAATGAGATACTGCCTCCTCCTTCTAAACTCCAGCAAGTACAGGGCCAGTGCCATCAAATGCTCATCATATGTTAACCCACTCATTTGTGGCATCATTCTTATAAACCTTCTCTGGATCAAGTCAAGAGTCAAGAGTGTTTTATTGTCATATGTCCCAGATAGGACAATAAAATTCTTACTTGCTGCAGCACAACAGAATATGTAAACATAGTACATAACGGGAGAAAAAAAGTTCAGTGTGTATATATACACATGCACACATAATAAATAAACAACTATAGTGCAATAATAATAATAATAGTTCGTTGTAGGTCAGAGCTTATATGTTTTCGTGTTTAAAAGCCTGGTGGCTGTAGGGAAGAAGCTGTTCCTGAACCTGCACGTTACAATTTTCAGGCTCCTGTACCTTCTTTCCGATGGCATTGGTGAAATGAGTGTAGGTGGCCAGGATGGTGTGGGTCTTTGATGAAGTTGGATGCCTTTTTGAGGCAGCGACTGCAGTAACTCCCTTCGATGGAGGGGAGGTCAGAGCCGGTGATGGACTGGGCAGTGGTCACAACCTTTTGCAGTCTTTTCCGCTCCTGGACATTCAAGTTGCCGAACCAGGCCACGATGCAACCAGTCAGAATGCTCTCTACTGTGCACCTGCATCCACTCTAGGGCCAGCACACTCTTCCTCGGATATGGGGTTCAAAATTGCTCTCAATACTCCAAATGCAGTCTGACCCGTGCTTTGTAAAGCCTCAGCATTACATCCCTGTTTTTGTATTTAAGTCCTCTCGAAATATATCCTATTATTACGTCTGCCTTCTTTACTACCGATTCGAGTTAGAAATTAATTTTTGGGGAAACCTGCACCAGCATCCCCAAGTCCCTTTGCACCTCCGATTTCTGAATTCTCTCCCCAGTTAGTCATATGAAGTCCTAATTCCTAAGACTGAATACCTCTGATGAAGGTAAACAAACCAAATGCTTTCTTCACTACTCTGTCGCCATTTTCAATGAACTGTGGTCTTGCGGCCTAAGGTCCTTGCGTGCATCAATGGGTCTTGGGGGTCTCCTTGCCTGGACAGCATTAGATGACACACAATACAATATATCACACATATCTGGATTAAATATCATTTGCCACGGCTCCATCCAAATTTCCTGTTTATCTACGATCCCCCTGTCTGCTTCCCTCATAATTTTATAAACCTCTTCCTCTCGGCCAACCCAAAGCTTCCTAGGCTCGATCCCTTGAGCACCGATCCACACCATCTACAGCTCTGCCAATCTTCGTGCCATCAGCAAATTCTCGTGGCATCTATTCTTGTTCCACTGGTTATAGACTTAATGGTCAAATAAACCACTGTGCCACAGCCCTCTGCCTCCTATCACCAAGCCAATTTTAGATCCAGTTTGCCAAGACACCATCATATACTTATTTAAACTCTGATCTTGTTAATGTGTATATGTGTGTGTGTATGTGGTTGTCTTTACATCTTTGCAAAAATACTACGTGGTAACGATTACATTTTTACATATTCCGATTGACATTTTTCCCATCGAGGCCGGGATCACCTCATCTGAACATTTCATGCTTTATTTCTCGACTTATTCTCAACTCATTACTGATTAAAATAAAAGTATTTGAAATTAAAACCACCATCTTCAAATGATGATGTCACAATGGCTCAGCGGGCAGTGCTAAGCCTCAGTGAAGATTTCATCCTATATTTGACACGTTATTCGCGATTAATGCTTTAAAAATGCCAACTTTCACAAGATTTTTACATATTCTGTTTCACATTTTCCCCTCTAGGCAGAGATCACTTTCACTGAACATTTTATGCTTTATTTCTCGACATTACTGATTATAGTTTAAAAAAATCAAAATACCTTCAATTTCTAACTGACCAGCTTCAACTGATGACGTCACAAAGGCAGCTTCAACCGATGACATCACAATGGATAGACAAGCAGAGGGAGGGCAAATTGCTATTGCAACACGCAGGGAAGTGCAATTGGAATTTTTTTTAAAGATCACTGCTGAGGTAGGCAAGGGAAGTGCTGGAATCTTACATTCGGGATTGGCTTGAGTTGGAGGACCATGCCTCCCGTGGGGGCTACGGGTAGGGAACGGGTGCGTTGGCGCAGACCCAAAGGGTCTGCACTTGGTCTAGTGTACTCTAATTTTCTGTACCTCCCTACTGTGCAAGTCTGCTTAAAAGCCTATATGACCAAGTCTATCACCTTCTTCCATTTCATCAATTAACCTTGAAAATCTTAATTAGATTTGTGAGGCAGGATTTCTCGTGTACAACGCCATCCCCTGTCTTTCCAAGTAATCGTAAATCCTATCCGTAAGAATGTTTTTCAATAATTTCCCTACTTGAAATGTCAGGCTCACCAGCTGTAGTTTCTTCGCTTGCTCCAAGGAATTGCTTTTAAGAATGTTCCAATTTTAGTTTCAAAACATAGACCTGATTATATTTCATTTTATGAGTGTGAGGCTGTGTGGATACCCGGAATATTGTAGCCATTGAATTGTTCATGTGTTTTGCTTGGAGCAATACTTTATCATTAAAGGAAGGGCTATGAACCTTCTTGAATATGGGAACAACATTAGCTACCTTTCCAGTGTTCTGGAACCTCGACACTAGCAGTCAGAATTTTAAAGAAAAAATACACGGAGACACTGACTAAAATGCTTGTGAAATTAATATATTTTTAAAATTCCATGTATTTAATGTCCTCCATGATGTCACTTCCATTAATTGCAGGTAAATATGCTACATGATAAAGATGTCAATGTTATACTTAGAACATAGAAAGGTACAGCATGGGAACAGGCCCTTCGGCCCATAATATCTGTACGAAGCATGAATGAATAAATGAGTACGTTTATTAGCCATGTATTACATACAAGGAATTTGCTTTGGTGCTCCTCCCGCCAAGTCAAAGTCAAATTTATTCGTCACATGCACCACCAACTAAGGTACAGTGAAATGAATTTGCCATGTAGCGATAGAGTTGAAAAAAAGAACACACAATACATAATAGAATTCAACATAAACATCCACCATAGCATCCCTCACTGTGGTGGAAGGCAACAAAGTTTAGTCAGTCCTGCTTTGTTCATCTGTGGTCGGGGCCATAAACCTTCTGTAGTCGCCGCTATGGACGGCCGGATGTACAGGCCCTCTCGTCGGATGATCGAAACTCCGACGTCGGGACAGTCGAATACACTCCGCGGCTTGGAGTACCCAAATCGGCCACTTTCTTACCGCGGCTTCATGATGTTATAGGCCGGCGGTCGGAGCTCTTCTCCGCCAATCCCCAGCAAGGGATCCCAGGCTCTGGATGGCAAGTCCGGATGGCAAGCCGGATGGCCACGCCCGAGGCTAGAAGCTCCGCAGATCACAGCACCATGATGCCAAAGTCACCAGGCCAGCGATCGGAGCACTCCTTTCTGGCGACCCCCGACAAGGGTTCGCCCCCGCTCCGCGATGGAAAGTTCACGCTGCACCCGCTGCTGAAGCTCTGGGCCCGACTCCGGGAAAGGCCGCTCCAATCCAAGCTGTTAGGCTGCGATAGGGGAGGCGAGAAGCGACATGGAAAAAGTCGCCTCTCCGTCGAGGAAGTGACTGAAAAACGGTTTCCCCCTTTTCTCCCCCACCATATCAAGAGACACTAAAACAAACATTTGGACATACTAAAAAATAAGAAGAAAAATGACGAAATAACAAAGTGACAACATGACATACAGTGACAGGTAGGAATGACACATAAAACATTAAACATTAATAATAAAACATTATTGATTAATCATGTGAATTAAATAAAATACCAGAGCAAAGGGAGGCTACAGAATTTTGGTTATTGAGTAGAGCTACAACTCGTGGGGGGAAAAAGCTGTTTTTATGTCTGGCTGTGGCAGCTTTTACAGTCCGGAGTCGCCTTCCAGAGGGAAGTGATTCAAAGAGTTTGTGGCCAGGGTGAGAGGGGTCAGAGATGATGCTTATTGTCCTGTAAGATAACTTGCATTCAGTTGATTTATTTTAAACCCCACTAGGTATGAACTACCCTTTGATCGGCATGATTGGATTGTGAATCGTTGCGGGAAAGACGTCCGATATGTAATTGACTACTATGATGGAGGCGAGGTTGACAAGTCAACTTACCAGTTTACTGCTCTGGATGTGCGTCCTGCACTGGATTCACTTACTGCAGTGTGGGACAGGATGAAAGTGGCATGGTGGCGCTTGACATCGTGAACTTTACTTGAATTGTATTATTCACTGCACTTGCACCTATGCATTACAATTTTTCAATTAAAATGGAACTAACCATGAGTAATAACTGGACACATTTGTGTACACTCAGCATTGCCTTTGCCCAGATGTTTCTCATTTGAATGTTCAGCTATTTTATACCATTTGCTATTTCTGTTCAAACAGCTGGTCCTTATCCATATAATTTGTGTATTATTTATGCTCAATAGTATTCTATACATACATTGTTGGTAATTTATCAGACGGGCACAATCATCCATCTTCTCATTGAGTGAAGTTATTGAAAAAGAATGCTCCAAGGAATTGCTTTTAAGAAAGTTCCAATTTTAGTTAAAAAAAAGTTGGACCTGATTACATTTCATTTTTTCGAATTTGAGTCTGAATGGAATTCCAGGAATATTTGTAACCATTAGATTGATCATGTGCTAGGCATGGGCAGTACTTTAAAATGGTATTATTAGATGTAAGCCCCGTGCTCTCTTGTCTTCAGTACTGAGCTAAAGCACTAAAACGCTCATGGGAGTGGCTGAATTTTAGTAATCGTCCATATGCACCAAAGAGCTGATGAGTTCTGCAAAATGGAAATTCCAGCTACCACTTTTAGGTTTTCAACAAAAGCTTCAGAAAACTACTGGTTTGCCTTCTTAATTTTTTCATGGTGCTCTTGTCATCTTTATTGCGGATAATAAATTTATCTCAAATGGATCTGCAGTGAAATTGACTTGGTTATTTTTGAAGCCAATTTCCACCTTGCCATTGTGTTCGCATGGATCATATTTGACTCATGTTTTGATATCCCCTTGGGTCAACTATTAGTTTTCATGCCAATTCCAAAAACTGCCACACCAGTCTTGAGTAGATCAATTTTCATCTTGTGGTTTGTCGTGGCTTCTTTCCAAACTCTGTTTGTTCCTCCATATGTTATGTGCTCTGGCATCAGTGATTTAATTGTGCTTTTCCTTTACCTTAACCATGGCTTCTCCTATCACAGACTATCTCCCCCTGTCTTTATGGTACTTAATTTCATCCCCCTCCCAGTCTGAACCATGTGATAGTCTAATCATTAGAGAAATGCAAATTGGGTGACTGCAGATCACTCTTCAATGGATATTCTGAAGGCCTAGTGAATCTCTTTTGGACTGACTCCAATACTGGTATATTCTTTAATTTGTTCTCTGTACCTTCAATATCTCGTTTCCCATATCCCTGACTCTCAGTCTGAAGAAGGGTCTCGACTTGAAACGTCACCTATTCCTTTTCTCCAGAGATGCTGCCTGACCCGCTGAGTTGCTCCAGCTTTTTGTGTCTGTCTCCAATCAGCAATGTTGACGATGGGAAAATTTGATAAAGGTAATGTCAATGGGAGGTGGTTAGATTCTCTTGAAGATGTATGTGGTATTGCTGTGGCATGAATGTGTACCATTTCAAGCTGGATTGTTGTCCAGATCTTGGAATAATTATAAATAATTACAAATGGAACTTAAGCAAGATGATCTGGAATGGTTGGTTCCAGGCTCCTCCCTGTATAACCCATGCAATGATCCCTCAGGCTCATCTCTATAAGCATATGGAGAGCTTTCCCATTATATCCCTTTGGCTTTGATTTACCAATCCAATTGCTGGCCAAATGATGTCCAGGGTTGTCACTTTTACCTGTTAAGGCTGTACTGGAACAGTTTGACTAAAGACTGCTCGAGCCCAAACCTTAAAGACTAGCTGAGATATTGGGTGCCATCTCCAATGAGCTCTGGTATTTTTGATGTTGCAGCCGAATTAGTTTGGCATAAAACTGGTTCTGTCATCTAATGAGGAGATCTTTATGGATTACCTTCTTGGCAACTGGGCTAATCTGGCAGTTTTACTCCTTGGACTTCGTAAGTAGTTGTACCAACAACCCACTCTTGGTGAAGTCTCTGACAGTCCATTCTGTACTCTAGCTGTCACTGCTAACTTTTTCAAAGAGACATTCAAAATGTAGGATTACTGATTCATCAGCTGAAGGAGACTAAGCGATGATAACCAGGAGATATACTTGACATTGTTTGACCTGATGTTGTAAATCTGCCTGGAGCTCACGTGAGGACTCCAGAGCCATTCCCTTCTGACCACACAGCACCAACTGGAGCATCCAGTTTCTGGAACATCTATGCTGCTGGCCAGATGAGGTGTTTCCAACCATTAAGTTGTCAAGAGTCAAGAGATGGTGGCTGCACTGGAGTCTCGATCAGCTTTCCCAACGTTTGGCATAATATCCAAACTGGGTGACTCTAAAGGATCAGTCCTTTCCACCTCTAGCATCATTCATTTCTGTCTCTGCCTCAGCTAGTTGGCTCATTCATTACTTCTACATTTCAGTATTTTACTGAACATTGAACTAACTTCATTTGTCTTTGCTGTAAATCTCCAAAACTCTCAGTGGATCCTATCGCACTTTGCTATCTGACTCGTGCTTAAGAATTGCTAATTTGTAACATTTCCACCCTCAACTTCAAATCCTTTCTTGATCTTGACTGTAATCTCCATCAAATAACCTCTTGAGATATTTGCTTTCAAATTCTGGCCTTGGTCATGAAGTGAACCTCTGCCTTTTAAGAAGCATTTTAAAATCAACCTTTCTGACCAAGTCTTTAGTCATCTCCAATTATGTGTTCTTTCTGCTCTGGCATGTTTACTTACGAAGCATTTGGAATGCTTAGCTAGATTGGAGGCAGTTCACTCACATTGAACCCAGTGCCTCTAGGAGGCTCATTATCAATGCACTGTAGTTTGGAATGATTGCACAGCTTGTTAGGTCATGTCCAACTTTGGGTCAGATTTCATGTACAGGTCGTCTTAGAAAGGACATGGATTTTCTTTCCTAAAAGACATTTGAAATTAATATGGATATTTAATAAAATGAAGGTCTCATGGTTAACATTACTAATGCCAGATTTTAAAATTCCAGACTTATTAACTGCATTAAAATCCCCCAGCTGTCCCGATCTCGTGTCTGAATTGTGTCTCAGGATCATTAGTCCAGATCTCTGAATTATAGCTGAGTGACATAATCACTATGGTACCAGACATGCTATCTGATAAATTGTTCTATTGGCACTGAAGGGTGGTTATTGCTTAATAATTTCGCCAGGTCTAAAATCAATGTCAATATTTGCCAGGATTCTTATAGAGAGCAGTTTAATCCATCTATTAATTCAGTTTTGCCATGTAATACATCCACCTCACAGGCAGCTGCAGTAAAGCTAGCTGCATGAAGGTGGATGAGTTTAGTTTATTGTCACGTGTACCAAGGTATAGCAAAAAGCTTTTTTAAACGTTGCGATAGTACCTTCCTCAACTACCTCCTCCAGCAGGTTGTTTTACACACTCTTTGTGTAAAAAAATAAATAAATAAATAAATAAATAAGTCACCCTTCAGAATCCCATTAAATCTTTCCTATGAGAATGCAGGGTGACTTGGACAGGTTGGGTGAGTGGGCAGATGCATGGCAGATGCAGTTTAATGTGGATAAATGTGAGGTTAATCGCTTTGGTAGCAAAAACAGGAAGGCAGATTACTATCTAAATGGTGTCAAGTTGGGGAAAGGGGAAGTACAACGGGATCTGGGGGTCCATGTTCATCAGTGAATGAAAGTAAGCATGCAGGTACAGCAGGCAGTGAAGAAACAGAATGGCATGTTGGCCTTTATAACAAGAGGAGTTGAGTATAGGAGCAAAGAGGTCCTTCTGCAGTTGTACAGAGCCCTAGTGAGACCACACCTGGAGTATTGTGTGCAGTATTGGTCCCCTAATTTGAGGCAGGACATTCTTGCTATTGAGGAAGTGCAGCGTAGGCTTGCAAGGTTAATTCCCGGGATGGCGGGACTGTCATATGCTGAGAGCGGCTGAGCTTGAATACTCTGGAGTTTAGAAGGATGAGAGGAAACTTATTGAAACACATGAGATTATTAAGTATTTGGACACGCTAGAGGCAGGAAACATGTTCCCGATGTTGGGGGAGCAGAACCAGGGCCACAGTTTATGAATAAAGGGCAAGCCATTTAGAACGGAGATGAGGAAATGCTTTTTCTCACAGAGAGTTGTGAGTCTGTGGAAGTCGGTTCTCTGGATACTTTCAAGAGTGAGCTAGATAGGGCTCTTAATGATAGAGGAGTCAGGGGATATGGGGAGAAGGCAGGAACGGGATACTGATTGGGGATGATCAGCCATGATCACAATGAATGGCGGTGCTGGTTCGAAGGGCCGAATGGCCTATTCCTGCACCTATTGTCTATTGTCTCCCGCACCTTAAACCTATGTCCTATGGTTCTCGATTCTCCTATGGGCAAAAGACGTGCGTTTCACTGATCTATTCCTCTCATGATTTTGTACACTTCTATAAGACCACCATTCATCCTCCTGCACACAAATTTACATGGGCTTCCAGCTGGGGTCAGTGATAACCGTTTGAGATGAGAAAATACATGTGATTTTGATCTTGTGCCAGCACCCAGATATTTAAATTGACTGAAGCTCAAAATGATTCTAAAAAAGTTTATCTCCCATTGCCAGTAATTCAACATGGAGCCTTGCTGAGGTGTGTGGTACAACATCATATTGTAACCCTAGGTTCTTTAGTGTTGAATTATTCCAGTCACTCTGGGCTGCGGGAAAAATCAGGCTACAGTTCGGTTTATTATTTTCTTTAATCACAGGCAATCACATTAGTCGGCAACTCAACATGCAGGCTCCATAAGTCCAACAGGGGGCTTTTTGCTCTACACAAAATAGGTTCCCAATACATGGCTGAGAACCACAACGTGAAAGATGTTGGCGACACCAGGGGAGGGGGAGCGGGAGAGTGGACAACATGACGGTTGACCGGAAGAAGTGGTCGTGTCACCGGGTGCCGCAGCTCCGCGAGAGAGCAGGGAGCCCCAGGGTGACCCCGTGCTCCTGATGGTGCTGTCAGCAAGTGATGGGGCATCTCGCTGGCCGCCCTGAAGAAAGCGCTGCCGGCCAGCTTGGCGGCCAGCAAACCTCCGGTATTTAAAATAAAATATTGGTCCTGATATCAATATTAACTTACCCCACGATTGAAACACGTTCACAAGTTATAGGAGTAGAATTAGGCCTTTTGGCCCATCGAGTCTACTCTGCCATTCAATCAGTCTGAAGAAGGGTTTCAGCCTGAAACGTTGCCTATTTCCTTCGATCCATAGATGCTGCTGCACCCGCTGAGTTTCTCCAGCAATTTTATCTACCTTTGATTTTCCAGCATCTGCAGTTCCTTCTTAAACAAATCATAGCTGATCTCTGCCTCCTAATCCCATTCTCTTGCCTTCTCACCACAACCCTTGACACCCGTTCTAATCAAGAATATCATTGCCTTAAAACTATCCACTGACTTGGCCTCCACGGCCCTCTGTGGCAATGAGCTGCACAGATTAACTATCCTCTGACCAAAGAAGTTCCTCCTCACCTTTCTAAAAGAGCGCCCTTTAATTCTGAGGCCATGACCTCTAGTCCTAGACTCTCCCACTAGTGGACACATCCTTTCCACATCCACTCTATCTCTGCCTTTCATTATTCTGTAAGCTTCAATGAGATCATCCCTCAACCTTCTAAACTCCAGCGTGTATAGGCCCAGTGCTGTCAGACATTCATCATATGCTAATCCACTCATTCCTGGAATCATTCTTGTCAACCTCCTCTGGACCCTCTCCAGAACCAACACATCCTTCCTCAGATATGGGGCCCAAATTTGCTCACAGTACTCAAAATGCAGCCTGGCCAGGCCTTATAGAGTCTTACCATTACGAGCAAATGATTAAAAGGTGATCAGTTTAAATGTGTCTAGAAAGCTAAATGTTAAATTAAAAGCTTGACTATAACGCTGCATGAATTGCACGTTACCATATTTACACATGTACAATAGTACTCTAGGCTTGGAGAGAGTGGATGTGGAGAGGATGTTTCCATTAGTGGAGAGTCTAGGACTAGAGGTCATAGCCTTAGAATTAAAGGACGTTCTTTTAGGAAGGAGATGAGGAGAAATGTCTTTAGTCAGAGGGTGGTGAATCTGTGGAAATCATTGCCACAGAAGCTGTAGAGGCCGTCAGTGGATTTTAAGGCTGAGATAGATAGATTTTTGATTAGTCCAGGTGTCAGAGGTTATGGGGAGAAGGCAGGAGAATGGGGTTAGGAGGGAGAGATAGATCAGCCATGATTGAAGCGTGGGAGAACTGTTGTGGAGTGCGCGGGGTGGAGTGGGGGGGGGGGACCAAGAGGAGGAGTCGGCGTGCTTTGTAACTCTGTCAAGGCCATAGGTGGCTGCTATTTGTATACATTGGGTATGCAAGCAAAGAATTCCACTGTGCCTTATCACATGTGACAATAAAGTATTCCATTCCATTCCATAAACTAAGACTACAATATCATTGGGTGCCATTATCCACAGAGTCAGCAGGGGGAACTAAAACCATGTCGCTGGAAACACTGGGAGAAGCAGCAGAGCCATTTAGACTTTCTGTAAATAACTATTTTTTTCCAGTAAGCTGCAAGTATAAGAAGTAATGTAAATGAATAATAAAATATTTAAAATGGATGTTTATTTTAAAGTATTCCTGGAATGTCTTATTGAATTGATATCAATCATTTAATGGATTAGTGTAAAGTATATTTTATTGGAGATATTGCATGAAAACACAAAGTCTACACCATCAATCATCCATTAACACTCTTTTTATACCATCCCACCTCCTCATCCACTCTCTACACGACAGGGGCAATTATTTTTTAACAAGGCCTATTAGCTTACAAACCTGCACGTCTTTGGGAAATGGGAGGAAACCGGAGCACATGGAGGAAGCCCACGCGGTCCCAGAGAGAACGTGCAATCTCCACACAACCAACACCCAAGGTCAGGATCAAACCCGGGTCTCTGGTGTTGTGGGGTTGTGCCATTGTGCCACACAGGTTATAGCAAATTCAACATACGTTAAGTATTTTAAAATAGTGTAAGGATGAGAAGCATAGCACAATGGTGTTAAATCAGAAAATAACATTGACTGCAATTAGTGTGTCGATACAGGATTATGTTAAAGTTTGCAAGATGTAAGGTTGGGGCACCAATGCATACCGTGGTGTGCTTAAACCGTTTTGCATTGTATCCATCAACAGAGAGGCCCATAACCTTGATAGATGGACCCTGACCTGAAGATGTAGTTGCAAATGTTCTGTATTGTGTTTTGTGATACATTTTGTGATCCCTGTTATTTCTTATGGAGATTCTTCTGAAGTCTGCAAGCAATCATTGGTATAAATCGGCATTAAATCAAAATAAATAGTCCTTCATGATCTCAGGATGTCTTCAGGATCCTACACGTTATTCCCTTTATCATGTATTTGTACACTGTGGATAACTCAATTGTAATCATGTGTTATCTTTCTGCTGACTTTCCGTTTTAGGTGTACGTGACAATAACCTAAACTCAAACCTAACGCAGTGGTACTTTTGTTTATATGTTCATGTTTCAGGACATCAATGATGTGTGGACATCAAAGATCGGAAACAATAACTTTGTTTCTCTTTCCACAATTGCTGCCTACCCTAGCTTTCCAACATATCCTGTTCCTACTTCAGATTTCCAGCACATCTCATGTTTGGCTTTTGAGGGGAAACAAATTCTTACTTTCTTAACACAGCTAAGATTGTTAGTAGATAATCATACTGGCAAAGATTATTTTTGATATCTGACTTCCTAGCCAGAGGGAATGACTACTACACGAATAGTACAGATTCATTAGACAATAGGTGCAGGAGTAGGTCATTCAGCCCTTCGAACCATTCAATGTGATCATGGCTGATCATCTGCACTCAGTACCCCGTTCCTGCTTTCTCCCCATATCCCCTGGCTCCGCTATCTTTAAGAGCTCTATCCAACTCTCTCTTGAAAGCATACAGAGAATTTGCCTCCACTGCCCTATGAGGCAGAGAATTCCACAGACTCACAAACCTCTGTGTGAAAACATTTTTCCTCATCTCCATTCTAAATAGCTTACCCCTTATTCTTAAACTGTGGCCCCTGGTTCTGGACTCCCCCAACATCGGGGACATGTTTCCGATTTTGGGGGAGTCCATATACTGTATGCATACAAATCCACTGAGCCACCCAAAGCCAAGCTGGAAACATTGGATAGCCAACAGAAGTTGGTACATTCGGTGAAATATGAGGCAAAAGGTAGTGTAGAGAAAATAGAGCCACGGTTATAAGCGTAGTGACTAACGGTAGAGTTGCTTCCTTACAGTGCTTGAGACCCAGGTTCGATCCTGACTACGGGTGCTGTCTGCATGGAATTTGTACGTTCTCCCCGTGACCACGTGGATTTCCCCCGGGTGCTCCAGGCTCCTTCCACACTCCAAAGATGTACAGGTTTGTAGGTTAATTGGCTTTGGTTCAATTGTAAATTGTCCCCAGTGTGTAGAATAGTGCTAGTGCTGGTCGGCAGGAACTCGGTGGGCCTATTTCTGCGTTGTATCTCTAAACTCTCTCCAAACTAAACAACTAAGAAGGTCAAATACCATGAAATACCATGAAAAAAACTCACCTCAAAATTATGCAAAATTATGATTTGCACATATGCTATCTATGTTTACCTAAGGCTGGAATTCCCAATGGAACTCCTTAGCACAAGAATAGGAATGGTTTAGAGGGATATGGATCAAATGCAGGCAAATGTGACTAGCTTTAGATGGGGGTATGTTGTATGGACAAGTTGGGCCCGAGGGCATGTTTCTGTGCTGTTCGTCGCTGTGACTTGAAGTGTTCTTCTTTCCTGTGTTCACCCACCAAAGGACATAGTTCTTCATGGTACTGGAGCAGCGATCAAAACGATTCCCATGTCCTCAATGTGGCCCCAGGATTGTAACAGTTTCCAGAGATGGCTCCATACACTGACTTACTCATCTTAGGTTAGAGTGTTAAATTGTATAGTTTTTCAAGTATTTCCAAATACATTGAACAAAGCAAAACCCCAATTGTTGTTTTCCTGCTTGTGATTTTATGCAATTTCAAATTACAGACTGCTATACCTTGCACATCAACTTCTGCAGCAGATTTGATAACATTTAGATTATGTTTGGAGGTCGAGGATGCAATTGATGGAACAGTGTTTTTCCAAGCTTAACTCTGTCTGTCACAATGAGTTTCATTAATTTTTTGACAACGTATCTTATGTGTGTTAAAATATTTTGCAGGGAATTTAGTCGATTTATCACCTTTCAAGATTCTCACTCAGACCAGCGGTTAAATGTTTTTTTTCCCTAATTTATTTTTTATTCTCTGCATCATTCCGTTATTAAAAACGTGTCTTCTTTCCAGATTCTGTAGTTTATTGATAAGAATGACAAAGTGTTTGATAAAGTCTTTATATGTGACCTCTGAAACTCTACAAGTCTGAATGACTTTCATATAGGCAATGTAAATGCCAACTCTCCCTTTGAGAAATGAATGAAGAGTTTAATATCCTTGTATTTACCCGATGGAAAGATATTTTTGTTCTCTCAATGCCTTTAGTATTTAAAATGGCTTCCTCTTACACTGAAAAATACCGCTCTGCAATTTTTATCTATATTTTTTATAGTTCTATGTTGAACTCTGTTCTGTAAAACAAAAGTGAGATTCACAAAAAGCTTTTTCACTAGTTCACAGAAAACTTTTGTGCTGTTGAAGATTTTCCTGCTTTGCCATTTTTGAGCTTAGTCAGAATGTAATTATGAACTGTTTGTATTCACAAGGTTTGCCTCACATTTAAAGTGACTACATTTAAAACATCCATCTCCTTGCTTCCACGGATGCTGCCTGACTCACTGAGTTCTTCCAGCAGTTTATTTTCTTTGTTTCAGATTCCAATTTCATCTGCAATCTCTTGTGTCTCCGTTTCTTAAATTAGCTTTTTATGCAAGATGAAAAAAATAGTTAAGGATTTAGACAAGTCAAAATAGGGGGAGGCTTGTGCAGAGCCTAAAGGTCAGCATGGATTTGTTGGGCTGAATGGCTGTCCCTTCATTGTCACTGGGTCCAAATCTTGGAACATCCTCCCGACAATACCGCGGGAGTAATTTCATCTAAATGACTGCAGAGGTTCAATAAAGCATCTCTTACTTACGTCCTTATGGGCAATTTTAGGCAGCATGGTGGAGCAGTTGGTAGAGCTGCTGCCTCACAGCAACAGAGACCTGGGTTTGATTCTGATCTCTGGTGCTGTATATGTGCGGAATTTACATATTCTTCCTGTAACTATGATTGTTTCCTCCAGGTGCTCCAGTTTCCTCTCAAATCCCAAAGATAGACAATAGACAATAGGTGCAGGATTAGGCCATTCGGCCTTCGAGCCAGCACCGCCATTCACAGTGATCATGGCTGATCATCCACAATCATGGATGTGTGGATTTGTAGGTTAATTGGCCTCTGCAATTTCCCAATGCCCCACCTGAACACACCTATTTCTCTCCCTCACCTTCGGCCTATATTCCTTTCTCTCGCTTCACAATTTGCAATCCTTTTGTCTCACGCCTTCTGTATATTCATCCCTGGCGTTTGTCCAACATTTGCCTATCAAACCCCCCTCCCCACACCTTCTTCTTCTTCTTCTTTCATGTGGCATTCACAGCCTAAAGCTGTTGGACAACTTGTTCTATTTGATCTTCCGTTTGTGCACGTCGAGTTGATTGCATTAGTCGAAACAGGGCGGACCACGTGAAGGTTGCAATCTTCCACCCCTCCCCACACCTGTGTTCACCTAAAACCTTTAGGTTTTATCCTGCCCCTTCCAGCTCTCTCCCTCACCCCTACAATTAGTCCAAAGAAGGGTCCCGGCCCAAAACGTCACCTGTCCACGCTCTTCAGAGGAGCTGTCTGACCCACTGAATTATTCCCACAGTTTATTTATTACTTGTTACTCCAGCACTTGATGTGTTTTTTTGTAAACCAGCATCTACAATTTATTGTATCAATCACCTTGATGTGACTGTATTGTAGCCAGTGGGAATTAGAAGTGCAGATGTGAATATCACCAGCAACTTATCCTGGACTAGCCATACCAAAGCAATGGCCAAGAATACACACCAACGCCTCTACTTCCATAGAAAGCTTATGAGGTTTGGCATGTCCCCAACAACACTCACCAACTTCTACAGATACCCCGTGGAAAGCATTTTATCTGGATGCATCACAGCATTGTTTTGGAACAGCTCCATCCAAGAACACAAGAAATCGCAGGGAATTGTGGACGCAGCCCAGACCATCACACAAACCGACCTCCCTTCCATTGACTCCATCTACACTTCACGCTTCGTCAGCAAGATCACCAGACTAATCAAGGACGTCTCACTCCCTCTTCTCCCCTCTCCCATCAGGCAAGAGGTACAAAAGTATGAAAACACATACCTCCAGATTCAGGGACAGTTTCTTCCCAGCATTTATCAGGCAATCTTATCACCAACTAGAATGTGGTCCTGAGCCCATGAACCTCATTGGAGACACTCAGACTATCTTTGATCAGACCTTACCAGACTTTATCTTGCACTGAACATGATTCCCTTTATCCTGTATCTCTAGACTTTGGACAGCTCGATTGTAATCAGTGTATAGTCTTTCTGCTGACTGAATAGCACACAACAAAAAAACTTTTGTTGTGTGCTACACCTTGGTACACATGACAATAAACTAAACTACATTAAAGAATGCAGATAGCTGTTAGAATAGTAGGGTGGTATTAGTGGGAAATTTTCACTTCCATCATACACACTGGATCATCCAAGTGGAAAGGACTTGTATGGGGTAGAATTAGTTAAATGTATCCAAGGAAACTCCTTTAATGATATATAGAAGTCCCAACTGGAGTGGGTACAACACTGGACCTCATCCTAGGCACTGAAGTGTCGGAGGGGAAGCACTTTGGGACCAATTATCATAATTCTATCCATTTTTAAATAGTTATGATCAAAGATATGGGTCATGTTCTCCCTGAAACTGCAAGGTACAGTCCAGTTCCTGGGTGCTCCGTTTTCCTTCCACATGCCAATATCTTTCCAGTTTGTCTACATTTGATGACTGTAAACTGCAAGTTGTCGAAGCTGGTACGATAACAACACTGAAAAGACACTTGGACAGGTGCATGAATGGGAAAGGTTCATAGCTCACTAAAGGTGGCAACCCAAGTGGATAGGGTGGTAAAGAAGATATGGTATGCTTGCCTTCATTGCTGGGGGCATTGAATACAAGAGTCAAGAAGTCATGATGTAGCACTTTAGGTCTTTGATTTGGCATATTGCATGCAGTTTTGGTTGTCTCGTCACATGAAAGATGAGGAAGCTTTGGTGAGGGTGCAGAGGAGGTTTACCAGAACGCTACCTGTATGAGAGGGTCTCAGTTACAGGGAGAGGTTCGATAGACTTAAATTGGTCTCTTTGGAATGTCAGAAGTTGAGGGGAGACGATATCTATATTACTATAAGTCTGATCTTGACTCACTGTGCTGCGATTTCCGAGAGAACGCCGCCACCTATGGCCGTCATTTTTGGCCACTTCGCTCAGAGCCCCCCTCTGCCTTCCTGTAACTGTAAAAGAGGATTTTTCCCATCGATGAAAAATCAGAGAGATATTAATGTTTTTTTAAATTTGCCATTCTCTCTACAGCCCCTGCTGGAGGGAGGGGGAGGGACTATAAAACCAGGAAGTGGTGTGCCTCACTCAGTCTCTGCAAGATGGAGGAAGCCAGAGGGTCACGTCTCTCTGAGCTCTGAATAACACTGAACACATGTCTACTCAACTGTGAGTGCCCTTAATGTGGTTTGAAAATGAAAATATGGTTGGTTTGAAGTAAAAAGGCACTGGTTGTTTGGGGGGTTTGGGATGAAGTGAAAAGGCACTGCCTGCAAATGATTGTTTGGGGGGGTTGAGTTGAAGTGAAAAGGCACTGCCTGCAAATGGTTGTTTGGGGGATTTGGGTTGAAGTGAAAAGGCACTGCCTGCAAATGGTTGTTTGTCTAAACGTGACAACTTCCTGTTTGCACTATATTGACTTTAGATAAAACGCTACCACTTACGGCTGTGATTTTTGGCCATCTTACTCAGTTCCCCTCCGCTGATCAGGTGCAGAGGATTCTTGCCATCAATGAAAAACAAAAGTGTTATTAATGTTTAAAAAATGTTGAGAATCTCTCTCCTGTCAATCATGCCATGAAGGCAACACCTTTTCCGGTGGGAGGGGGAGGGATTATAAAACCCGGAAGTGTGGCTAAGTCTCTGCATGATGGGGGAGGGAGAGGTCACGACTCTGTCTGAGCTGTGAATCAACTGAACACACTGAATGTCTACTGTACTGTGAGTGTGGTGTGTTTTGTTTTATGGTGGTTTTTATGGTAGTTTAACCCTGCATTTGAATGTGGTGGCCTTGCACCCTGCATTAAATTGTATGAAACTGCATTTGAATGTGGTGTTGTTGCACCCTGCATGAAATGGTATGAAACTGCATTTCAATTTGGTGGCCTTGCACCCTCCTTGAAATGGTATGAAACTGCACTTGAATTTGGTGGCCTTGCACCCTGCTTGAAGTGGTTGGAAACTGCACTTGAATTCGGTGGCCTTGCACCCTGTATGAAGTGGTAGGAAACAGAACCTGCATTTGGTGGCCTTGCACCCTGCTTGAAGTGGTATGAAACTGCACTTGAATTTTTTGGCCTTGCACCCTGCTCGAAGAGGTAAGAAACTGCACTTGAATTTGGTGGCCTTGCACCCTGCTTGAAATGGTAGGAAAATTGATTTGAATTTGGTGGCCTTGCACTCTGCTTGAAATGGAATTTCAAGGAATAGCTGTGAGTCAACTGCCAGCCCACCAGCCGTGAGTGAGCTGCCAGCACATCAGGCGTGAGGGACTGAGTTGCCACCCCAAGAATCCATTTGGCCCTCAATGTCCATACTAGCCCTCTGGAGACCAACACCACCCATACCAGCGCTCCAGAAAGCCCCCCCCCCCCACTGGCCACCAATATTGGAATTGGTGGAGAAGTGGAATATTGGGTCGGGGACCAGCCCTCCCATGTGAACATGGGACCCAATGGGTCCCACTTAGTCTAGTTAGTATATAAATTATGAGAAGAATAGATAGTGTAGACAGTCAGAACCTTTTTCCTAGGGTGGAAATATCCAACATTAGAGGGCATAGCTATAAGGTGAGAGGGGGTAAAGTTTAATGGAGATGTACGGGGCAAGATTTTTATGCAGAGGATGGTGACTCAGAACGCATTGCCAGGGGTGGTGGTAGTGGAGGCAGATACGACAGTGGCGTTTAAGAGGCTTTAGGATTGGCACGTGGAAGTGCAGGGAATAGACGGATATGGATCATATGCAGGCAGATGAGATCAGTTCAGCTAGGCATCATGTTCAGTCAGCACAAACAATCCTGTGCTGTACTGTGGGACAGGCAGCAACTCTGGAGAGAAGGAATGGGTGACATTTCAGGTCGAGACCCTTTTTCAGACCTCGACCCGAAAAGTCACCCATTCCTTCTCTACAGAGATGCAGCCTGTTTCGCTGAGTTACTCCAGCATTTTGGGTCTACCTTCGATTTAAACCAGCATCTGCAGTTCTTTCCTACACACTGTGCTGTACTGTCCTATGTTCCATCCGTGGTGGGATATGGGTCAAACACAAGCCAAAGGGACAAATGGGAATCTTGGTCTTCGTGGATGTGTTGGGTCACAGGCCTAGCATCCATGCTGTCTGACTCTATGCCTCTGGTGTGTTGGTGAGTGGTGGAATCTGGTGGGAGTGGTTGGGAACATGAGAAGGATACTTACAGGGAAAATCAGTGGAGAATAAGATTACCTTGTGAGCCAGAATATATTAAATGGGCCGAATGGCCACCTTTTCATCTCATAAGGAAATATAACGATAAACCTCTTTGCATTAAAAAAATATATATTCTTAAAATCCTTGGGCATGTTGAACTCCCAAAATTTGACCATCTGCTGTATGTTAAATGGTTTGATACAAGTGCTTTAATGAAGCAAATGGCAAGGTTTTGCTGCATGCAAACCTTTGTACAAACTTGCTGCCGCAGGATGAGGAACGGCAGCAACTCGTTTTGCAATTGCTCTAACATTTCCTGCAGACATGGACATTCGTTGGTCTCTTTTTTATTTGCAAATTCGGTTCAGTTGGCGAGGCCTGTGTTTTTTTCTGTTTGTTTCAGCGCGGAGTGAATAAGCGGCGTGCAGCAGCAGCAGCAAGCCGGCCAGTCACCGCTCTGTGTTGCAAGAGCAGCAGCGGAGGCGACGGTGCTCCTTCCTCAACCCTGCCCGGGCGCTGGAGCTCCAGCATCGGCGCTCCCCGCTGACCCTGCCCGGTGTCGGAGCTCCAGCAGCGGCAGGGAGCGATCTCGTCCCCGCCCAATGGCCTCTCAGCAACAGGAGGAGCAGGGGAAGGAGGACGAGGTGGCCGCACTCCGGGTCATTTACAGCGGCGACTTCCACCTCCTCTCTCAGTCAGGTGAAGGGCTCCTTCTACCCACCCCCCGAGGTCCCGATGCAAGGAGCCCAAAGCAAAGTAGGGGGGAATCCTGCCTCTCGGGCAGCTTGAGGTTAAGGGCCGAGGTGGCAGAGTAGATCCGTGCCGTAGTTAGCAAAGGTTATAGAGGAACCAGTGCCAGAGGCGTCCCACAGGGGGGACTTTAACCCCTTGTGTGTAGGAAGGAACTGCAGATGCTGGTTTACACCCAAGATAGACACAACATGCTGGAGTAACTCAGCGGGTTTTCAAGTAACCCTTGCTTTCCCCCTCTTCCCCCACCCAGTCTCCAACTCGTTTCCCCTCAACTAACAATGAACCATGTTACATTTTCCTTGCTCATCGTGCCCTTTTGATCTGTCATTTTCACGCCTACCCCATCCATATCTCTATGTCTCCCTCTTCCCTGACTCAGTCTGAAGAAGGGTCTCCACCCAAAACGTCACCCATTCCTTCTCTCCAGAGATGCTTCCTGTCCCGCTGGGTTACTCCAGCACTTTGTGTCTGTCTTCGATATTATCAGGTGGTCGAGGTTTGATAAGTAAACTGCACGGTGGTCCGGGTAACATTCAGAACAGGAGTTAACTAGATTGCTGGTGAGATATAAATCCCTGGTGAGATATGAAAACCCTTTGACACCAGTTGAACCGTTTTCCTGGTGTTCTGGCTAATATTTATCCATAAACTGATATCTCTACAAATAATGAATTTTCACTGCTATTTGGGGGGCTTTGACTCCAAGACTTGTCTCCATTATAACTACCATTCAAGTATTCCTCTGTCACTAACACATTTTGAATAATGGCTTATTGCTATGAATTTGTACTTTAACATTTTGAAAAATCTACAAAAATTTCACAACAGTTACATTATCTGATCGAATTTGGAATTTTTCAACAATGAGTAACAATGAGATTGATTCTCAATTTTCAAAATTGGTGGATTTCAAATCATACAGTGTGAAAACAGGCCCCACAGCCCAGCTTGCCCACGCTGATCAACATGTCCCATCTACAGCAGTCCTACTTGCGTTTTGCCTATATCCTTCTTAACCTATCCTATCCATGTACCTGTCTAAATGTTTCTTAAATGTTGGAATAGTACCTGCCCCAACTACCTCTGCCGGCTACTCGTTCCATACACTTATCATCTTTTGTGTGAAAAATTGCCCTTCGGGTTCCTCTTAAATCTCCTCCCCCCCCTGATTTAGAAGTTACAAAATGGATTCTGCTGTAGATTTAGAAGCAATAAAATGAATGCTTAACCTTTCTCCTACAACACTAGCGAGAGTACAGCACAATAACAATAGCAACCTGCTGAGGTCCTCCAGCACTTTGTGTTTGCTCAAGATTCCAGCATCTGCAGTTCCTTGTGAGTCCATTAAAAATGGCATTTGGTTTTGTCTTTATAGTATTGTCCTATGTGTGAAGTGTGAGAGGGTTGGTGCATTCACGATTCAAGGGAGTCCCATAGCAAGTTACAGTAGAAACCATAGCTCTATTGCCCAATTTAACAGAACATATTCCTGCCAATGAGAAATTACCTGTCCCTGAAACCCGTTTCCATTTATATTTTGAGAATCATTTGCATCTTGTGTCAAAGTTTCAGAAATCAGTGCTAACTTTACGATATTGAATCAGTGCTGACTTTCTCCAATTTATTGCAGAATCTGAGGGGATCACTTTCCAAATTTATGACGTTTGTAATAACGTGCCGTTGAAGGTTACTTTTCAGTTGCCGCCTGGCTACCCGTTCTGCCTGCCGGATATCACCATCAGCTCGGATCAACTTAGTCGCAAGCAGTGCTCTGATTTGAAGGGGAACCTGTTACGGTACGCAGAGACTTTTCTTTCCCACCCCATGGTTTATGAGCTGATGGCGTGGCTCCAGCAAAACGTCCAGAATAGCCTGGACCAGCCAGCAGGTGAAGGTGACAACCAGCAGCACCAGACCAGCGCCGATGATGGGATATGGACGGCATTGCTACATTTAGACCACATGAGAGCCAAGGGAAAATACATCAAAAGCATTGGGAAATGGACTTCTGACCTAAGACTCGCAGGAAGACTGATGTTCATGGGCAAACTCATATTAATTCTTCTGCAAGGGGAGAGAAAAGATATCAAGGTAGCGCCATTTCATTTTCAGTGATGTGAGTCAATGTTTCCGATGTTGGGGGAGTCCAGGACCAGGGGTCACAGTTTAAGAATAAGGGGTGGACCATTTAGGACTGAGATGAGGAGAAACATATTCACCCCGAGAGTTGCGAATTCTCTGCCACAGAAGGCAGTGGAGACCAATTGACTGGATGTATTCAAGAGAGAGTTAGATATAGCTCATAGGGCTAACAAAATCAAGGGTTATGGGGAGAAAGCTGGAATGGGTTTCTGATTTTGGAGGATCAGCCATGATCATATTGAATGGCTCAACAGGCCGAATGACCTACTCCTGCACCTATTTTTTATGTTTCTATGATTTAACGTATGTATGTTTATGCGGTATTATTTTTCTTGATAATATTCTCAACCAAACATTCCCCCTAGAGTGTTGATTCTTTGCCAGTTTAGATACCAGTTGGTTCACCATGAGATTCATGTCCTGTTCACAAAAGCACAGGCACAAGGTCTTTGAACAGTTCCGTTCGATAACTCATCCTTTATTCAAACCTGACATGATTTAATTCACTTGTGGACCCTTGCACTCATCCAAGCAAGATCAGCAAACTCACTTTCAAATCTGAGACATTTGTGGCCAGCAAGCCTGATATAAGCACATGATAAATTTGTTGAATTATTGGGAGTGCTGGATTTATTTCTGACTGCCATTTTGAATGTGATACTTATACATCTGCTGGAGACAAGTTACACTCTGCAGATCAGCATGCTGCCTCTTGCACTGAATTCCTATGAAATAGTCTTTCAGTACAAAATTATACAGAAAATTCACCACTAGGAAGCTGTTTCTAAAATTACTTTGCTCAAATAATATTTACATCGTCTGTTTAGTTTGGTTTGGTTTTAGTTCATTGTCACCTGTACCGATGTACAAAGGTTTTGTTGCGTGCTAACCAGACAGCAGACTGACAATACGTGATTACAATCAAGCCATTCAGTCTACAGATACATCATAGGGGAATTACGTTTAATGTAAAGCTAGTAAAATCCGATCAAAGATAGTCCGACGGTAATCAGTGAGGAAGATAGTTCTGCTCGTAGGACCGCTCTCTAGTTGTGGTAGGATGGTTAATTGCCTGATAACCACTGGGAAGAAACTGTCCCTGAATCTGGAGGTGTGCGTTTTCACACTTCTATACCTTGTGCCCGATGGGAGAAGGGAGAGGGGAGAAGAGGGAGTGACCGGGGTACGTCCTTGATTTTGCTGCTGGCCTTGCCGAAGCAGTGTGAGGTACAAATGGAGTCAATGGAAGGGAGGTTAGTTTGTGTGATGGTCTGGGCTGCTTCGTGATGTTACTCATGTTTTTATTTTGCTTGTAAAATGGAAGGACTACCTAGTTGTCCAGAAAACCACCAAGGTGGACGTGGACTCCAGTGGAAAACGATGCAAGGAAAAGATGATAAGTGTACTTTGTGAGGAACGACTTCAAGCTGGGCAGCGCAGGTAAAAAGCTGACAACAAGCATCACTTCCCAGAGTGTCAGAGCAGATTAATTGGTACATTCGGAATATTGAATGAGAGGTATTGATTTGTTTTTAAATCTGTTTCTGTTTTAGGCTTACAAACTTTGCTGTGAAGGAATTTACATCAGAGTGTGAGTTACACAAAGAATTTGAAACTCTGGGCTTATCTGACCTCTATGATAAGTTTGTGCATTTTTAAAATGTCCCTTCAACATGAATGGATAGAAGAAAAATAAATCTATCTTTGCGTGGAAATTGTGACTTTGGAATGTCTCGACCCGAAACGCCTCTTTGCCTCCACAGATGCTGACTGACCCCGTAGTTTGTTTCCACGATACAATAAGATATTTGTAAACTTTGTTCCTAGCCTGAATCTGTTAATAAATTAAATGGATTTAAATGAACACGACTGGTGTAAGCAGATTGATAATCTACATTGAATTGATATTTACGATACGATACGATACAACTTTATTTATCCCAGGAGGGAAATTGATCTGCCAACAATCATTAAAACACAAAATACATGAAATATGAAATTAAAGTGACGAGTGGAAAGGATTAACGATGTGCAAAGGGGGGGGGGAGGAGGAGTCACTCAGTCTACCCCACGACAGAAAGGGGAGGAGTTGAACAGTTTGATAGCCACAGGTGTTCTGTGTTGCATCTTGGTGGAACCAGTTTGTTGCTGGAGGTACTTCTCAGGTTGACCAGTGTGTCATGGAGGAGGTGAGCTGTACTGTCCAGTATGCTCTGCAGTTTGAGGAGCATCCTCCCCGCCAAGACCACCTTCCATTGCCCGGGTGGGGTTAGAAAGGGAATACGCCCTGTCCACGGGCACCCTGGGGGAGTTCCGGGACCGCTGGGCTCCGCAGGGTGTTGAATGCATCCTTGACAAGGAGTGTAAGATAATTGTACTGCAGTTTATTAAGGATATTTGTTTGTATTGTATTATGGTGGTGTAATCAAATTTTTGAATAATTGAATAAATTTCTTGAATAAATAAATATATAAATAAATGGACCTCCCATGAGTCCAACATTTGCAGAACAATTTATTTTAAAATTGAATTATTGAAAAAACATATAATGGTTTCTTGAGACTATAGTCCGTCAGTTATCACATGTTTGCAGCAAAGCACTGCAAAAAGTTGTGAACGCTGCCCAGTCACTCATCGGCTCTGACCCCCCCCCCCCCCACCATCGAAGGGATTTACCGGAGTCACTGCCTCAAAAAGCCAGCCAACATCATCAAAGACCCACACCATCCTGGCGATACACTTATTTGGGTCCCTTGAAGGCATTATTATGGGCAACAAGGAAATGGCAGAAGAGTTGAATAGGTAAGGAAGACACAAGGAAGACACAAACAATCTCCCAGATGTACTGGAGGACAGAGAATCTAAGGGGGTAGAGGAACTGAAAGAAATTTTCATTAGGCGAGAAATAGTATTGGGTAGGCTAATCGGACTGAAGGTCTGCATCCCAGGGTCCTCAGGGAGGTGGCTCTAGGAATAGTGGACGCAGTAGTGATCATCTTCCAATGTTCAATAGATTCAGGATCAGTTCCTGTGGATTGGAGGATAGCTAATGTTATCCCACTTTTCAAGAAAGGAGCGAGAGAGAAAACGGGGAATTACAGACCAGTTAGCCTGACTTCGGTGGTGGGAAAGATGCTAGTCAATTATTAAAGAGGTAATAATGGCGCATTTGGATAGCAGTAAAAGGATTAGTCCAAGTCAACATGGATTTATGAAAGGGAAATCATGCTTGACTAATCTTCTGGAATTTTTTGAGGATGTGACAAGTAAAATGGATGAAGGGGTGCCAGTGGATGTAGTGTATCTAGACTTTCAGAAAGCCTTTGATAAGGTCCCGCACGGGAGTCTGGTGACTAAAATTAGAGCGCATGGTATTGAGGGTAGGGTGCTGACATGGATAGAAAATTGGTTGGCAGACCGGAAGCAAAGAGTAGGAGTGAACGGGTCCTTTTCAGAATGGCAGGCAGTGGCGAGTGGAGTGCTGCAAGGCTCGGTGTTGGGGCCGCAACTGTTTACCATATATATTAATGATTTGGAAGAGGGAATTAGGAGCAACACTAGCAAGTTTGTGGATGACACAAAGCTGGGTGGCAGTGTGAACTGTGAAGAGGATGTTAGGAGGTTGCAGTGTGACCTGGACAGGTTGAGTGAGTGGGCAGATGTGTGGCAGATGCAATATAATATAGATAAATGTGAGGCTATCCACTTTGGCGGCAAAAACAAGGGGGCAGATTATTATCTCAATGGGGTTAGGTTAGGTAAGGGGAAGGTGCAGCGAGACCTGGGCGTCCTTGTACACCGGTCACTGAAAGTTGGCTTACAGGTACAGCAGGCAGTGAAGAAAGCTAATGGAATGTTGGCCTTCATAACAAGAGGATTTCAGTATAGGAGTAAAGAGGTTCTTCTGCAGTTGTATAGGGCTCTGGTGAGACCACATCTGGAGTATTGTGTACAGTTTTGGTATCCTAATTTGAGGAAGTACATCCTTGTGATTGAGGCAGTGCAGCGTAGGTTCACGAGATTGATCCCTGGGATGGCGGGACTGTCATATGAGGAAAGATTGAAAAGACTAGGCTTGTATTCACTGGAACTTAGAAGGATGAGGGGATTCTTATAGAAACATAAAATTATAAAAGGACTGGACAAGCTAGATGCAGGAAAAATGTTCCCAATGTTGGGCGAGTCCAGCACCAGGGGCCCCAGTCTTAGAATAAAGGGGAGGTCATTTAAGACAGGTGAGAAAAAACTTTTTCACCCAGAGAGTTGTGAATTTATGGAATCCCTGCCACAGAGGGCAGTGGAGGCCAAATCACTTGATGGATTTAAGAGAGAGTTAGATAGAGCTCTAGGGGCCAGTGGAGTCAAGGGACATGGGGAGAAGGCAGGCATGGATTATTGATAGGGGACGATCAGCCATGATCCCAATGAATGGTGGTGCTGGCTCGAAGTGCCAAATGGACTACTCCTGCACCTATTTTCTATGTTTCTATATATACACGTATACATAATTTTATATATACACACACACACACACTTATATATATATATACACATATATACATATACACACACACACACACACACACACACATATATATATATATATATATATATATATATATATATATATATATATTATATATATAATATACATGTACATATATATATATATATATATATATATATATATACATGTATATATATATATATATATACATGTATATATATATATACATGTATATACACACACCCATATATACTGTATATGTGGTTTGAAGTTTTGATCCCTGGTGAATGAGCACAAGATATTTCTTTTGTGTATCTTTCCAAATGATGACCTTCCAGACTCAATCAGCTTTAATTCACTAAATCAAGACTATCACAATTAAAAACATTGCCCTTGGCCAAACATCTCACATGGTTGGCAAATCAAGGTCGAGAGGCAAGTGTGTTTTAGTGTCAGGTGTCCCAGATAGAACAATGAAATTCTTACTTGCAGCAGCACAACAGAATATGTAAACATAGTACACTGTAAATAATATTAGAAACAAGAGAGAAAAAAAGTCTAGTGTGTATATCTACACATACTCACACATATATACGTATATATGGAATCATTTACCCAGAGTGGGGGAACCAATAACCGGGGGATATAGATTTAAGGTGAGAGGGGAAAGATTTTGTCAAGAGTGTTGTATTGTCATGTGTCCCAGACAGAACAGTGAAATTCTTACTTGCAGCAGCACAACAGAATACCTATGTAAACATAGTACTGTGAATATAGGAACACCTATATTCAGCTTTTTCACACAGGGGGTGATAGGTATGTGGAACAACCTGCCTGAGGAGATAGCTGAGGCAGGTACGATAACAACATTTGAAAGACGCACATGGATAGGAAAGGTTTAGAGGGATATGGGCCAAATGCAGGCATGTGGAACTGGTGTAGATGGGGCATCTTCTTTGGCATAGGCAAGTTGGGCTGAAGGGCCTGTTTCCACGCTGTATGACTAGAGTCTTACCCTTTTTCAAATCGCAGTTGAACTTCCGAAATGTACTTTCCCTCACCTTTAGCTTGTCCCTGATCATTTCCTCCTTGGACATATCTTGTCTGTACTCAGTATTCGGCTAATCTCTAAGGTTTACTTCTCCGAGTTTTCTGCCGTGCAGTTTTATGAAGTTTCATCCTCGCGTAAATAACATTTCTTCGGATGGTGAAATCCCCATCAAATGTACCCATCACTCTCGCCATGGTTTTTACTTTTATTGTCTGTCAGATTAAATGATGTAAGTGTATCATGGCTTTTATCACCCTCTTCTACATCATGCTTATCTAATTTGTAACCCGTGTGTCAATCCTGATTTGATGAAACATCGCACTCCCAACACTTTCTCTAGCTATGGTCATCCTTCAAACTTGGAGTAAATATAATTTCTGTAATAGAAGCGGAGACATTTATGGCTCAGAAGGCTATCATTTGGCTCATTATATCTGTGCTGTGCCTTTGCCAGTATAATCCCACATCACCTTCACTGTCTCTCCATAGACTTGTATCCTTTTTACAAGTGACCCACCACGAGTCCATTTTTCTCTTGAAAATATTTACTGGTGATTGGCTCCTTGGTGCAGCGGGAATAGACTACAAGACCATGAGATACAGGAGCAGAATTAGACCTTTTGGCCCATCGGCATGTCTCCTCTGCCATTCAATTGATATAGTTTTCCCTCTCAATCCTATTCACCTGCCTTCTCCCTGTAGCCTTTGATGCACTTACTACTCGAGAAGTTGAGGCTGGAGCTGCTGCCTCACAATGCCAGAGCTGAAGGTTCAATCCTGACCTTGGACGCTGTCTGTGTGGAGTTTGCATGTTCTCTCTGCGTCCGGCTGCTTCGGTTTCCTCTCACATTCCAAAGACGTGCGGGTTTGTAGGTTAATTGGCCCTCTGTAAATTTCCCCCAGTATATAGAATGCGGATGAGAAAGGGGGATAGCATAGAACTGGTGTGACCATATCGGTTTCCTCTCGGTGCTTTGCTTTCCTCCCACATCCCACCAGATCTGTTGTTTTGTACGTTCATTGGCCGATGTAAATCACCCCCGAGTGTATAGGGAGTGTATGGGGAGTGTATGGGGAGTGTGTAGGGAGTGTATGGGGAGTGTATCGGGTGTATATGGGGAGTGTATAGGGAGTGTATGGGGAGTGTATAGGGAGTGTATAGGGAGTGTCCAGGGAGTGTATATGGAGTGCATAGGGAGTGGATGTGAAGGTGTTGTAACATTGAACCAGTGTGAACGGCTGATCAATGAGCGGTGTGGACTCGGTGGGCTGAGCACGTTTTCATGCTGCATCTTTCAATCAATCACAATTGGATGTTACCCCTTCCATCAGTCACCTGTATATAAGGAAATTACATCTAGTCCCTGAACTCGCCCCAATAAAGTATTTCTCACTCGTTACCGAACCAGAAGCAACACAGTGGCGCAGCGGTAGAGTTGCTGCCTTACAGCACCAGCGACCCAGGGCTCGATCCTGACTATGGTTGCTTGTCTTGTTCATTCTCCCTGTGACCACGTGGGATTTCACCGGGTGCCCTGGCTTCCTCCCACATTACAAAGACGAGCAGGTTTGTAGGTTAATTGGCTTCTGTAAATTGCCCCTAGTGTGTAGGATGCAAAACTTAGATAACATTGAACACTTACCTGGTGATCGTTGGTCGGTGTGGACTCGGTTAAAGAGCCTGTTTCCACGCTGTAGTTCTAATCTAATCTAAACTAAACTAAATCTGAAGAAGGGTCAGGACCCCAAACGTTGCCTATTTCCTTCGCTCCATAGATGCTGCCTCACTCGCTGAGTTTCTCCAGCATTTTTGTCTACCTTCTATTTTCCAGCATCTGCAGTTCCTTCTTAAACTAGAGGAAATATTCCTTTGGGCTGAGCAGAACCTCCATGGTCTCTGCTCTTCTGTATGAGGGGTGATGTTGGAGCAACAATACATTAACTGCATTACGTTACTAAACCAATAAAGCAGCAGCCTGGACTAAACAATCCTGAGACCACAGTTCAAATAATAAATTTCACCGTGAAATTTCAACAGAGTTAATAACTTGGCCTAAAATGAAAATCCCCAGTCATTGGTATAGATGAACATAAAACAACGGGGCTGTGTAAAACATCCATTGCTTCACTAATTTCCTTCTTGGGGGGGAATTTTTCCATCCTAATCCAGTCTAGACTCCAGTCAAAAATTGTTGTCAATTCTTAAATGCCCTCAGAAATGGCCCAGTAAGCCACTCACTTCAAGGACATTTCAAAAGGAAATGAATTTTGGTCTTGCAGTGATCCCAAGGTCCCCAAAGAATAAATAATGAAAAAAATACTCATCTTTTGCAGGGCAAGAGGCTGGATGAAGTGACACTCTGTGTCTGATAGAGCTTCCGTGATGTGAAGCTAGACCCAACATTGTTACCTGCTGTGTGGGAAGGAACTGCAGAGGCTAGTTTACACCGAAGACAGACACAAAATGCTGGAGTAACTCAGCGGGACAGGAAGCATCTTTGGAGAGAAGGAATGGGTGACGTTTCGGGTCAAGACCCTTCTTCATAGAGTGTAAGATAGGTCAGCCATAGCTTCATTTTATGCCACTTTCTCATCCACTCCCTAAATGCCAGAGGCATTTTACGGAGTCCAATTAACGTCTTTGGGATGTGGGAGGAAACCAGAGCACTCGGAGGAAACCCACACAGTCACAGGGAGAACACAGGAGGGAGAGGTAGATCAGCCATGATTGAATGGCAGATTAGACTTGATGGGCCGAATGGCCTAATTCTACTCCTATCACTGATTTACTTACATAGATAGAGCAACAGGGAAGATACAGAGTGCAGAATGTAGTTCTCAGCATTTTATCACGTTGCAGATAGTCCAATGTCCGTGATGAGCACGAGGTGAATAGGACAGTACCCTAGAGTATGGATGAATCAAGATTCAAGATTCAAGAGAGTTTGTCATGTGTCCCAGATAGGACAATGAAATTCTTGCTTTGCTTCCAGCACAACAGAATTTAGTAGGCATAAATAAATACAGAACAGATCAGTGTGACCATATACCAATGGATACAGTATATATATACACACATAAATAAACGGATAAAGTGCAATGGGCTATTAATGATCGGAGTTTTGTTTGAGTTGAGTTTAATAGCCTGATGGCTGTGGGGAAGTAGCTATTCCTGAACCTGGATGTTGCAGATTTCAGGCTCCTGTACCTTCTACCTGAAGGCAGCGGGGCAATGAGTGAGTGGCCAGGATGGTGTGGGTCCTTGATGATGCTGGCCGCCTTTTTGAGGCAGCGACTGTGATAGATCCACTCAATGATAGGGAGGTCAGAGCCGATGATGGACGGGGCAGTGTTTACAAATTTTTGCAGTCTTTTCCGCTCCTGGGCGCTCAAGTTGCCGAACCAAGCCACGATGCAACCGGTCAGCATGCTCTCTACTGTGCACCTGTAGAAGTTCGAGAGAGTCCTCCTTGACATACCGACTCTCCGTAATCTTCTCAGGAAGTAGAGGCGCTGATGAGCTTTCTTTATAATTGCATCCGTGTTCTTGGACCAGGAGAGATCTTCGGAGATATGCACGCCCAGGAATTTGAAGCTCTTGACCCTTTCCACCATCGACCCGTTGATATAAACGGGACTGTGGGTCCCCATCCTACCACTTCCAAAGTCCACAATTAGTTCCTTGCTTTTGCTGGTGTTGAGAGCCAGGTTATTGTGCTGGCTCATTCAAAATCATTCAAAAACCTGATAGCAGAGGGGAAGCGGCTATTCCTGAGCATGATGTTGCACGCTTTCAAGCCTCTGCATCTTCTGCCAGGCAGGAGCAGGGAGAAGAAGGAACGACCAGGGCTGCGACATTGGCTGCTTTACTGAGGCAGCGTGAGGTGTCGATGGTGTCAACGGTGAGGAGTCTGGTCTGTGTGAACTTCAATGTTTCAAAGAGTGGGAATAGGTTATATGGTTTTACTATTGACGTTTTAAAGGAAAACTGGGAACACTAAGGAAGCTTCACTGGTGTGTGTGTGCAACTCTGAGGGGAACGCGTTGCCTAGCAACCGCTTGGCAAGCAGCCAGCCAAATAACCCATCATTACCAGGGCCTCCGCTGTCCCTGTTTTCTGTGAAGTGGAGCCCAGCTGTAGGCTTGAAATTGCATATGAAAATATCACATTCAGGACTGGCGTAGGTCAGGAAGGTCTACCTTGCTCCTGCTGTTCTTTACATTCTTATATAAGCACATTAACTGCTTCACTTGACTGCAAAACCTACTTCCTAATTGAAATGATGCAGAAATTACGTTGGACACAGGTCACGCGCAGTACGTGATTGATGCTGGCCGCTTTAATTACACATTTTGATTTAAAAAAAAAAGAAAAGTGGGCATTTAAGATGCCATCAAGAGTTATGTTGCTTTCTAAAGAAATGGTTGTTGTGTATGTGTGTGTGTGTGTGTGAATGTTTACTTTTTTTAGAGATATAGCATGGAAACAGGCCCTTTGTCCCACCGAGTCCGCACCCACCGGCGATCCCCGCACTCTAACCCTATCTAACACGCCAGGGACAATTTACAATATTACCAAATAACCTACAAACCTGTACATCTTTGGAGTGTGGGACGAAACCGGAGCCCCCGGAGAAAACACACGCAGGTCACGGGGAGAACGTACAAACTCCGTACAGACAGCACCCGTAATCAGGGGCTGTAAGGCAGCAACTCTACCGCTGCTCCACCGTGCCGCCATGTGTGGCAAGATATGCCATATTCCTTTATTTGGAGGAAGTTATGAATGAATGCTCTGCATAAAATGTGTGTGGACTTATATTAAATTTAAAAAAAAACAGCATCTCCCTCGTGGAATGGATGTGACATTATCTGGGTTTCTGGGTATTTCAATGGTACTTTATTTGTCCAATACAGTGTACAACTGCACAGTGAAATCCTTTTTACATATATTACACATGCTGGCGCCCTGTCATGTTATGGTGCCATTTTAAAAGTCCAATGTCCAGTCGTGCTTGATATACTGAAGCAGTTCCCTGAAATGACGTCCCTCTCCTCATCTAGCCATCTTTGTGTCCTGGGGGCGCAACCCAAAGCCGACCTTGAAGGCGATGGAGACATTACCCCGGTTTACCCTCCTGCCGGCCCTTGCTCCTTGCGTCCGACACCTCCGGCTCCCTCTCAGTTACCATGCCGACTTCTGTCTACACCCCAGTCACATGCATTACCTCTGTTCTGCCCCCCACCCCCCCCCCCACTCTCCCTCGTTTCTGCCACATAAAATATGCTTGTTTTCTAATTTCCCCCCAGTTATATGAAGGAACCTCACAGCGCCAGAGACACGGGTTCAATCCTGGCTGCGGGTGCTTGACTGCGCAAAGTTTGTACATTATCCCCGTGACCTGCGTGTGTTTTCTCCGAGATCTTCGGTTTCCTCCCACACCCCAAAGACATACAGGTTTGTAGGTTAATTGGCTTGGTATAAATGTAAAGTGTCCCTAGTGTGTGTAGGATAGTGTTAATGGGTGGAGGTCGCAGGTCGGTGCAGACTCGGTGGGCCGAAGGGCTTGTTTCCACGTTGTATCTCTAAACTAAACAAAACTAAACTAAACTAAACCCTGTTTAAGAAAGAACTGCAGATGCTGGTAAAATCGAAGGTGAACACAAAATGCTGGAGAAACTCAGCGGGTGAGGCAGCATCAATGGAGAGAAGGAATTGGCGATGTTTTGGGTTGAGACCCTTCTTCAGACTGATGTCAAGGGAGGGGGTAGGACAAAGAAAGAAAGTGGGCGAGACCAAGCGCAGGCTCGGCGATCGTTTCGCTGAACACCTCCGCTCAGTCTGTCTTAATCAAGATGATCTCCCGGTGGCCCAGCACTTCAACTCCCCCTCCCATTCCCAATCTTTCTGTCCTGGGCCTCCTCCATTGTCAGAGTGAGGCCCACCGCAAATTGGAAGAAGAGCACCTCATATTTCGCTTAGGTAGTTTACACCCCAGTGGTATGAACATTGACTTCTCTAACTTCAGGTATCCCTTGCTCTCTCTCTTTCCTTCCCCTCCCCCTTCCCAGTTCTCCCACCGTCTCCACCCACTTCCTTTCTTTGTCCTACCCCCTCCCTGACATCAGTCTGAAGAAGGGTCTCGATTTGAAACGTCGCCAATTCCTTCTCTCCATAGATGCTGCCTCACCCGCTGAGTTTCTCCAGCATTTTGCGTCTACCCTAAACTAAACCCTGGCCTGAAACATTCTGTTTCTGTTACTTTCACCGCCGTTGCCCCTGCAGCCAGTACTCGACCTGGCCAATGCAGCCAGGACTTGACATTTTCCTTTCACCTTGTTATAGGTTGTGTGTTTGAAAGTGGTTACAAGGCATCAGTGGCCCTTGGTCAGATTATGGCAGCAATTTACGCAAACGCTACACGGCAAGGCTTTGTAGACCATTTCTCAAAGGTGAGTAACTAAAAGGGTTTTCTCACCCATGAGAAAAGTGAGTTCTTTCACCAACTGAGTTGAGTAGAAGAAATAAAGGCGCTCTCTTCAATACCACACACGCAATAAATAAACATGAACACTCTCTACTGTGGAGACATAAAAAGCTTTTAAACGCAGTGGCATCATTTTTCCTGACAGTTACCTCCGATAAAGTTGAAAAGTAAGCCCTGCATGGTATATTTATGATTATTTATGTAACAATGGAATGTGAAGGGAGAAAAAGTGCTCCTTTATTTAACTCCGGTCGAAACAAAAGCATTACTTATTTATTTTGCAGGAAGCAGTGGTGGAAACATTCAATGCATGGCCTTGGTGCCTCGAAGTACAGTTTGCCTGGATTCAATTATAATTCTAGCCGCTTGCCTTCCCAACACTTGCTTTTTGCAAAGGCATAACCCTGAACTCTCTGTTGAAGGGGCAATGCTTTACATTCCTTTCATAAAGCTATATATTTTTTGGCGGCTTCACGATAATAACCTCATTTCCCCAAAATGATCGTTTTCTGTTCGGCCCTGAACAAGGGTAAAGGGATTAGAAATGAAAAGTCCTGATACAACAGGCGGGACAGTGGTGCAGCAGGTAGTGCTGCTGCCTCACAGCGCCAGAGATCTGGGTTGAATCCTGACCTCAGGTGCTACCCGGGTGTGCAGTTGACACGTTCTCATAAGGTCATAAGTGATAGGAGTAGAATTAGGCCATTCGGCCCATCATGTCTACTCCGCCATTCAATCATGGCTGATCAATCTCTCCCTCCTGCGTTCTCCCTGTGACTGTGTGGGTTTCCTCCGAGTGCTCCGGTTTCCTCCCACATCCCAAAGACGGGTGGGTTGGCAGGTTAATTGGACTCCGTAAAATGCCTCTGGCGTTTAGCGAGTGGATGAGAAAGTGGCATAAAATGGAGCTAGTGAGCACGGTGAACAATGATCGGTGTGGACTCGGTGGCAGGTGGGGCTAGTGTAGATAGGGCATCTTGGTCGGCATTGGCAGGTTGGGCCGAAGGGCCTGTTGTCAATGCTGGTATGACTCTGTGACTCTATGATGGAGGTGATTAGATTCTTGAAAAACATGAGGTAAAAGACCGCTGGCTATTGATGACTGGTGGAGTTGAGGTTGCAATCTGATCTTCCATGAGCAGGAAACAAATGCTGGAGGAACTCAGCGGCTCGGGTAACATCTGTAGATAAGTTCACAAGCGATAGGAGCAGAATGAGGCCATTCAACCCATCAAGTCTACTCCACCATTCAATCATGGCTGCTCTATATTACCCTCAACCCCATTCTCCTGCCTTCTCCCCACAACCCCTGACACATGTTCTAATCAAGAATGTATCTGTCTCTGCCGTAAAAATATCCATTGATGGCCTCCACGTCCTTCTGTGGCAATGAATTCTACAGATTCACCACCCTCTGACTAAAGAAATTCCTCCTCATCTCCTTTGTGAAGGAACGTCCTTTAATTCTGAAGCTGTGACCTCTGGTCATAGAGGTCCTATTCGGGATGCTTCTTCTCTCGACTTGAAACGTTGCCTGTCCATTCCATCCATAGATGCTGTCTGGCCGGCTGAGTTCCTCTAGCACTTTGTTTTACAATACAATACAATACAATACAATTTATTTGTTGTCATTTGAACCTCAACGAAATTTGGTTTCTGCAGTCATACACACAAGAAAAAGAACCAAGACACAACACAATTTACACAAACATCCATCACAGTGAATCTCCTCCTCACTGTGATGGAAGGCAAAGTCTTATCTCTCCCCTGCACTCCTCATTCTCCTCCCGATGTCAGAGTCAAAGCCCCCGGCGGGCGATGGTAAGTTTCCCGCGGCCATTAAAGCCGCGCCGGGCGATGCAAGGCCGCGCACCGGGTCTTGGTGTTGGAGCCCCCCGGCGGGCGCTAACAAGTCCCGCGGCCATTTAAAGCTGTGCCGGGGCGATGATGTAAGGCCCCACTCTAGGTCATCCTCAACCCCGCAACTCGGGCGGGAGAAGTCACCGTTGCGGAAGCCCCGAAAAGCGGTCTCCCAGCAGCGACCCGCGGGCTCCCGGTGTCACCGTCCACCGGGCCGGCGGTTGGAGCCTCCGAGTCCCGGGGTCGGGTCGCAGCTGCGCGCCGCCACAGCTCCACATGATCACTCATTTTTCACTCCTCTTTTTGATCCTCCTTTTACACTCATGATCCCAGCAGCTGCACTTTCTTGTATCTTAATGGGGCTTTTTCACGGGGCGAATTGACGCAAGATGTCACCAGAGTGAAGTGGTCGTGGTCCAGCACGAGTCTCGCACGATATAACGGGGGGTAGATAAAGAGTTCCCACGGTACTCGGCATTTCTGTTATTTGTGCAAGTGACTTGTCCGTCTCCCAAGCTTTCGCGTTAAATCTTGAATGAACATCGTGAACTACACGTGACACAAATGATGTAACTTTTTTTTTCACACACTATAAATATCCTCCCTTGGTTGAATTGGCTCATTTGGAGACATGCCTATACTAAGTTATTTCGAGTACAGGATGGTGGTTTTTTTCATTGACGCGCTGTCTGCGACTTTTTTACTTTGCAGCTGCAGGGCACAGACAGACTTATAAGAGAAGTTTAAGTTAACTGCAAACACAGCACTTTTACATCAATAGCAATATATGTTTTTAAATCTTGGATAACATTAAATGGTTCTCCTCTTGATGAACTTATATATCGTTATATATACTCACATGAGCACTCGGGAAACTCGGCAGCCTTCGTCTCCAGCAGGTTCCTTTTTCTCTCCCTGTTTCTATAATCCTCTCTGGATTTATCGTAGAGAATCTCGTTAAATTGGTACCATTCTACAAGTTCCCCCTCTTGTTCCCTGGTGAAGTTATATGGCCTTACCTTCTGCCATCTTCCCTTTACATAAGCGTCTGTCGGGGCTATTCCTACAATGGCTACTGGGGAGGCAATCTGAAATCCACCTTGCTCACCCTCTCCCTGCTCCAAGGAGCCCACAGGCAGTGTTATCTGTGGCATCTCCTGTTGCCTCTCCACCTGTCTCTCTTGCTGCGTCTCCTCCTCATTCTCCTGCATGGCAAAAACATCTCTGACACGCTTTACCCCCTTTCTTTGAGATTTTCTGGGAGCCATCTCTGCAAGTGTTCCTGTTAAAAAGATTATCCAACAATGACAATTAGGTGGGACGTCCTCGAAGGACACATGTTCCCTTGTCGATATTGAGACCACCTTTTTTACTCACCTTCTGTCCCCTCTGTCCAGCTTCCGGGTTTACCGTTCGCAGGAGTTCCCACGCGCTATATCTCTAAAATCTGAAGTTAGGTAATGTCTAAAGGAACTGCAGACGCTTGTTAATGCTGGTTAATACGCACAGAAGGACACAAAATGTTGGTGTAACTCAGCAGGTAAGTCAGATCTGGGAAGAAAAACATAAAAAGCTGGAGTAAGTCAGCGGGTCAGGCAGCATCTCTGGAGAAAAAGAATAGGTGGCGATTCGAATCGGAACCCTTCTTCAGACATCCTAATCGGAATTGAGTCTGAAGATGTGTCTCGTCCCGAAACATCAGCTATTTTTCTCCAGAGATGCTGCTTGACTCGCTGAGTTACTCCAGCTTTTTGTGTCTGTCTTCGGTTTAAACCAGCATGTGCAGTTCACTCCTTACACGGGTCTCTGTACAACATTGATTGGTAGCGTTCCGGACCCTGCTTCGGAAAGGCATCGATCGCTAGTCGGCGAGGACTCCGACCTGTATCTCTCAAAGAAGTACATGTGAAAAATTTCTCACGGACCATAAAAATGCGTAACCTTTCAGTAAAGTCCCTTTTAAAGTCCCTTTTAAAGATTATAGTTATTTTCTTGAATCTCATTAACATAACTCATGAATAAGTTGATGTCCATATGCGGATGCAAATCTTTATTTTTATTTATTTTTTAAATTCAATCCCACAGAAGACAATTTTTACTCACCTTCTGTCCCCTCTGTCCAGCTTCCGGGTTCACCGTTCGCAGGAGTTCCCACGGTACCCGCAAGAGTTATTACGGATATCGCACTGGCCACTACGTCCATATAATGTTGCAATGCTCAACCACAAGTGTACAAGTCACTCTTGGAGAAATTCAAACTTTCTTGAATTTTCTCCCGAGTGACCAAGGTACACGATTACCTGCCGTTAGCGCCACGGTGGTCCACGGTGGTCCACGAATGCCGTACTGTTATCGCACGAGGTTCCCACGATGTTCAACTCTGGTTAACTCTTGCGTCAAGTCGCCCCGTGAAAAGGCCGCTTAACTCTAGTTTAGTTTATAGATACAGCATGGAAACAGGCCCTTTGGCCCACCGAGTCAACACCGACTAATGATTACCTCGTACACTAGTTCTAACCCACACACTAGAGACAGTTTCCAGAAGCCAATAAACCCACAAACCTAAATGTCTTTGGAATGTGGGAGGAAACTGGAGCACCAGAAGAAAAAACAAACTCCTCACAGACACCACCCGTAGTCAGGATCAAACCTGGGTCTCTGACGCTGTGGGTCCTATTCCTGATCTCTATGTTACATAGACATAGATAAGTTAAGTTTATGAGTTTAATTTTATGAATAAGTTTATTGGCTAAGTATTCACATACAAAGAATTTGCCTTGGTGCTCCACCCACAAATGACAACATGACATACAGTGACAGTTAGGAATGACACAAAACATTAAACATTAATAATAAAACATTATCGATTAAACATATGAATTAAATAAAATTTAATAGACAATAGGTGCAGGACTAGGCCATTCGGCCCTTCGAGCCAGCACTGCTGTTCAATGTGATCATGGCTGATCATCCACAATCAGTACCCTGTTGCTGCCTTCTCCCCATATCCCTTGATTCCGCTAGCCCTAAGAGCTCTATCTAACTCTCTTTTAAATGCATCCAGCCAATCGGCCTCCAGTGCCTTCTGCGGCAGAGTATTCCTCACATTCACAACTCTCTGTGTGAAAAGGTTTTTCCTCATCTCAGTCCTAAATGGCATACCCCTTATTCTTAAACTGTGGCCCCTGGTTCTGGACTCCCCCAACATCGGGAACATGTAATCATTTTATATGTTTCTATGTTATTTTAGTTTAGTTTATCATTGTATTGTGTACCGAGGTACAGTGAAAAGCTTTTGTTTGTGCGCCATCTAGTTAAAGAAAAACCTATACATGAGTACACTCATGCCATCCACAATGCACCGTTAAAGATAAAGAGTGCAACATTTAGTGCAAAGATACAACATTGAAGTCTGATAACATTTGATTAAAGATAGTTCAAAGGTCTCTGACAAGCATTGAAATGTGTAAGTTCTAGCTGGCCATTTGACAGCATCATATGGTTTTTTTTAACTTGGAAGGTAATGTTTTAATTAATCATATTTAGTGGGTGGACACAAAATGTTGGCGTAACTCAATCACTGCAGAAAACAGAGAGGTGACGTTTCGGGTCAGGACCCTTCTTCAGATATTTAGTTGGTGATTGGAACCCATGATTTGATACCATGTTAAGGAGATACTACTGGATGCAAAGACACGTTCTGAGTGGCTGTGGAACACGGACTTCTTTCAGGAATGCTAATTGGCCGATTATCAGGCGACTTACTGAGGCTAGTAGAAGTAATTTTGATCACAGGAATGATTAATTGCTTAAATTTATTCTCTCCGTGAAGGCATGGTGACCTCGACTGCTATGATGTGAAAAAGCAAACATGCAAGTGTGATGACTGCCTGCATCTGATTGATATTGTGTTGTCGAAGGGCTGAAGTGTGATTTCTAATAACACAGAGAAATAAGAATTCCAGGTGTGATGTGTTGTGTGCCTAAAGTCTACAATAGCATATTAGGCCAGATAATTGATACTAAGAATCCTTTTCTCACTCACTGGGAAGCATAATGACTTAATTATAAAAGAAAGAATGTAATGTATTCCTGTAACAAAGCCTACCATTCTATTCCAGCCATGCCAAGGCTGTTTTTAGTAAAGTGAATGCCGATTGACATTACATATTAATATTCTACAGGTAGCTCGCCTGCAGCATAGAAAATTCATAAAGGTGAAGAGATATTCGGTTAAACTCCACGTCAGACTTCAATATATATATATATATATATATATATATATATGTAAAATAATTATTTAGTAGATAACAGTATTGCATTTTCTCACTTCAATAAGTTTTGGTACCAATCATCAAGTTCTCTTCATCACTTTATATTTTCGATTGAATGATACAGGCCCTTCAGCCCACCATATCCATGCTGACCATCAAGTACCCATCTGTAATAATCCCATTGACGAGCACTTAGTCCATAGTTATGCTGTTGCCGTGGTGATTCAAGTGCTAGGCTAGAACTTTTTAAACATTGTGACAGCATCTTTCTCCTCCCTACCCTCAGGCTGTATGTTCCAGATTCCAGCCATCCTCTGGTTTAAAAAATCTTCCTCCATTCCCTCTTCACCTTTTACCCCTTCCTCTAAACCCAGACCTCTAAGCCTAGGCCATCTATTTTTAAAATATCTCTGCTGTCAAATAAAGTGCAACCACCAATGCTCCTATCATCACTCCTCATAATCTTGTATATCTATGTCAAGTCCTCCCTCAACCTTCTCTGCTCCAAATAAAACAAACCCATCTTAAATTTGTAACTGAGGGCTTATCTGATGCCATTTGAACTGTCTTCTAATATGCATGGAATTTAGACTTTTGAGATACAGTGTGGAAACAGGCCCTTTGGCCCACCGAATCCACACCAACCAGTGTTTATGCCGTACATTAGCACTATCCTACATACTAGGGATAATTTACAATTTTACCAAAGCCAATTAACCTACAAACCTGCACGTCTTTGACGTGTGGGAGGAAACCAGAACTCCTGGTGAAAACCCATGTGATCACAGGGAGAACGTACAAACTCTGCACAGACAGCACCTGAGGCCAGGATTGAACCCGGGTCTCTGGTGTTGCGAGACGGAAACTCCACCCACTGTGCCACTTCTCCAGTTTAAAGATACCGAGAGGATCAACAGTTGTGATTGGTGGAATATGATTTTGCTCCTGAACATGTATTAAAAATTGTGGATGTTAGCTTTGTGTTCCTCTCCACATTAACGCCGCAAACTTCCATCCCCTGGTAGTAAATGAAGACAGAAATGAAAATTGCTGGAAATATTCATCAGGACAGGCAGCGTCTGTGGAGAAAAGTACAAAATTGCTGTTTTAGATCAATTATAAACACACGCACACACACACACACACACACACACACACACACACACACACACACACACACACACACACACACACACACACACACACACACACACACACACACACACACCCACCCACCCACACACACACACACACACAACAAAACCAATGCCCCTAAGTCTATGGAATTCAGAGCTTATTTGGAGTTAGTAGTGTTTAATTGTCTCATGGCTATAGGGAAGAAGCTGCTCCTGAGTCTGTGCATCACCGTTCGGGCTCCTATACCTTCTTCTTGGTGGCAGGAGTGAAACGTGTGTGTGGCCATGGTGGTGTGGGTCTCTGATGATGCCGGCTGCCTTCTTGGGGCACTGGTGAATATGATGAAAACATTTAAAAGTAGGCCAGCGTGGGTTATTTAAGTGCCACACAACTCATTAGTCTGGCCAAATTAGAAACACTGTATATGATTTTGACCACCCTACCTTCAAAAAGACATTATTGCACCGAAGATGGACGGGGGAATAGTAATGACGATGTTATGGTGAAGTTGAAAGAATTAGGCTTCGTTTGAGATGGGATATGATTCAGCTCTTTGAAGTGTTGAAAGTCATGGATAATGTATATGTAAGAAGATTTATTTTTAAATCTTGAATGATGAACAAGGAACTGGAGACCATAAATAGAAAATTAGTAAGCCTTAAGAAGGATTATAACATTTAATTTGCATTCCAACAACATGGTAAATATATAGCTTTATCCACAACTGAACAAATTCCATTAATCTTCAACCTGGAAGTTCCACATTAGAAATTCAGATAATCTTTGCAGAGACCACTGTTATAATACAAGATCTGTACTGTTGTCGGAGGTGACAATCTATAGTTAGGATATTCAATAAAGGCTCAAGTGATAAATTAGGCCTTCACTTTTTGAACCGTTGTATAATTCACCATTGAAATAATTTGTGAACCTTATTTTACATTTTATGATTGATACTATAATGTTAGCTTTTGTGATATTCTTCAAAGGACCTTCTGGCAGAAGTGTGGCCTCACAGCGAACGCTGGGGACCCTGGCTCAATCTAGTCCTTGGGTGGTGCCTGTGTGGAGTTTGCACATTCTCCCTGTGACCGCATGAGTTTCCTCCGGGTGCTCCAGTTTCCTCCCACATCCCAAAGACATGCAGGCTTGGAGATTAATTGGCCTCTGCAAATTGTCCCTAATGTGTAGGGAGTGGATGCAAAAATGGGTTAACCTAGAACTAACCTGAACAGGCAAATGTGGACAGTTGTTGATGGGGACTCGGTGGGCCAAAGTGTCTGTTTCCATGTGGAGGAAGGATCTGCAGATGCTGGTTTACACCGAAGATAGACACAAAATGCTGGAGTTACTCAGCGGGACAGGCAGCATCTCTGGAGACTGAGATTCAGACGGAGCCTGAAGAAGGTTCTTGACCCAAAACGTCACCTATTCCTTTTTTCCAGAGATACTGGCTGAACCCGCTGAGTTACTCCAGCATTTTCTGTCTTTTTCCATGTTGTATCTCTAAATTAAACCTCACAGAATATGAAGTGGATTTGTGGCCATCTGACCCTGTATGTTCAGTTAGTTGCCCTGTTTGCACCCTGTTTCTTCATTGTCTTCGACATTTATTGAATCTGTAAAAGATTTCACCATTTCTGGCCTATTCCGCCAATCATTTAGATCATGGTTGGTCTAAGATTCAGTCCATTGATTTGCCTTGGTTCCATATCCGTCAATACTCTCCAATCAAAGAATATTCAGTGAGTTTCAATGCTTACATTTTCAACTGATTACTGTCAACAGCTTTTTGGAAGAAACTTCCAGCTTGCTACTGTTCAGTAGCGGTGAAAGGGAAGTTATGGTAACTTAGTAGATAAAGAAGCTGTTAGTTTCTTGCTGCATAATCTTGATTCCAAAGAATGATTGTAGTTTATAGTTAGGACCCTTCATCAGTCTGAAGAAGGGTCCCGATCCGAAATGTCACCTATCCGTGTTCTCCAGAGATGCTGCCTGACCCATTGAGTTAAGGGCCTGTCCCACTTGGGAGTCATTTGCGTGTCATTTACGCAACATCATTTACGCGTCACGACGCGCGCATGGTGCGTGGTGACTTAGGCCGTGAAGCGCGGTCGTGCGCATCGCCCCAGGATTTTGGAATGTACAAAATCTTCGCGGGCCATCTGTGTGACGCGCAAATGACACCCAAATGGGACACCAATGAGAGAGAAGCGAGTGTCACCAAACTTCTGAATTCTCTGGGGTGGAACCCTCTCCAAGACAGACGTGAAGCTCACCGTTTGACCTGTTTTTACAAAATGTTAAATGGTCAGCTCGACATAGACTACAAGACCTACACCAAACCCAAACCAATTAGGAGCAGACGAGGGCATTCGATCCAATTTGTGATCCCAGCTACAAAGACAGATGTATACAGCAATTTGTTCTTCCCCCGCACAATTAAAGCATGGAATAATCTCCACCCAACTATAGTTACCCAACCAGATGCAACTACATTTAAAGTAGCTCTTTCTTCCCAATAACCCTTTCTGGCTTAAGCCCTCCCTTCACCACCTCCAGTTTAAATTCCATTTGGAATTTTTTGGAGGACCAAAAACCAAGAACCAAGAACCAGGCCCTTTACTCCAGTTCATAGTTTAGTTTAGTTTAGAGACATGGTGCGGAAACAGGCCCTTCGCCCACCGAGTCCTAGCCGACTAGCCGTCTCCTTACACTAACCCTATCCTGAACACTAGGGAACAATTTACAATCTTTACCAAAGCCAATTTACCTACAAACCTGTACGTCTTTGGAGTGTGAGAGGAAATCGGAGCACCCAAGGAAAACCCACGTGGTCACGGGGAGAACGTACAAACAGACCGCACCTCTAGTCAGGATCGAACCCTGCTCTCTGGCACTGTAAGGCAGCAACTCTATCGTGGCATCACCGTGCCGCCTACTATAGTTTCATCTGACGTTGACATATATGGTGAAAATGAAACTGTTGATTAACAGTATGATAAACTTTCACTCGATATATACTGTCCTATATTTTAGACTGCAAGCTTATGTTGAACAAAGGAAACCATCAATGTCCCGGCTTTAACATTTATTCATTTGGCCAAAGCATCTCAATGGTTTGGGTTCAAGCCAAGGCAGGCAGAGGTAGATCCTGAGGCAATGGATATGGATTTCGACAAGTCAATAAAGTGGCTTCAAGAATTTAAATAATTTTATTATTTTAAATAAACATTAACTTAATTACATTCTTAAAAAAAAGAAAATTAATTATACCTTTTCTCGCCTGTATGTTTTAAATCCTTAAAAAGAAAAGATGAGGTAGACTGGATTATGGAGATACTTATTTTCCGACATTAATGATTTATTATAAATTCTGTTGATCACTTTCTATTTGGAAAGCGATTTTTAAAGTATGTTATCTTCAAGAGTGTTTATTCATCTTATGCATTGGATATGAACTGGATTATTAAAATTATTTCTTGCTGCGGCTGTACAGGCAAGATTGACACAACAACAATAAGGGCAGAGGCATGTGAGTGGCTAGATGTTGGCATGGAGGGAGGTGTGGGAAAGGTTGGTGGAGAGAATAGGCAGGTGAAAGGTGGAGAGCGAGGAAGGAGGGTTGGTTTAAACTGCATGTATTTTAATGCAAGGAGCCTGATGGGTAAGGCAGAGGAGCTTAGGGCATGGATAGGTACGAGTGACTGGGTCGTTGTAGCCATTAGTGAAACCTGGTTAAGGGAGGGGCAGGACTGGCAGCTCAATGTTACGGGGTACAGGAGCTTCTGGAGAGACAGGGGTGAGGGAAAAAGAGGAGGGGGGTTGCATTGTTGGTTAAGGAGGATGTCACGTCTGTGTTCAGAGGTGACCTTACTGATGGTTCGTCTACTGAGGCTATATGGGTGGAGCTGAGGAACAAGAAAGGGATGATCACCTTGTTGGGGGTGTACTACAGACCCCCGGACAGTCAACGGGAATAAGAAGAACAAATGTGCCAGGAGATTGCAGACAGCTGCAGGTCAAATAAGGTTGTTGTGATATAGACTTATTTTGATGGGGTGCAATTCCTCAAAAGTGTTCAGGAGAGTTTTCTTAAGCAGTATGTAGAGGCCCTCACACGTGAGAGGGCAACACTGGATATAGTATTGGGGAAATTGGGAAGGGCAAGTTAATGAAGTGTGTGTGGAGGAGCCTTTTGGGACCAGTCACCACAGTTCGATTAGGTTTAAGATAGCTATGGATAGGGACGGAGAGGGTCTATGTGTTAAAATGCTCAACAGGGATAAGGCCAACTTGAGGGTATGAGAGAAGGTCTCGCTCAAGTTGACTGGAGCAGGTTATTAGAGGGGAAAGGAACATCGTTCAAATGGGATGTTTTTAAAAGTGTGCTGATGAAAGCTCAGGATGTGTACGTCCCCGTTAGAGTGAAGGGCGAAGCAGGCAAACGTAAGGATGCTTGGCTGACGAGGGAAATTGAGACGTTAGTCAAAAACAAGATGGATGCATAGGACAGGTATAAGCAGCTGGGATCAATGGCATCGCTGGAGGAGTTTCGTGAACTAAGGAGTAAACTAAAATAGGAAATCAGAAGGGCAAAATGGGGCCGGGAGATAGCTCTGGCGGGTAAGCATTAAGGACAATCCCAAAATATGTTATAAATACATAAGGGGGAAAAGGGTAACTAGAGAGAGAGTGGGACCTTTCAGGAATCAAAGTGGTCATCTCTGTGAGGAGCCACAGGAGATGGGCAAGGTCCTAAATGAGTATTTCTCCTCTGTATTTACCGAGGAGAAAGACAGTAGGACGGAGGAAATTAGAGCAGTCACTGGAAGTGTCTTGAGAGCAGTCAGGGTTACCGTCAAAGAAGTACTGAATGTACTGTCGTGTTTGAAGGTAGACAAATCTCCAGGGTCTGATCAGAGATATCTGAGGATTTTGTGGGAAACTAGAGAGGAAATTGTGGGAGCCCTGGTTGAAATTTACGAGTCGTCCTTAAATACAGGAGAGGTGGTGGAAGTGAGGAGGGTGGCAAATGTTATGCCTCACTTCAAGAAGGGCTGCAGGGAAAATGCTGGGAATTATAGGCCGGTTAGTTAACATCTGCAGTTGGTAAGTTACTGGAGATTATTCTGAGGGATAGGATATACAGGCATTTGGATGGGCAAGGGTTGAATAGGGATAGTCAGCATGGTTTTGTACGTGGGAGGTCGTGTCTCACAAATCTGATGGACTTTTGTCTACCTCTGAAGGTAGACAAAAATGCTGGAGAAACTCAGCGAGTGAGGCAGCATCTATGAAGAGAAGCAATAGGTGACGTTTCGGGTCGAGACCCTTCTTCAGACGATTTTTGAAAAGGTTGATGAGGGCAGAGTTGTAGATGTTGTGTACATGGACTTCAGTAAGGCGTTCAACAAGGTTCCGCATGGTAGGCTGCTCTGGAAGGTTAGATCGCATGGGATCCAAGGAGAAATAGCTGAATGGATAGCAAATTGGCACCATGGAAGGAAGCAGAGGGTAATGGTGGAAGGTTACTTCTCAGAATGGATGCCTGTGACCAGTGGCGTGCCACAGGGTTCGGTGCTGGGCCCGTTACTGTTTCTCATCTACAACAATGATTTGGATGAGAACATACAGGGCAAGATTAGCAAGTTTGCTGATGATACAAAAGTGAGTGGTTTTACAGATAGTGAAGATGGTTGTGAACGATTGCAGCAGGAACTGGATCGATTGGCCAGGTGGGCGGAGGAATAGTTGATGGAATTCAATACAGAGAAGTGTGACGTGTTGCATTTTGGGACGTCGAACAAGGGCAGGACCGACACAGTAAATGGTAGGCCTCTGGGTAGTGTTGTAGAGCAGAGGGATCTAGGAGTACAGGTGCATGGTTCCTTGAAGGTCGTGTTGCAGGTAGATAAGTTGGTCAAAAAGGCATTTGGCACTTTGGCCTTCATCAGTCAAAGTATTGATTACAGATGTTTGGAGGTCATGTTGCAGTTGTATAAGATGTTTGTGAGACCGCATTTAGACTATTGTGTTCAGTTCTGGGCATCATGTTATAGGAAACATATTGTCAAACTTGAAATGGTTCAGAAAAGCTTTACAAGGATGTTGCCAGGACTAGAGGGTGTGAGCTATGGGGAGAGGTTGAGTAGTTTGGGTCTCTATTCCATGGAGCGCAGCAGGATGAGAGGAGATCTTATTGAGGTGTATAAAATCATGAGAGGAATAGATCGGTTAGATGCACAGTCTTTTGCCCAGAGTAGGGGAATCGAGGACCAGAGGACATAGGTTCAAGGTGAAGGGGAAAAGATTTAATAGGAATCCGAGGAGTAACTTTTTCACACAAAGGGTGGTGGGTGTATGGAACAAGCTGTCAGAGGAGGTAGTTGAGACTGGGACTATCCCATCGATTAAAAAACAGTTAGACAGGCATATGGATAGGACAGGTTTGGAGGAATATGGACCAAGCGCAGGCAAGTGGGACTAGTGTATCTGGGACATTGTTGGCCGGTGTGGGCAAGTTGGGCCTGTTTCCACACTGTATCACTCCATGACTCTCAGTATACAATAACTCATCAGTTACATTAAATAAACCAGACCACAATAGTGAAAAAATTAAAGTATAGCGAATACCTTTTCTGTATAAGTCCATACAACAAATATGGCTTAATTTTTAGTTTAGAGATACAGCCCTTCAGCCCACCAAGTCCATGCCGACCTGCGATCCCTGTACAATAGCACAATCATACACACATTGGGGACATTTTGTACCAAGCCAAATAACTTACAGACCTGTACGTCTTTGGAGTGTGGGAGGAAACCGAAGATCTCGGAGAAAACCCACACGCTGGGAGAACATAGAAACTCCGTACAGACAGCACCCGTAGTTGGGATCGAACCCGAGTATCCGGCACTGAAAGCGCTGTAAGGCAGCTACTCTACCGCTGTGCCGCCAAAGTTAATGACTCAGTCGCGACTCGAACCGGGAACCTTTGAATGCCTTCAGCCCGCTAGAGGTACCAATGCACTATCCATTGCGCCACGGAGCCACCGTATAAATAAATGTATAATTTATAATATAAATAGATAAAATTAAAAAACGGCCGGGCTGCTTTCAAATTGCAATGTTCATGTACAGCAAGCTGGGTTTAAACCAGAGTGACACATCAGGAGAACAGATCTTAATTCCATAGCTGTGTAACAATTTTTGACAAGAAGCGATTTAAGAAAATCATTACTAGAACATGCCCATGGTCATACAATGTACTCCTTTCTCTAAGGATCATCGTTGAAGTAATCCCATTGCAGTGCCATTGAGATAAGGCCAGAGTTTAGCTTTTGGACCTCGAGGTAGGATTTAGTCACACAATTCAGGCCTACACTGTATTGGCGAACATCTCTACCAAATTATTTTCAATTTAATTTTTTTATTGTCTTGGACAACATGTGTGTGTGTGTGTGTGTGCAGAACTTAATATCCAAACTCATATTTTTGACAGCTACAATAAATGCAAACCATTATATATAATTAGCTTTTAAAACTGCGTTTAATAATTTCTGTTGCAAGAGCTAACGGCGATTATACCCGCAGGATAATTCATTTGTATGCAAATTGTGAATCGCAAACAAAATAATATGATGATATTGTACATCAACTGATTGTGGCACCTCTGAAACCCCTTCAGTTCCATAATATGAACTGTCATTAATATTCCCTCGTATGTCTCCATACTATTATCTACATTGTTCCCAGCTTTTTTTTAACCAGGGGTGTGAATTAGTAGTAAAATAATTAGCTGCAGGGAGCGTGAGCAGGAGCTGTCTCCTACATATCAGCCAGCAATTGCCCAGTTTTTTATTTTTTTATTTTTTTTTTAAATCAAAAATATTTATTCAAATATTAAAATTGTATTTACAATACAATAAAACAAAACACCACCATAATACAAGATGAACAAATATGTAAGCAACTGCTAAACAACTATATTACAATCCTTGTCAAGGATACATTCAACCCCCCTCGGTGCCCAGCGGTCGCGGAACTCCCTCAGGGTGCCCGTAGACAGGGCGTATTCCCTTTCCATCCGCACCCGGGCACGGACGTAACCCCGGAAAAGGGGCAGGCAGCCGGCTCGGGTAGAGCCCTCCACTGTCTGGCGCCTTGACTCACGGATGGCCAGCTTGGCCAGGCCCAGGAGCAACCCAACCAGGACATCTTCAGCCCTACCCTCTCCCCTACGCACAGGGTGTCCAAAGATGAGGATGGTGGGTGAGAAATGCAGCCAGAAGGCAAGGAGCAGCCCCTTTAGGTATTGAAACAGTGGCTGCAGCCTCACGCACTCCATGTACACGTGGTACACAGACTCTTCCAGCCCGCAACAGTGGCAGGCGGCTGGCGAGTCTGTGAACCGCGAGAGAAACAGGTTGCAGGGTACACCTCGATGCAGTACCCTCCACCCCAGGTCCCCAATGTAGAGGGGGAGAATCCCTGCGTATAGGGACCCCCACCGGGGGCCCCCGAGCAATTGCCCAGTTGGCTGGTTATTCCCAACCTGTACAGAGTCTTGCATTGATAGCTAATTTCTGTTGCAATCTGCATGCAGTTTACGCCTGCCTTGAAACCCGTTTCCCATCCAGCCCGCAGCAGGATTTTACATCTATGAATGGTGGGAGCTCAAGCCTACCGCAGGGAAGTTAGCGGGAAGCTGTTTTTTTATGATGGGGTCAGTTCAGAATCAAAGGAGTGTTGCCTTCAAATGAGACGAACTGCTGTCAGAAGATAACTCCTCACACTTTAGACTCCAGACATTAGACTTTAGAGATACAGCGCAGAAACAGGCCCTTCGGCCCACCGAGTGAGTCCGCGCCGACCAGCGATCCCCTTGCACCAGCACTCTCCGACACACACGAGGGCAAATTTACGATTTACAGAAGCCAATTAACCTGCAAACCTGTACGTCTTGGGAGTGTGGGCGGAAACCGGGGCACCCAGAGAAAACCCACGCGATCACAGGGAGAACGTACAAACTTCGTACAATCAGCACCCGTAGTCAGGACCGAGCCCGGGTCTCTGGTGCTGTAAGGCAGCAACTCCACCGCTGAGACACCATGCCATCCGTCCCCTTGTCAAAGTAGAAATCTGCAACTCTCCCTCTCCTTGAAGGTCTGAGGGTAAAATTAAAATGTCAACATTGAGAATAACAATTTTTCATGGTGAGAATAGTGATAAGTTGCAGATGCAACGTCAGCTGGTTTGATGGTAGGGTAGGCTGGTAAACGATCATCTTCCCCTCCTGCTTCATCATAATTATAGGTTCAAGTCACAAATTGTCGAAAACCACATTTTGAGGGTTGTGTTCTATTTTCTTTAAATTTGAATTTGAATTTGAATTTGAATTTGAATTTGATTCATTTATTGTCATTCAGACCTTTTGGTCTGAACAAAATTTCGTTGCCTGCAGTCATACACAATAACAATAAATAACAAAACATACAATAAACACAAATTAACATCCACCACAGTGAGTTCACCAAGCACCTCCTCACTGTGATGGAGGCAAAAGTCTTAGTCTCTGTCTCTTCCCTCCTTGTTCTCCCTCTGCGCTGAGGCGATCGATCCAGGCCGGAGATGCCGCCCTCCAGTCCAGCGGACCTCCGTGGTGATGTTGCCGCTGCCGAAAGCCGGAATGCCGTCTCCGCTCCGAGTCGGCCCGCCATAGCCTCAGCTCCGAGTCGGGCCGCTGCCGAAAGCTGGAATGCCGCCTCAGCGAGTCGGGCCACCGCTGCCTCAGCTCCAAGTCCCGCTGCCTCAGCTCCAAGTCCCGCTGCCTCAGCTCCAAGTCCCGCTGCCTCAGCTCCGAGTCCCGCTGCCTCAGCTCCGAGTCCCGCTGCCTCAGCTCCGAGTCCCGCTGCAAAAGCTCCGAGTCCCGCTGCCTCAGCGAGTCGGGCCACCGTTGCCTCAGCTCCGAGTCCCGTTGCCTCAGCTCCGAGTCCCGCAGCCTCAGCTCCGGGCCGCTGCCAAAAGCTGGAACGCCGCATCAGCGAGTCGGGCCGCCGCTGCCACAGCCCCGAAGTCGGCCAGCCTCGCGTTGTAAGTCCTGGCTGGCTCTGCCTCCGGAGCCTCGAGGTCGGTCGCAGGTTGGAGACCGCCAGCTCTACCATTAGGCCTCAGCGCAGACGGAGGCAGAGAAAGGGGATACGACAAGAAAAAGTCGCATTCCCCCGAAGGAAGAGACAAAAACACAAGTTTCACCCCCCCCCCCCCCCCCCCCCCCATAACACAACATAATAAACCAAAATCCAGCTAAAACAAGACAAAAAAAACAACAACAAAAGTAAAAACAGACGGACTGCAGGCGAGCCGCAGCTGTTCAACAGCGCCGCCACTTCTGGAGCTGCGCCAGTGGCACGGTGGCGCAGCTGGTAGAGTTGCTGACTCACAACGCTGGAGACCAGGGTTCGATTCTGACCTTGGCATGATGTCTGTGTGGAGTTGGCAAGTTCTTCCTGTGACTGCGTGGGTTTCCTCCAGGTGCTCATGTTTCCTCCCACATCCCAAAGACGTTCGGTTTTATAGGTTACTAGACCAAGGGGGGTGTGTGTGTGTGGGCCTGCGGCGTCACACACACACTAACCCCCCCCCCCACCCACCCCCCCACACACACACTAACTACCCCCCTTGTTATTACATTAATCATCCACTTTGCAGCAAATAGCTCCCTCACAGAACAAATACCTATATCAGGGTCAGATAATGAGTTTTATAGTCTTGTTGACACTTAAAACAAATGAAGGGGCTTTTCCAACTGAGCCAGCAGTTAGCAAATTGCAGATAGACACAAAATGCAGGAGTAACTCAGCGGGACAGGCAGCATCTCTGGAGAGAAGCAATGGGTGATGTATCAAGTCAAGACCCTTCTTCAGTGATGTCAGGGGAGAAGGAGATACATATATAAGAAAGTGTAAGGTGTGAAAATAGGATGAAGGGAATTAGATCAAGGGAAATGTAGAATAGATCATTGTTAGCTGAGAGAAGGTAACAACAAAGCAAACAGAGACAAAATGCAGTTGGAGACAGTAATAGCTCTGTCCCATGGTACGGGTTCATTCCAAGAGCTCTCCCGAGTTTAAAAAAAATCAAACTCGTGGTAAGCACGGAGAATGATCGTAGCGGGTACGTCGGAGCTTGGGGACGTCTCTTAACGGCTCGTAGCGCTAACGGCAGGTACTCGGGAAGACTCACTAACGGCAGGTAAGCTCGGGAAGATTCGTGAAGATTTTTCAACATGTTGAAAAATGTCCACGAGAGCCCCGAGTACCGACGAGCGGCCATTACCGTAAATCTCCAAGTTCGAATCAGGGCCAACTCGGGAGAGCTCTTGGAATGAACTCGTACCGTGGGACAGGGTCATCAGACTGGTCAGTGAACTGGGAAGGGGGAGGGATGGAGAGAGAGGGAAAGCAATGGTTACTTGAAGTTAGACAAGTCAATGTTCAATATCGCTGGGGTGTAACCTGCCCAAGCGAGATATGAGCTGCTGTTCCTCCAATTTGCGCTTGGCCTCACTCTCACAATGGAGGAGGCCCAGGACAGAAAGGTCAGAGTGGGAATGGGCGGCGGAGTTAATTGCTTCTGACTGAAATGGTTACTGGCCATGTTCAACATTCTATTTGTGTTTGTGACAACATAGTTAGGCCAAACTCACTGGATAACAAACGCCAGGGATTCCAATTGAAGAAAATAGGAATAATATTGCACAATGAATGGGAAGGAACTGCAGGTGCTGGTTTAAACCAAAGATAGAGACCAAAAGCTGGAGACCAAAGATGGGGAAATGGAATAGGTGACATTTCAGGTTGAGTATCTTCTTCAGACTCATGATTAATGTCCAGTTATACAATTTAAAACAGTGTAAGCAAAGGAAAATATTTAATGATAACTGTCAAGGGTGATTTTTTAAATATATCATTGCACTGCATATGTAATTTTTTTAAGTCCCACAAGGATGTATCAGAAATATTTGATTTAATAAATAGGAATCTGTGTGGAAAATACTTGAATTTTAACATTATTTGTGACATTATGTGCTTGAATAAAAATAGATAATTTTCCAATTTTGTTATCACAGCCCATTTAATCATTTATTCAGCAGTAAAATCTAAACAAAAACCGTATTTAACAAAGACATGTGTATAACACGAAAGTGATTACGCCCCAAGATAATGTGGTGTAGATTCTAAATAAAATTTAACTGGGGATTGATTGTACTTTGTCTATTGAACACTAAATGCCAGATAATTAGGCAACAATTTAGTCTAGATGTAGGCCTTTTTGTATTTTGTATTGTAGTTCAGAAATTCACTGCACCAGGATTTAGTGGGAAACAGTTTCTCTCACAAGCCAAAGGTATGAACATTGAGAACTCCAATTGTAGGTGACTTCTAACAACCCCCCCTCCCCCTCCCCCACCCCCCTACCTCTCAAACCCCTTTCTCCACCCCCCCCCTCCTCCCCAATGCCCTGCACCAATTTCTCCCCCCACCTCCTCCCCTCCACCATCACCTACTGTACATTCCTTCCTCTGGCTTCACAATTTGTGCTCTTCAATCCTTTTGTTTCACACCTTTTGTTTTTCATTCATGATCTTCCTATCAATCCCCCCTCTCATCCATGTTTACCTATAACCAGCCATGTTTACCTATAACCAGCCCCTCCTGTCTTCCAGCTTTCTCACCCCCTCCCTCCCTACGATCAGTCTGAAGAAGTGTCCCATGTTATCCAGAGATGCTGCTTGAACGGCTGAGTTACTCCAACGCCTTGTGTCCTTATCTTCCAGCGAAGTTTTCAATGGGATGAATTCAGAAGAGCTTTAGCCAGCACTAAAACTGAACAAGAAATGGTCCAATTTGGTTTGGTCAAAAATAGAAGTGATTTGTGAAATGCTTCATTCCACAGATAGTTTATCGTGGCACCTTGAAATTGGCTGTTTGTAGATGCTGGCCTTGTTTTTTTAAACTGATGATGTATTGCAGCAAAATGATCAGAGTGCGCCCAGTGTGTGCACAGGTTGTGTCATAGAGTCATAGAGAGAGTCAGAGAGTCTTAGAGTGTGGAAACAGGCCCTTCAGCCCAACTTGCCCACACCAACCACCATGTTCTATCTACATTAGTTCCACTTGCCTGCGTTTGGCCCATACCCCTCTAAACCTGACCTTACACATGTACCTGTCTAATTGCTTCTTAAACGTTGCGATAGTCCCTAGCTCAACTACCTCCTCCGGTAGCACGTTCCATTCACCCACTACCGAATTACCCATCAGATTCCTAATAAAACGTTCCCCCTTTACCTTAAACCTATGCCCTCTGGTTCTCAATTCCCCCACTCTGGGCAAGAGTCTCTGTGCGCCCACCCAATCTATTCCTTTCTTGATTTTATACACCTCTATAAGATCACCCCTCATCCTCCTGTGCTCCAGTTGTAGAATGCTCAACTTCTCCCTCGAGCCAATGTGCTGGCAACATCCTTGTAAATCTTCTCTGTAACCTTTCCAGCTTGATAACGTTTTTCCTATAACCTGGTGCCCAGAACTGAACACAATACTCTAAATGAGACCCCACTAACGTCTTATATAACTGCAACATGACTTCCCAACTTCCATGGTAACTGTACCTTTAAGAACTGAGTACCAGAAGGTAGTCACAAAATGCTGGAGTAACTCAGCGGGACAGGCAGCATCTCTGGAGAGAAGGAATGGGTGACGCTTCGGGTCGAGACCCTTCTTCAGACTGATGTCAGGCAAGTAGGCGGTACAGAGGTAGAATGTAGTCGGAGACAGTAAGACTGGTAGGAGAACTGGGAAGGGGGAGGGGATAGAGAGAGAGGGAAAGCAAGGGCTACGAAGTTAGAGACGTCAATGTGATTTGAGTCGTGCAATATGTTCAAATAATAATAATAATAATAATAATAATAATAATAATAATAATAATAATAATAATAATAATAATAATAATAATAATAATAATAATAATAATAATAATAATAATTAATTTTATTATGGACTCAAGGTCCAGACAAGGGGCAACATTACATAAAAAATGCATTGCATCTTAAATATCATAAAATACATATAAAATCTTAGTCTATCACATAAAAACATCATAATTTATATTTAAAAAAATACACAATACATAAGTTAAAAATCCAGATTAAAAGAATGATCAATGTCCTACAATGAGACAATGATACCAGTGTCTCCATAGCTGGGATTCGTAGTGTGTAGTGCTAACCCTTATGTTTGACAAGGCCACAATAAGCACATTTTTAGAGTCATTTATCCTGCAAATGAATTTATACATGTGATGTCTTAGGATAGCTTCTAAAGTACTAACTCCTGCAGCCACAAACATATTACTGGCACTACACCATCTAGGTTGCCTTAGCAGTGTTCTCATGGCATCGTTATATGCCACCTTTAGTCTCTGCATACTTGTCTTTCCATAGTTCGACCACAGGTGCGCAGTGTAGAGTGGTGTGCAGTATGCTCTAAATAGCGACATCTTCACCACATCTGCACACGCACCAAATTTACGCGAGAATATTCGCCTGTACATACAGCATGCGTCGTTGCCTATAAATATCCTCATCATCAGTCATTTGTTCTGTAATAATATGCCCTAGATATTTTACCTTATTACAGACACTAAGATTATTGTCAGACAATTTAAAACCAGGAAATTTTAGACAAAGAGAACCCTTATCCTCTTTGGTTCTACAGATCATAACAGCACTCTTACCAGCATTATATTTAATGTCATGTTCCACACCATACACATAACATATAGTAAGGAGCTGCTGGAGACCAGCGCTAGATGGACTAAAGACCACAAGATCATCTGCATACATAATATGGTTCACTAAAATATTACCAATCACGCACCCAGTGTTACAGGCTTTCAATTGTTTAGACAGATCATCAATATATAGATTAATATAGATCATATCATATCGGTCTTGTGAATGTGTGTGTGAGTGAGTGAGTATGTGCAGTGTACTTCTGTAAAATAATGAAGACCCATCCTGGCGACTGCTGGACTGAAGGGGAAGGAGTCAGTCTACCCCATGACAGAAGGGGAAGGAGTTGTACAGTTTGAAAGCCACAGGGAGAAAAAAATCTCCTGTGGTGTGCTGTGCACCAAGGTCAGTGTTATTTGCTGCTTTGCCCTTCATTATTCTATCCTGTGTGCACATTGATGTTTGATTATATTGCCTACCTGAAGGCAATATTGCTGCTGGAACTACATAATACTAATCATATTTAGTTTTGGAACTGCAGCGTGGAAACAGGCCCTTCGGCCCACCGAGTCCACGCCGACCAAGTTATCCCACTTTTGCAACCTGCACACTTGCAGCAATTTACCCAAAGCCAATTAACCTACAAACTTGCACGTCTTTGGAATGTGGGAGGAGACCGGAACATCCGGAGAAAACCAACGCAGTCATAGGGAGAACGTGCAAACTCCGCACAGATGGCGCCCGAGGTCAGGATCGAACCCAGGTCTCTGGCACTGTGAAGCAGCAACTCTACCTCTGTGCCACTGTGCTGCCCTTCGAATTTTTGTTACAACTATGATAGCAGTTCCTATTTTCCAACTTAGCCGTTGGTTTTGCTGATCAAGAAGCGTTAAGCTTTCAATAAATAGTAGGCACAGAAGGTGCCAGAAATACTCAGCATGTCGGACAGTATCTGCGGAGAAAGAATGAGAGGTGATGTTTCAGGTTGATGACCTATTTAAACTGCAGTTCGGTGATAGGATCATTGACTGATGGCACTAACTCTGTTTCTGTCTCCTCAGATAGACACAAATTGCTGGAGTAACTCAGCAGGACAGACACAATCTCTGGAGAGAAGTAATGGGTGATGTTTCGGGTCGAGACCCTTATTCAGACCACAGTCGTTGCCTAAATCTTGCGTTTTTCCAGCATTTAAAAAACATTTCTGATGTACAGCATCTCCAGTTTCTTTTTCTGTTTGTTTAGACCACAGACTATTCATTGAAGGTAATTTCATAAATTTGATGTAATGCAGTAGTATCTAACCGGGAGCTAACTAGCAGCCATTTTGGCGATTAAAGATAATCTAAGACAAGCTTAATTGCCAAATAGCCTGAACAAAATGTGTATCTGGAAGCTCTCACTATGAGTTTAAGATCTTGGCAAAGTAAGTAATGAGGGTTAATGGATGAGCTTCCAAGTCTCTGCCAATGTAGCTGAGGATGGTCGTAATTTATCATCTCATTTTCACTTGCCTGTAGGGAATGCATGGCCTTTGTTTAACCCCATGCCAGGGATCAACATCAGAAATCCTGAACTTATTACATGTGGAGAAACAGGCAGCCAACCTCATCCAATCAGTCTGGCACACACCTGCTTACCACTAAAGCCCGGAGATAGTACGTTTATATTTCACTCTAGTTAGAGATAGTCAATTTTGAAATATCTCGTTATGAAACATTTTTCTCTTAGGCAAAAGAACTATGCCATGTAGGCAGGAACTGCAGATGTTGGTTTACACCGAAGATGGACACAAAATGCTGGAGTAACTCAGTGGAACAGGCAGCATCTCTGGACAGAAGGAGTGGGTGACGTTTCGGATCAAGACCCTTCTCCAGACCCTTCTTCTGAAGAAGGGTTTTGTCCTGAAACGTCACCCATTCCTTCTCTCCAGACATGCTGCCTGTTCTGCTGAGTTAACGAACAACATATACAGATCAGGATGTGAAGGACTGAATCTCACACATCAGTAACATGAAAGGACACAAAGTGCTGGAGTAATTCAGCAGGTCAGGCAGCTTTTCTGGAGAACATGGATAGGTGACATTTTGGGTCGAGGGTCGAACCTGGGTGTCTGTTGCTGTAAGGCAGCAACTCTTCCACTGTGCCACAATGCTGCCCCATTCATAATGAAAGTCCTGCCCTAGTTTGGCCTCCCAAAATGGACATTAATGGGTGGCACAGTTGTGCAGTAGTGGAGCTGCTGCCTCACAGGGCCAGAGACCTGGGTTCCACCCTGACTACAGGTGCTGTACGCTCTCCATGCACAGAGTCTCTTGCCCAGAGTAGGTGAATTTGAGGACCAGAGGACATAGGTTCAAGGTGAAGGGGAAAAGATTTAATAGGAATCTGAGGGGTAACTTTTTCATATAAAGGGTGGTGGGTGTATGGAACAAGCTGCCAGAGGAGGTAGTTGAGGTTGGGACTATCCCAACGTTTAAGAAACTGTTAGACAGGTACATGGATAGGACAGGTTTGGAAAGATATAGGCCATACACAGGCAGGTGGGACTAGTGTAGCTGGGACATGTTGGCCAGTGTGGGTGAGTTGGGTCGAAGGGGCATGTTTCTACGCTGTACGACTATGACTCTCTCTGACTAAAGGGCCACCATCAAACAGGCACTCCATCTTGTTCCACACTAAAAGCATGGCCTGTTGTCACTGATGGTTCTGCCATCTTCTTATTGCTTCTCCCCTCTTTCTTCCAAATCCTGTTCATGACCACAGCAGTTGAACGTAATTTCTGCAAGTCAGGCCACTGAACAGCAATCGCTGGGTCCAGAGCAGATGTGAATGTTTATTGGGGCTGTCATTGTGAGGATGGTGGACTCACCTGGGACAGATAGCAAGATGTTTCAAGTGCAATCCAATTCTTAAGCCTGGTGTCAATGCATCTCAATCTGCAGAAGGGTCTCACGTATTCAAGAGAGAACACATTCTCATGTGGATATGGGGAGAAAGCAGGAATGGGGTACTGATTTTGGATGATCAGCCATGATTATATTGAATGGCAGTGCTGACTCGAGGGGCTGAATGGCCTACTCCTGCACCTATTTTCTATGTTTCTCTGTATGTATCTATGTCTCGGCCCGAAACGTCACCTATTCCTTTTCTCCAGAAAAAGCTGCCTGACCCGCTGAATGACTCCAGCATTTTGTGTCCATCTTCAGTGTAAACCAGCATCTGCAATTTCTTCCTACGCAGCATATAATGGTGCCTGTTATTAGTTATTCAGGAACGAGTCAGTGTGAAGACTGGCAAGGCTTTAATGGAAGAATCTTCTCAACAAGGGAGCTTAGTTACAAACAATAAAACACTACACTGTCTCACAGAAGAGCTGCTCTGATCATTGCATTCTTTCTATTTAAAGAAAGGCATTCATTAATTCAGCACAGCGAACCTTGATATCTATCAACGAAGAAAGTGAGCAGCCATTGATTTAGTTGTCATTTTATCACTGACTGTTAAGAATATAGTGCACTTAGAACAAACACTGTTTCTTTCACTGTGACTGATTTACCTTGTTATTTTGTATGTTTTTCATAGCCGCCTAGCAATGATGGATGCATTTTATTTTCATCCTGTCAACCTTTTGCTTTGCACTGCTGTCATTTATTGTCTGTTACAATATATAACCAAAGTCTGGGCTGCACACATCGCACCAGTGGCTGGCTACAGTCCGTATGAATTTCCTTTTTGACCAAACAAATAGCGGAACTTTTAACACCATATTTAATAAACGTAAGAGCAATAGAAGGAAATATGTGTGTGTTGACAAAAGATGATTTATTTACTGTCAGTGGAATGGATAGTGACAAGCATGGAGACTTATGACTGCCATCCTGATTTCATGCAGGTTGTTAATTTAAATCGAAGAATGTATTCATATTGTAGTTATGAGTTCATAAATCAGAATTTTACTGAAATAGAGCAGGCAAGGTGTAAAATAAAAGTGAAGATTGCAATGATAATGTTAACAGGGATTTAAAATATAGCTTTAACATAAAAAAAGCAACCATTTTAATTGCTTTAGCATTCAGTCAGAGCCTTCCCACATTGCCTGCATGTCAGTTATTAAAATATAAAACTTAGTTATACCTATGCATTTTTGAGAGTCAGCATTTATCATGCTATTAATTCATAAGAGCTTCATGTCACGAAAATTATTCTGTGGAAATTCATAATGCCATGGAGGACATCATTCTAGCATGTTACAAGCATGTTGCTTGATGAATCTTGGTAGTCATGTAAAGTGCATGTATTATACTATTCCCGTTCATTGATGAAAATGTATAGTTTCATAGCCAGGGACAATTTAGGAATTCAAGGAAACATACGTAGGACCAGAGAAGTATTTTACCAACCAACTATTGATTTCATATGATATTTTCAGTTTAATTTAGAGATACAGCGCGGAAACAGGCCCCTCGGCCCACCGAGTCCGTGCCGACCAGCGATCTGTAACTTGCCTGGGTTTCAGCAACTAAGTTACAGAGAAAGGTTGAACAAGTTAGGTCTTTATTCTTTGGAGCGCAGAAGGTTAAGGGGGAACTTGATAGAGGTCTTTAAAATGATGAGAGGGATAGACAGAGTTGACGTGGATAAGCTTTTCCCATTAGTGGGGAAGATTCAAACAAGAGGACATGACTTGAGAATTAAGGGACAGAAGTTTAGGTGTAACATGAGGGGGAACTTCTTTACTCAGAGAGTGGTAGCTGTGTGGAATGAGCTTCCAGTGGAAGTGGTGGAAGCAGGTTCGATTTTATCATTTAAAATAAATTGGATAGGTATATGGACGGGAAAGGAATGGAGGGTTATGGTCTGAGTGCAGGTAGATGGGACTAGGGGAAAATAAGTGTTCGGCACGGACTTGAAGGGCCGAGATGGCCTGTTTCCGTGCTGTAATTGTTATATGGTTGTATGGTTATATGGTTATTAACACTATCCTACACACACTCGAGACAATTTACATTTATACTAAGCCAATTAGCTTGCAAACCTGTAAGTTTTTGGAGTGTGGGAGGAAACCGAAGATCTCGGAGAAAACCCACGCGGTCACGGGGAAACTCCGTACCTGTAGTCAGGATCGAACCCAGGTCTCTGGCGCTGTAAGGCAGCAATTCTATCACTGCGCCACTGTGCCACTCAATGAGGAGACTTTGTGCAATACCTTATCACATCTAACAAAAGTGTACATTTATGACCAGTTGGAGAAGCAGCACAAATGTCTATAGTTTACATTGTGATTTATTATATCTGTCAAATATGATTAATTTAATTTAATGAACATATACTCTCTTCTTTACGTTTCGGGTCCGGAAGGCATAATTGATTAATGATTGTACAGAATTATAACTGTTGTGGAAATAAAGTGGTTGTTTTGAGAATAATCTGAAAGTATAGTCTGAGTGTCTTCAGAATACCTCAAGATATATTCTTAATCTATGTAAAGTTACGCCAGGATTTATAAACTCAAAAGTCTGGAACATCATCCTAAAGTCTCCAGTTTTGAAATAGAAATCTTCAATTTTGAGTAGAAATTGTACATTAAGGTGGAAACAGTTTTAGTAATGTTTGTTTATAATGACATTTTAACTCACCATTCAATCACACACAAGATCATTTGAACAAATCCAACTGTCGTGACTTTGTATGTGCAGCTGATATCAGTGAGATATTATATTATATTATATATATATATATCAGCAATTTGATTAAAGTTTGTTATGAATGTAAGTGCACATAAACAATATGCTATGGAATTAATGATACAAATTGGCAGAAAAAGCATCAATTCCAAAAAAAACCCTAAAGACCCATGATAGAAACCAAAAATGCAGGAAATACTCAGCAGGCCAGGCAGCAGCTGTGTAAAAGGAGCATTCATGTTGAGAGGACTAGAATGCAAAAGTAGAGATGTAACACTGAGGCTTTATAAGGCACTGGTCAGTCTGCATTTGGAGTATTGTGAGCAGTTTTGGTCCCATATCTGATGAGCCATGTGCTGGTGTTGGAGAGGACCCAGAAGAGGTTTAGAAGAATGATCCTGGGAGGGGATTGGGCTAACAAATGATGAGCGTTTAAATGACTTTGGGCCTCTAATCGCTGGAGTTTAGAAGGATGAAGGTGGACCTCATTGAAAGGCCTGGATAGAGTGGATGTGGAGAAGATATTTACACTAGTGGAAGAACCTAGGACCAGAGGGTACAGCTTCAGAATAAATGGGCTTACCTTTAGAGAGGAGATGAGGAGGAATTACTTTAACCAGAGGGTGGTGAATCTGTGGAATTCATTGCCACAGATGGCTGCAGAGGCCAAGTCCTTGGGTATTTTTAAAGAGGACAGGAGATCAACAGGTTCTTGATAAGGGTGCCAAAGGTTACGAGGGGAAGGCAGGAGAATGAGATTGAGGGGGAGAGATAGATCAGCCATGACTGAATGGCAGAGTAGACTAGATGAGCCGAATGGCCTAATTCCGCTCCTATGGTTTATAAACATGTGAACTTTTGAGAAGACAATGAGTCAATGCTTCAGATCAATAACTTTTTGTCAAAACTGGTAGTTTGAAATCAAAATATTAACCTAGATGTTGTGGTCAGTTGCTGGATTGTTGCTGAATCTCTCACTATGTATTTGAGGGTTGGGGGTGCCCCAACGGAACTGAACATGGAGAATCGACACTTCAATGGAAATATATTTGCTAAGCTCTTGTCAAAACACAGGCACTTTTACAGTGCAAAAGATGCTGGTTATCATATTATCATTTATCGGTGCCTAAAGCCATGCTGGTTCCACAGAATGAGTTGCCAAAACGTCGACATTAGAACTAAGCAAAGGGATTTAGCAGAAAGTGCTTTACTACACATAGTTGTCACCTGAACTTTGTCTAACTTGGGAGTACATAGTTGTATTGAAAATAAGTGTACAGAATGGGAAACAAAATACGTTTGTTCTCCAGTTGGGATGTCACGGTGGCGCAGCGGTAGAATTCCTGGCTTACAACACCAGAGACCCAGGTTTGATCCTGACTATGGGTGCTGTCTGCATGGAGTTTATACATTCTCCCTGTGACTACCTGGATTTTTCCCCGGGCGCTCCGGTTTCCTCCCCACACACCAAAGACGTACTAGGCTTGTAGATCAATTGGCTTCGGTTGTAAATTGTCCCGAGTGCCAGACTACTGCCAGTGTATGGGGATCGCTGGTCGGCACAGACTTGTTGGGCCAAAGGGCCTGTTTCCACGCTGTATCTCTGAACTCAACTAAAACTAAGCGGTAGTCACAGCCTTCCAAATTCACACGAAGCAGAGAAAAGTCCTTCATGCTAATTTAATCTTTTAAGTGTTCTGCACGACCCATCAGAAGCAGCTAATGCCAGGATCACAATCCTCTGTAAGTTGTGAAGTGAGCTTTGATGGTGGATCACATTAAAGACTAAGATTAATTAGGATTCAGGAACAAGCCCCGCTGATGATGTTTCCTTGTGAATTTTTCTTTGTTCATTAAAGTGAGGATTGACAGCCTTGAGGTTCTGAACATTTTCTTGCACCTTCAAGTCCATTTGTCGGCATCTAACCTTGTCAGCATGGAAGTTTAAAATTAGCCAACGGTAGCTGAAGAAAGCAGCCTAGATTCTGCAGTCCAAGGCAGTTACTATTTAATTACCTGCAGATGTTCCATGGTCTTTTACATGGAGCTATGGCTGATTATAAATCCATTCTGGTGCATTGGTTTCTGCAAGAGATCTGAAAAAAATGGAGCAACTCTGAAAATAATTAAAATAAGAGAAATAAGACTCTATAGTTGTCAGAGTCAACAGTAATTTTTAGAGAGGTTACTTAGGGATAAACAAGATGGGATGTAGTTTACTATTTTCAATCTTTAAAAGGATTAAGGGTCCCCTTTAGTTTTTTTTTATTGATTGACAGATACAGCAGGGAAACAGGCCCTCTGGCCCATAAGTCCACGCCGACTATTGATCACCTGTTCACCCTAGTTCTACTGGTGAGAGGAAGGGTCTCGACCCGAAACATCACCAATTCCTTCTCTACAGAGATGCAGCCTTCCCACTGAGTTACTCCAGCATTTTGTGTCTATCCTCGGCATAAGTCAGCATCTGCACTTCCTTCCCACACACTCTAGTTCTATGTTGTCCCACTTTCAGACACATTCTCCACATACCAGGAGCAATGCAATTTACAGAGGCTAAATAACCTACACACCCGCACTTCTGTGAGTTGTGGGAGGACACCGGAGCACCAGGAGGAAACCCATGCAGTCACAAGGAGAAATTGCAAACTCCACACAGGGAGCACCAGGGAGGTGAGGATTGAACCTGGGTCCCTGGTGCTCTGAGACAGCAGAGCCACTGTGCCTTGAATATAGTGGGTGTCAATCACTGAGAGAAAACGTCACAGTTTTCACGTGTCTTTGGGTGAGATATTGTAATCCCACAGCTTCTGGAAGAGCAGGGCAATCTAAAATTGAATAGTTCTGGACAAACAGCCACTCCAGCCGTGTCACACATACATGCGAGCAGTTTTGGACCGCATATCTGAGGAAGGATGTGCTGGTGTTAGAGAGGGTCCAGAGGAGGTTTACGAGCATGATCCTGGGGATGATTGAGTTCATCTATGAGGAGTGTTCGATGGCTCTGGGCCTCTACTTGCTGGGGTTTAGAAGGGTGAGGGGGAACTTAAAAACTCCACACAGGGAGCACCCTAGGGTAGTTAATCTGTGGAACTCATCGCCACGGAGAGCTGTGGAGGCCATCAGTGGATATTTTTAAGGCAGAAGATAGACAAATTCTTGATTAGAACGGGTATCAAGGGTTATGGGGAAAAGGCAGGAAAATGGGATTAAGAGGCAGAGATCAGCCATGATTGAATGGAGGAGTAGACTCGATGGGCCGAATGGCCTAATTCTACTCCTATAACTTGCAAACTTGAATTCGTGAACTTTGTTGACACGAATAATGAAAGGCCTAGATAGAGTCGATATGGAGAGGATGTTTTCAATAGTGGGAGAGTCTAGGACCAGAGGGCACAGCCTCTAAATTAAGGAACGTACCTTTAGAATGGAGGTGAGGAGGAATTTCTTTAGCCAGAGGGTGGTGAATCTGTGGAATTAATTGCCAAAGATGGTGATGGAGGCCAAGTCATCGGGTATTTTTAAAGCAGAGATTGACAGATCCTTGCTTAGTAAGGGTGTCAAAGGTTACAGAGAGAAGGTGGGAGAATGTGGTCTTGAGGGCAAAATAGATCAGCCATGATCGAAAGGAGGTCAGACTCAATGGGCAAAAAGGTCCAATACTGCTCTGTTGTCTTATGATCTTTATGATTTGCAGCATTGACAGATATTTTTCTCTTTCCTTCTGGCAATTTCACTATTCCTTCGCCTTCCTGCATTTACAGCGAAACGTCACCTTTCCATGTTCTCCACAGATGCTGCTTGACTCGCTGAGCTATTCCAACACTCTGTGAAACGTTACCTATCCATGTTCTCCACAGATGCTGCTTGACTCGCTGAGTTACTCCAGCATTCTGTGAAACGTCACCTATCCATGTTCTCCACAGATGCTGCTTGACTCGCTGAGTTACTCCAGCACTCTGTGAAACGTCACCTATCCATGTTCTCCACAGATGCTACTTGACTCGCTGAGTTACTCCAGCACTCTGTGAAACGTCACCTATCCATGTTCTCCACAGATGCTACTTGACTCGCTGAGTTACTCCAACACGGTGAAATGTCACCTAGCCATGTTCTCCAGAGACTCTACTTGCCTCACTGAGTCACTCCAGCATTTTAGAGAGAGATAGTGCGGAAACAGGCCCTTCGGCCCACCGAGTCCGCGCCGACACACTAACCTACGCATACTAAGGACAATTTTACAACTTACCAAAGCCAATTAACCTACAAACCTGTACGTCTTTGGAGTGTGGGAGGAAACTGGAGCACCCGGGGAAAATCCACGTGATCACGGGAGAGAATGTACAAACTCCGCACAGACAACACCCATAGTCAGGATCGAACTCTGGTCTCTGGCGTTGTTAAGCAGCAACTCTAGGGTGGCCCATTGTATGTCTTTCCTCAGTAAACCAACATCTGCAGTTCCTTGCATCTACAGTTGGAGAGCTGCAATGGATTAATCCGTACAATGCCTAGGTCATATTACCATTCTGGAGGTAAAGTGACTACAGTTGGAACGTGAAATAAAGTTAACTGCGTGCAGCCACAAGAGGGCAGCACTCATCACTTTATTGAGGAACCGCAATCAATGGGAAATGTTCTGTATTGTATTCCATTGAAATAATTCACTAGAAAATTAACTGAATATTAGTATTTTTTATTTCGAGACGTAACCTGAATAATTCGAATCTCCGTTGAAAATGCAGTAATGAAAATTGCTGAAGGAACGAGCTGTATAAAGGTTAATCACAATTCCTTTAACTATTTTAAAATGACATTTCTCTTCTGTTAACCAAAGGCATGATAATAATAATAGGCTACTCAAGATTTGACATCTGCAAGATAATTACTGCCTTCCAGTATTGGCCATGCACTGCCTCCTATTCAATACTGGCCTCTGCATTATTCACACGTTCCAGCTTCTGACAGGTTTTTCTTCTCAGTCGTTTTGCAAAGTAGCATTTTGGACACTGACTGTCACTGGCTAGTCATAGAGTCATAGAGTAATACAGTGTGGAAACAGGCCCTTCAGCCCAACTTTCCCATACAGGCCAACATGTCAACATCACACCCTGCCAACCACCTTTTCACACTGCTGCCGTCTGGGAGGCGATACAGGTCTCTGAAAGCCCGCACGTAGACCAATTAACAGTTTCTACCCATGTGCCATAAAAGAACTAAACTCAGATAGACAACACTGCGGGCAACACAACACAATTCATGGTGCAATATAATGCGCAATGTTTTTTTATATTTCTATTATCTATTTATTAATTTCATTTACTGATCTTGCCGGTATATGAGAGTCAATGGTTGTTTGTGTTTTTGTTCTTTTAAATCTTTTATCCCATGTCTTCTAGGTATACCACTGAAGGAGATGCAATGAAATTTCGTTGTACAGTTGTTGTGCAATGACAATAAACGTATTTGATTTTGATTTTGATTTGATTTGATGTCCCAGCTACACTAGTCCCACCTGCCTGCGTTTGGTCCGCATCCCTCCAAACCTACTGCAGTTGTGGTGAGACTGCACCTGGAGTATTGTGTGCAATTTTGGTCTCTGAATTTGAGGAAGCACATTATTGCTATTGAGGGAGTGCAGCGTAGGTTCACCAGGTTAATTCCTGGGAATGCGGGACCTGACATATGATGAAAGAATGGGTCGACTGGGCTTGTATTCACTGGAATTTAGAAGGATGAGAGGGAATCTTATAGAAACATAGAATTCTTAAACGATTGGACAGGCTAGATGCAGGAAAAATGTTCCTGATGTTGGGGGAGTCCTGAACCAGGGGTCATAGTTTAAGAATAAGGGGTAGGCTATTTAGGACTGAGATAAGAAAATCTTCACCCAGAGAGTTGTGAATATGTGGAATTCTCTGCCACAGAAGGCAGTGGAGGCCAATTCACTGGATGTTTTCAAGAGAGAGTTAAATTTAGCTCTTAGGTCTAAAGGAATCAAGGGATATGGGGAAAAAGCAGGAACGGGGTACTGATTTTAGATGATCAGCAATGATTATATTGAATGGCGGTGCTGGCTCGAAGGGCCGAATGGCGTACTCCTGCACCTATTTTTCTATGTTTCTATGTTTCTAACCTGTCCTATCCATGTACCTGTCTAACTGTTTCTTAAATGTTGGGATAGCCCCTGCCTCAAATTACCTACGATGGCATCTTGTTCCATACACCCACCATCCTTTGTGTGAAAAAGTTACCCTTCAGATGCCTATTAAATCTTTTCCCCTTCACCGTAAACCTATGTCCTCTGATCGAAGATAGACACAAAAAACTGGGGTAACTCAGCGGGACAGGCAGCATCTCTGGAGAGAAGGAATGGGTGATGTTTTGGGTCGAGACCCTCTTCGGTTTAAACCAATTTCTGCAGTTCCTTCTTACATATTATGCCCTCTGGTCCTCAATTCACCTACTCTGGGCAAGAGACTCTGTGCGTCTACCTGACTTATTCCTCTCATGATTTTATAGAGAGAAAGTCTGTTATAGGTTGCCTGTCCCTGGCCAGTGTTGATTATGTTGTGGCCCTTTGATATAAGTGAGTGTCCAGGCCACTCCAGAGATCTCTTCAATTGGTAAGGAAATGTAATTTTTAGTTTAGTTTAGTTTAGAGATACAGCGCGGAAACAGGCCCTTCGGCCTACTGGGTCCACGCCGACCAGTAACTCCCGCACATTAACACACTTTAGGGACAATTTTTCCCCTAAATTTGCCAAGCCAATTAACCTACAAACCAGTACGTCTTTGGAGTGTGGGAGAAAACCGCAGATCTTTGAGAAAATCCACGCAGGTCATGGGGAGATCATACAAACTCCATACACACAGCACCCGTAGTTGGGATCGAACCCGGGTCTCCGGCGCTACAAGCGCTGTAAGGCAGCAACTCTACTGCTGAGCCATCGTGTTGCCCTTAGTCTAAATGTTCAAGGCAAATGCGGATGGGACACTTTCTTCCTTGTTCCTTTGGTGACCCTCGGGCTGTCCTTGATCGGACTTTGCTGGCTTTACCTTGCACTAAACGTTATTCCCTTATGTAGATATACACTGTAAATGGCTCGATTGTGATCATGTATTGTCTTTCTGCTGACTGGTTAGCACAAAACAAAAGCTTTTCACTGTACCCCAGTACACACGACAATAAACTAAACTGAAACCGATGTCACTTTTAAATGCAGATGCTTAAGTAAATTATGGAATTCCTTAAAGGAAGTTTGTAAACCTGTTGAGTTTGTGTGACAATAATACATTTTTCTTTAAATTCCAAGAATATTTTTTAAACTGGTTTCAAATCCTAAAATTCCCATCATGGGAAGATTCTCTGAATTACCATCCCTGGGCTCCTAGATTACTAGCCCCGGACTCCAAGATTACCAGCCCCGGACTCCTGGATTACTAACCCTGGGCTCCAAGATTACTAGCCCCGGACTCCTGGATTACTAACCCTGGGCTCCAAGATTACTAGCCCCGGACTCCTGGATTACTAGCCCCGGACTCCTAGATTACTAGCCCCGGACTCCTGGATTACTAGCCCCGGACTCCTAGATTACTAGCCCCGGACTCCTGGATTACTAGCCCCGGACTCCTGGATTACTAGCCCCGGACTCCTGGATTACTAGCCCCGGACTCCTAGATTACTAGCCCCGGACTCCTGGATTACTAGCCCCGGACTCCTGGATTACTAGCCCCGGACTCCTAGATTACTAGCCCCGGACTCCTGGATTACTAGCCCTGGACTCCTGGATTACTAGCTCTGGACTCCTGGATTACTAGCTCTGGACTGCCATATTACTGGCCCTAGACTTCAAGATTACTAGCCTTGGACTACTAGATTACTAACCCTGGACTGCAGATTACTAGCATGGAATGCCAAATTACTAGCCCTGCACTGCCACATTATTAGTCCTGGATGCCTTGATTACTAGCCCTGAACTCGTAGATTACTGTCCGTGGACTCCCAGATTGCTATCCGGGGACTGCCAGATAAATAGCCATGTACTCCTTGTTCATTTGCCTTTATATCCTAGATTATTAGCCCTTAATTTCCAGATTACAAACCCAGAACTCCCAGAATACTAGTCCAGGACTTACACTTTTCCAGTCCAGCACCTCCAGTCTACTAGCCCAGGACACCCAGTTTACTAGCCCAGGACACCCAGTCTACTAGCCCAGGACACCCAGTTTACTAGCCGTGGACACCCAGTTTACTAGCCCAGGACACCCAGTTTACTAGCCCAGGACACCCAGTTTACTAGCCGTGGACACCCAGTTTACTAGCCCAGGACACCCAGTTTACTAGCCCAGGACACCCAGTTTACTAGCCCAGGACACCCAGTTTACTAGCCCAGGACACCCAGTTTATTAGCCCAGGACACCCAGTTTACTAGCCCAGGACACCCAGTTTACTAGCCCAGGACACCCAGTTTACTAGCCCAGGACACCCAGTTTACTAGCCCAGGACACCCAGTTTACTAGCCCAGGACACCCAGTTTACTAGCCCACTAACCTGACTAATAGAGCAGGACACATGATTACGAGCCAGGATGCCTGATTGCAAGAGCCAGACTTTTGGACCCGGACTGTGAATTACTAGCCATGGGCTTTAGATCACTCGAGATGATCTAGATCACACAGTAGCATTACACTGATATATCTAATCAGGCTATTTTCCTTCACCATTGTTAGCTTCTTCGTTCAATGGTTACAATGGTACTTGATCGGTCATATGTACAATGAAATTCATATTGTATACAATTCAGTACAAGTATCACTATACATAAACACTTAGATACATCTTAGATACGCATCTAGGATACATTAGTATAGCAGTAGTATACGGAGGCAGTATACAGAGTCACCAGTTTTGGCACCATTTTCAAGTCCCAGTTTGTAAGTTCATAATTTCATACGTAATAGGAGCAGAATTAGACCATTCGGCCCATCAAGTCTACTCCGCCATTCAATCATGCCTGATCTATCTCTCCCTCCGAACCCCATTCTCCTGCCTTCTCCTCATAACTCCCGACACCCGCACTAATCAAGAATCTATATATCTCAGCCTTAAAAATATCCTTCGACGGCCTCCACAGGCTTCTGTGGCAATGAATTCCACAGATTCACCAAGTGAATCGCCAAGCAAGGGCAGGGTTCATGGCCTGACCTTGAAGGCCCGTCGCCCTGGCGGCATTGTGGTGTCGGCCTGGCCGAGCGTAGCCATGGTGTCCTCCACCACTGCTCCACCCTGCATTCTCCTTCCCTAACCAGGATCAAATGCAGCCATGTGCACACTTGTACCTCCTTCCCACTGTGCTGCTCAGTCTAATTAATTCTAATTAACGATATCAACACAAAGTAAGACCAAAGTCAAGAATGTCTCTGTTATAAGAACGATTGGAAAACATTATGCAGAAAGTAACTGGTTGGGAAATTATTGTTGCAAGCTGTTTTCTGGTTTTGTCTTCTGTTGTGCTGCACCCATTTTTCCTTTGCTGTCTACCCAACTCTAGATTGACTTGCTCGGAACTCAAGGTAGACTTTCTCTGCTTCTGAACTGTTTCCGAGGAGGGGTCCCGTGCTGAAAATTCACCCATCCCTTTTCTCCAGAGATGCTGCCTGACCCGCTGAGTTATTCCAACACTTTGTGTCTATCTTTGTCAGAGAAAAGAACTGCTTGGTCCGCCTAATTTTGGAAGCTGAATCACCTGGTGGCAGGTTCTGGTTAGGTTGAGAGTTTATATTTAAATATTTTTCTTCAGACAACAAATGTGGCTCTGCACGCATTAACTCAGTACAGGTATTGGGTTTGTATCTGTAGTTAACTGTGGTAGAGGCGTCACTTAAATAAGAACATTAGGCACCAAAGTCCAACAACAGCACTATATTTTTAACTGACAATGTACAAAATAACGAGAGGAATAGATCGGGTAGATGCACAGAGTCTCTTGCCCAGAGTAGGGGAATCGAGAACCAGAGGACATAGGTTTAAGTTGATGGGGGACAGATTTAATGGAAATCTGAAGGGTAAACTTTTCAAGCAAAGAGTGGTTGGTTATGGAACGAGCTGCCGGAGGAGGTAGTTGAGGCAGGCACCATCACAACATTTAAGAAACATTTAGACAGGTACATGGATAGAGGGATACAGGTTTAAAGGGATATGGGTAAAATGCAGGCCGGTGGGACTAGTGTAGATGGGACATGATGGCCGATGTGGGCAAGTTGGGCTGAAGGGCCTGTTTCTGCGCTGTAGGACTCTATGCCTCTATGAGAGTTGGTGTTCCAATTGTTCCAATAGGTAAATAAAGGGTCAGGTCATTAGCACAGAACGGACTCACAAAAGTGGTGGGTCCCTATTAAGAAATTAAATTCCCGCATTTTGTTAATGTTGTAAATTTTTGCTTTACCGATTGCAATGGGATTAGTTGCAGTAGCTTGACTGTTTCTCCTGTTGTCCTGCCCACTTAAATCTTAAGCTTATATTATAAAATCTTTACTGAAGCTTAGAAGAGTTTGCAGAATAAAAATCCTGAGCTTTAATGCATCAAGCTGAAAACTTTAGTAGCATGAAATATTATCCATTCAAGTGATTGTGAAAGAGGCAGCATTTTTTTATTTTCCTTGGCCATCATTCAAAACCTCATAAAACAGTAAATTTACAGTAAACAGTAAAAGGAACATTGACCTGAGATGTAAAGTCGAAACCTCTCTCCACAGATGCTGCATGACCTGCTGTGTATTTGCAGCATTCTGTTTTATTTCAGATTTCCTGTATCTACAATGTTTTGCTTTTGGAAGGAACATCCTAACCTGTTTCACAGCACGGGGAAGAATTAATTCATATGCTCTGATTTTACTTCGGAGTCACGTGAGTGATTCCGTGAAGAACCCGCTCAGCACGCATGCGCGGCATTACGCCAGCAGTGCAACAAGCGGCAGCAGTGGGAGTCAGGCGCTCCCGCTGCAATTTAAAATACGGACCGTCAGGTAAGTGAACTGAGGTCGGCTTTACTTACCAAAGAAGAGCCGGCTGATTTCTCTTTCAGAAATGTCTACACCGAAGACAAGACTCTCAAAGAAATCTGTCCACAGTTCGACTCCACCAGAGGAGCGTTCCATCAGGGGGGGGCAGCAACAGGCGGTAGGAACGCTAACCGAGTGCTCCGCTATCCCCGACACCGAGCCGAGCCCAGCTCCGCTAGCGCCTGAGCAGCGGGCTGGAGGGAAAGCTACCAGGAAGAGCGTCCGGCCGGTGGTTTCCGACACGTCGGACAGGGACGTCTCTCCACCCAGGCGGGGGAGAGACAGCCGCCTGAGCCGCGTGGAGCGGCTCTTGGAGCAGATGCTCCAGCGAGGTGCACCCCAGGAGGGGAGCTCTCGCAGAGGGAGATCAGGCACTCCCTCCACAGTGCCTTGTGCACTACTGTCCAATGCTTCCTCCTTTCCAGAGGATAGCTTTGGTGACCAGGACTGGGCTGGTCAAGAAGAGGGGACAATGGCTGAAGATCTCGGGAGTATGCAAGGGGTGCAGGAACAGGAAGAGCTGCTTGGTGTAGTGGGCCGCTACGTGGCAACCCCACGTGCAGGAAGACCGTTAGAAGCCAAACTAGCGGCCAGCATCAACCACCTCTCCAACAGGGCTCTACAGGAGCAGGTGGTCAATGATGCTTTGGAAACTTATACAGCGCCGGAGAACTGTGAGTCCCTCAAAGTGCCAGCTGTAAACAGCCAAATCTGGGGGAACGTTGGGGCAAACATCCGACACCACGAGCTAAAACTGCAGCGGATCCTCAGGCTCCTGACGTGGGCCATCACTTCGTTTGCTCGTTCCGTGGACAACACCGAGATGACCACCACTCAACAGGATACTCTCGCGCTGTTGTGTAATATGCAATTTGAGATTAATAACCTGCGTAAAGACATCGTAAAACCTGCCATCAATCCTAGATTTGTGGGGCTGTGCAAAACCCCAGCCTCTGAGCCAGACACACTGCTCTTTGGCAAAGACCTACCTAAGCGAATGAAGGATATGACCGAGGCCTCAAAAACTCACGGCCTCATGAAGGCAGGGCACGGAACGAGCAAACCTAGACCAAACACCAAGTGGCAGCACCCCGTCGCGTCCACCAGTCGACGTCCATCATATAGGACTGGTGAAAGCTCGGGGTCCGCATTTTATCACCGTAAGTCTTTTTTAGACCAGGGCCCAGAGAAAATGCGCCACCCTCCAACGTCAACGTCACATCAGACAACACGCAAGCCTCGTGGGAGTCTATCACGAATGATCAGTATATACTCAATGGCATTAGTGGATACAAAATACAATTCATAACAGGTAAATTGTCACCAGTCCAACATTTACCCCAAAGGGTATTTTCCCTCTCAGTGAAAGAAAAACGAGAGGGACAAGTTGAACTGATGAGACTAATTACAAAGGGTATCATTGAAAAAACAAAACATGAACCCTTGGAATTTGTATCAAATATATTCACTAAAACCAAAAAAGATGGTGGATGTCACATCATCATTGACTTAACATCACTAAATATGTTTGTTAAGTATATACATTTCAAAATGGAAACGTTTGTTACTGCCAAACAACTAATTTCCAAAGGATACTATATGGCAAGCATTGATCTTAAAGATGCTTACTATTCAGTACCTATTCACAAGGATCATCGCAGATACCTGAAGTTTACCTGGATGGGGCAAAATGGCAGTTTAAAGCGTTACCCAATGGGTTAACATCAGCCCCAAGATTATTCACCAAGATACTAAAACCAGCCTTGGCAATATTAAGAAGGCAAAAACATATTGTCATGGCATATCTTGATGATATCTTAATAGTAGGCAAAACCATGGAATTGACTATGTCAGCTGTATCAGCTACCAAACAGTTGTTCGAAACCTTGGGATTTGTCTTACATCCAGATAAATCTAAGTTGAAGCCATCCACAACTATGGACTACTTGGGCTTCACAATTAATTCAGTCCATATGACTGTAACTTTGCCAAGAGACAAAACAGTTGCATTGGCACAATCATGCAACGATCTAATGGTCAACAAACGACCAAATATTCGACAAGTAGCAAGAGTAATTGGGAAAATGGTAGCAGCATTTCCGGCTACGCAATTCGGACCTTTGCACTATCAAAACTTACAAAGAGCAAAGGTACAGGCACTAAAACAACATGCAGGTCATTATGTTCGTGTCATGAAGTTACCCACTGAAGCAATATCAGAACTACAGTGGTGGGCAGAAAACATTTGGCATAGTTTCAGCCCTATTATTATGACTAACCCTACGCTAGTTATCCAAACAGATGCCAGTGCTCAAGGCTGGGGAGCAACTAACGCCATATCCAGCACAGGTGGTAGATGGACTAACCCTGAGTCGTCATTACTACTTACACTGGGCATAAATTATCTAGAGATGTTGGGTGCCTTCTATGGTTTAAAAGCATATGCATCAAATATGCATCACTTGCATGTTCGGTTACAAATAGATAATACTACGGTGGTGGCCTACATTAACCATATGGGCGGCATAAAATCGTTATCATGGGACAAGTTGGTTAACACAATTTGGCAATGGTGTGTCGAAAGACATATTTGGCTATCAGCAACTTACCTACCAGGTAAGCAAAATACAGTGGCAGACACCAGGTCACGCAAATTTAATGACAACATCGAATGGATGTTAAACCCCAAAATATTTGCAAAAATTGTCAAGCAATATGGCACGCCAGATATCGATTTATTCGCATCAAGGCTAAATCACCAGGTACCTAGGTATGTCGCTTGGGAACCAGACCCTGAGGCAGCAGCGGTAGATGCGTTCGCGCTGGATTGGGGAAATTTCTTCTTCTATGCATTTCCTCCCTTCTGCCTCATTAGTCGGGTACTACGCAAAATACAAATGGACTGCGTCAGGTATTTTGATGGTACCCGACTGGCCTACGCAGCCATGGTTCCCGATACTCCATGACATGGTTATTGGAACTCCGATGACATTTCCCAGTGACCCAGAATTATTACAACACCCAGTGTCTGGCATAAGCCACCCATGCCATGAAAAAATCAAACTCCTGGGTTGCAGATTCTGAACAGACCATTCCTGGGACTGGGATTATCGGAACAAACTGTCGACACCATGTCAGCATCCATCCAAACATCCACCAAAAAACAGTACTTGACCAATATCAAAAAATGGGAAAAGTACTGCCTGGATACAGGGACCACCTACACAACTGCATCAGTCACTAACGTACTGGAATTCCTGGCCAAACTTCACTACGAAGAAGGACTCAGCTACAGTGCCATCAACACAGCGAGAAGTGCCCTGTCTGCCTACTTAACACTAGCACCAGGACAACAGGCCTTGGGATCTCACCCGCTGGTGGTAAAGTTAATGAAAGGCATTTACAATACCAACCCCCCTAGACCAAGGTACACCCATATATGGGATGTCAGTGAGGTACTGACTTACCTCAGGGGGTGGCCACCAGCCAGATCCCTCAGCCTGGAACAATTGACACTCAAAATGCTCATGTTAATGGCACTTGTATCCGCACAGAGGGTCCAGCCTCTACATCGGTTACGCCTGGATCACATGATTACAGCTCCAGACCAGATCTCGTTTATGATCCAGGGACTGATCAAACAGAGCAGGCCAGGAACGCCTAGTCCAGTCGTGATATTCCGGGCTTACCCACCAGAACCACGGTTATGTGTAGTGACCCACCTACTATCTTATATAGACACAACTAACAATATTCGAGGGAGTGAAAACGCCTTGTGGATCAGTCATAAAAAACCTCATGGTCGGGTGACGAGCCAAACCATTTCGAGATGGCTCAAGCAGGTGCTAAAAGCTGCCGGGATTGACACTAACTTGTATAAATCTCACTCCACCAGGGCAGCATCCACGTCAACGGCGGAAAGAATGAACGTGCCGATGGACCACATCCTGGCTACAGCAGGATGGGCAAGGGAAACCACGTTCAGGACTTTTTATCATAAGCCGTTGGCGAAACCTGTGATATATGCAGAAACCATTTTACAGTCTGCAAATATTTAATTTAAGCCCGGGGGAGCAAATTTCTTTTTGTTGTTATTGTTAATAAATACCGTTTTTGTTTTTCATAAAACAGATTCATTGGTTAATTACGATAACACACTTCCTCCCTCAAAGACTTCGGCAGTTATGTAGTAATAACTGTTACACGGTTTGAAATCACAGAGCTTTGAAATCTTCACGGAATCACTCACGTGACTCCGAAGTAAAATAGTAAGATTAAACGAGAACTTACCAGTTTGAAGTTTGATCTGTATTTTATGAGGAGTTACGATGAGGGATTACGTGCCCTCCGCTCCCACCCTCAATAATATGGGTCAAACTGATAAACTGATGTCTCCTTGTCTTTACTATGTTTACTTCAATAACTGTGTCTATCTGTGATTCCACACCGCTGCTTGGAAGTATGCTGCGCATGCATGTTGAGCGGGTTCTTCACGTAATCCCTCATCGTAACTCCTCATAAAATACAGATCAAACTTCAAACTGGTAAGTTCTCGTTTAATCTTACTATTTTATGATTCTCTAATACCAGGTGCACGGTGGCGCTGCGGTAGAGTTGCTGCCTTACAGCACTAGAGACCCGGGTTCAATCCTGACTACGGCTGCTGTTTGTACAGATTTTGTACGTTCTCCCTGTCACCTGCATGGGTTTTTCTCCAAGATCTTTGGTTTCCTCCCACACTCCAAAGATTTATTTAGGTTAATTGGCTTGGTATAAATGTAAATTGTCCCTAGGGTGTGTAAGATAGAGTTAGTGTGCGGGGATAGCTGGTCGGCACGGACTCGGTGGGCCGAAGGGCCTATCTCTAAACAATAAATTAAACCATGTGACCAAGTGTATTTATTATGTGGAATACGTGTGAAATGGACACAGTAGATAGTGACTATGGTTCTGAAGACAGAATGTGGTCCCTGATGTCATAGAGTCATAGAGTCAAAGACTCTATAGGTCTGGTTATTATTCAGTTACTGGTGGTCTCTTATTGGGAAGGGAGATTGCTCTATGTTATTTTATATTTCCTAATAAGATGGAGGTTATGAGCCCATTGAAGCTCTGGTAGTGACTGACGCGCGACGGTCGCGCGACTGTCGCGTGCAAATCACGCGTCATCATGCATCATCATGCGTCAGCGCAGCCGTCTGGTGCGCGTGACATCATTAGAATACCCTGCTTCCCTATTCTGCATCATGACCATCATGGAAGAACTACAGATTGAATTGCTACAGCAACAACAGACAGTGCCGGATTTACGTATAAGCTAAACAAGCTATAGCTTAGGGCCCCCACTTTCTAGGGGGCCCCCCGAAAAAATTGATGGGCCTCGAGGTCTAGGGGGGCCTCCGGCCAAGGCAGAACACCTACCGTTCAACTCTGGGCGGCCCCCCCCTCTATCTCTCTCTCTCCATCTCCCCTCGCTATCCGTGTCCGGGCCGCCGGGCTCCGCTCGCTCCTCATCCGCCGGCACGGCAGGCCGCCTTGCACATGCGCACAACCACGGCCAGCACATCATCGGCCGCCCTGCGCATGCGCACTGCAACGGTAACTGGTCGGCGCTGGGCACTTTCTCCCTCGCTTTGAATTGTGGGAGATTTGGCCACCATGGCTGTCCGGTCGTTGGGGGCCTCGCAAGTGGAACAGCTTAGGGCCTCTCTTCATCTAAATCCGGCACTGACAACAGAGACTTGTTAGCAGCAGCCCTCATACTTACAGATCAGCCAGGCAGGAGTACAACAAGAAAGGCTAGCGAGAAACCCAGGAAGCGGTCAGTGTGTGGTCGAGGTTAGAGGTTACATGACGCGTAAAAGGCGGGCCGACTGCGTATGGGTGGCACGCGGCGTCGCATGTTTACGGCTGTTGACGCACAGTGACGTAACCATGCGTCACCACGTGATACAGCGTGTGACGCCAATGTGTCAGTGTGCGTAGCCAATGCGTCAGCGTGCGTAAGTGATACGTCAAGCAGGTGGCGAGCGAGGATTTCGGTACACTACGAAATTCTGGAGCGCCGCGTGATACCGCGCACCACTACATGCGATTCCACGCCTCACCATGCGCTATGCATGCGTCACCCACACGCCCCCGACGCATCATGACGCGATGACCAATTTTCTGCATGACGCGTAAATGAGGCGCAATTGACGCCCAAGTGGGACAGACCCTTTAATCACGTTCCACACTTTATTTCCTTATTCTCTCCCTCATGCCCAGTTACCCTCCATGATTCTCCTATCACTCATTGACACTCAGGGTAATAACAAATTAATCTATTAACACACCTCTGCAACGTCTGAGGAAACAGAAGCTAGAAAAAAACCCCATGCAGTTAGAGGGAGAACGTGCAAACTCCACAAACCACTGATGGTCAGCGTTGGACCTGGATCACTGTTAGATTGCAATGTTTAGTTTAGTTCTGTTGGAACTAAAGTAGGCCCTTCGGCCCACCGAGTCCGCGCCGACAAGCGATCAGCCGTACGCTAGTTCTATCCTACACACTAGGGCTATATAGCTGAAGCCAATTATCTGAAAAAACCTGCACGTACATGGAATGTGGGAGGAAACCGGAGCACCCGGAGAAAATCCATGTGGACCACGGGGAGAACATACAAACACTGTACAGATAGCACCCATAGTCGGAATTGAACCCGGGTCTCTGGCGCTGTAAGGCAGCAACTCTACCGCTGCGCCACTGTGAAGCCCCTGGAGCATTTCACTATTTGTAGATGGGCACTGCTTGCTTCTTTGCCAGTTGGCGTGCCATTTATGTGTTTGAACCAGGGGAGTAGTGGTCCTGGTTGTTGCATCTGTATTTTTTATTTGTAAGAAGGAACTGCAGATGATGGTTTAAACCGAAGATAGACACAAAAATCTGGAGTAACTCAGCGGGGCAGGCAGCACCTCTGGAGAGAAGGAATGGGTGACGTTTCGTGTCGAGACGATCTGAAGAAGGGTCTCGACCCGAAATGTCACCCATTCCTTCTATATATATTTTTGTTGGTGGGATCTGACCTCAGATCCGGCAATCTTGTTGAATATTAGCTGCTCTTTGACCTTTAGTTGCCCTTGGTGACCTCTGAAGCCTCTTGATTCAAGGGGCAATTAAGAATGGCTAATAAAGGTTGATCTCATTAGTGTTCATGGTGATATTGTGACACAAAAGTATCAGTTCAGTCAGTGTGGTGTATTTTGGAGCCAGTATGGGATTTGGAACTCACAAAGCCTATGGTACAATGAAGTCTACACAGGTCTCAGGCTATCTTCGGTTTATTGCTGGCAGTAAGAGATTTGGTTGAACTTTTACATTGCAATCCATTTTCTTTCATGTTTTCTTTTTGTGTGTCTGTATTTGCCGGTGGGGATTTATTGCAGTTTTACTTTCAGCTTTCATCTAGTGATTAGGCGTGGTTGCCGTGGTAACGTTTAATGTGAAGTTGCGCTATAGTGCTGAGGGGTTATGGGTACTGGGCCGCGAAAGGGGCAAATTGAAGACATTTTAAAATATTAAAAAATATATTTTTGAGCCTCCTTTGCTTGTTTCTTCTGTGCATTTGGCTTTATTCAAATGTTTCCATATTGGGAGTTGTGCTTTAAACAATTTGACTTCCTCACTCGACAGTCTAACTAATTAGAGTCACAGTCACACAGCATGGAAACGGGGCCTTCAGTCCAACTCACCATGCCGACCAAAATGTCGCATCTGAGACCCTTCTTCAGGCTGAAGTTAAATCTGCAAGTTAAACCAGCATCTGCAGTTCTTTCCTACGCTATGGAATTTTACTGGGGCCTTCTAGCCATCTGAGAAGAGAGACGTACATCTTGAGAAGGACAGACGTTCTATGGAAGGAGGCCGTCTGTGCTTATTAGGAGTTGATACCAATTCAAATCAAAACACAAAGTGCTCGAGGGACTCAGTGGGCCAGGCAGTATCTGTGGAGGACTTAGATAGATGATGTTTCAGGTCGGGATCCTTCTTCAAACTAATTGTTGAAGGGGCTAGCGGGTAGAAAAGTGTAAAAGATGAATGAATGAATAATTGAATGAATGATACTTTATTATCACATGTGACACGTCACAGTGAGATTCTTTGTTTTGCCTACCCAAGTTATGCAAAGATTCGCCACATAAAGGGCACCACATAAAGGCCATAAATATGTGGGGTTGGGACAAAGACTGACAAGTGATAGATGGAAAAACAATGAACTGCAGATGCTGGTTTATACCAAAGATAGACAGCGTAACTCAGCGGGTCAGGCAGCATCTCAGGAGAAAACGGATGGGTGATGTTTCGGGTCGAGACCCTCCCTCAGGCATGATAAGTAGATACAGGTAATGGGGTGGGGGGGGGGGGGGGGGGAGGTTGACTGGCAGATTGTGGGCAATGTCAGCATGGATTTATGAAGGGGAAATAATGCTTGACTAATCTTCTGGAATTTTTTGAGGATGTAACTAGAAAAATGGAGCCAGTGAATGTAGTGTACCTGGACTTTCAGAAAGCATTTGATAAGGTCCCACATAGGAGATTAGGGGGCAAAATTAGGGCACATGGTATTGTGGGTAGGGTACTGACAAGGATAGAAAATTGGTTGGCAGACAGGAAACAAAGAGTAGGGATTAACGGGTCCCTTTCAGAATGGCAGGCAGTGCCTAGTGGGGTACCGCACGGCTCGGTGCTGGGACCGCAGTTATTTACAATATACATCAATGATTTAGATGAAGGGGTTCAAAGTAACATTAGCAAATTTGCAAATGACACAAAGCTGGGTGTCAGTGTGAACTGTGAGGAGGATGCTATGAGAATGCAGGGTGACTTGGACAGGTTGGGTGAGTGGGCAGATGCAAGGCAGATGTAGTTTAATGTGGATACATGTGAGGTTATCCACTTTGGTGGCAAGAACAGGAAGGCAGATTATTATCTAAATGGCGTCAAGTTGGGAAAAGGGGAAGTACAACGGGATCTGGAGGTCCTTGCTCATCATTCAACGAAAGTAATAAGCATGCAGGTACAGCAGACAGTGAAGAAAGTGAATGGCATGTTGGTCTTCATAACACGAGGAGTTGAGTATAGGAGCAGAGGTCCTTCTACAGTTATATAGGGCCCCAGTGAGACCACACCTGGAGTATTGTGTGCAGTTTTGGTCCCCTAATTTGAGGAAAGGACATTCTTGCTATTGAGGGAGTGCAGCATAAGTTCACAAGGTTAATTCCCGGGATGGCGGGACTGCCATATGTTGAGAGAATGGAGCGGCTGGGCTTATATACTCTGGAATTTAGAAAGACGAGAGGGATCTTATTGAAACATATAAGATTATTAAGGGTTCGGACACGCTAGAGGCAGGAAACATGTTATTGATGTTGGGGGAGTCCAGAACCAGGGGCCACAGTTTAGGAATAAGGGATAAGGCATTTAGAACGGAGATGAGGAAACACTTTTTCACACAGAGAGTTGTGAGTCTATGGAATTCTCTGCAGTGGAGGCCGGTTCTCTGGATACTTTCTAGAGAGAGCTAGATAGGGCTCTTAAAAATAGCGGAGTCAGGGGATATGGGGAGAATGCAGGAACGGGGTACTGATTGTGGATGATCAGCCATGATCACAATGAATGGCGGTGCTGGCTCGAAGGGTCAAATGGCCTACTCCTGCACCTATTGTCTATTGAAATGCTAGTGATGAACGGGGAAAAAATGGTGTCAGATAAGGAGAGAAGTGGGTTGAAATGTAAATGTGAATTCACTGAAACACAATAAGTGAAGGTCTGTTCCACACTAATTTGTCAATCCATGTCCTCCACATTTGCTCACTGACTCTTTAAGTTCCTCTAGCACAGTTTTTTTTGTTGTAAAACCAGCATCTGCGGTTGTGTCTCTACTTTTTACTACTACTATCTACCTCAGTGGAGACCCTCTGACTATCTTTGATCGGACATCACTGGTTTTATCTTGCACTAAACGTTATTCATGTTATTCCCTTGATCGTGTATCTGCACACTGTGAATGGCTCAGTTGTAAACACGTATTGTCTTTCCACTGAGTGGTTAGCACGCAACAAAAGCTTTTCACTGTACCTTGGTACACGTGACAATAAACTAAACTAAACTCCATTGTGAATGAATAAGACTGCTTCAGACTTATAAGTTCAGAATAAGGCTACCATTTCAAATCTGATTCCCTCTTCAAATCTTTTAAGTCTTTACATGGCATCAGTATATACCTTTTGCTGTGGTGTTATCTCTATGCAGTTAATTTCTGGTCGAATTATCCATTCATTTCATAACGTTACCTTCAATTTACATCTGAGTAGGGAAGAACTGCAGATACTGGTTTAAATCAAAGATAGACACAAAATGCTGGAGTAACTCAGCGGGACAGGCAGCATCTCTGGAGAGAAGGAATGGGTGACGTTTCAGGTCGAGATGCTTCTTCAGACTTCAATTTGCATCCGTTACAAATGAAATGCAATCTGTCCAAACTTCACCTAAATGCTCAATAAAAAAATGCACAGTGGCGCAGCGGTAGAGTTGCTGCCTTTATGCGCCAGAGAACCGGGTTCGATCCCGACTATGGGTGCTGTCTGTATGGAGTTTTTACGTTCTCCCTGTGACCGTGTGGGTTTTCTCTGGTGCTGCGATTTCCTCCCACACTCTAAAGACATACAGATTTGTAGGTTAATCAGCTTTGGTAAAATTGTAAATTTGCCCTAATGTGTTGGTGTGTGCCAGTGTGCGGGGATCGCAGGTCGGCACGGTCTCGGTGAGCCAAAGGGCCTGTTTCCGAGGCTGTATCTCTAATGTCTAAAGTCCAAATAGAAAATTGCATTGGAAAGAGGAAAGAAGGTTTATCATCCCATACGGATAGTGCATCTTATTTTATTTCATCTCTGCTTAAATGGAAGATATTGTCAGAAGTACAAACTGCAATCTAGTCTTTGTGTCGGCTGGATTGTAGTTCAAACCTGGTCTGTGAAAGGATTAGATGGCTTGGGGGTTTGTAAAGAAAAAAAAATAGAACAATAGCATTCATAAATGTAACGGTGCATATTATTACTGAATAATGTGCTTGAAGGCTACTTGAATCTCCAGCTCAAATTAACCATGTGCTTATAAATTACAATCAGTAAGTTTCATGGTAATTAACATGATATTAGCATATTAGCGTGTTCCAGAGCGTGCTGTTGAGATGGGTTTCTTAATACTGCCAATTATCAGGCTTGATTCATTTGGATTCATATGCACATGCTCAGAGATTAGAATTAGTTAAAAACACAACTATAGTTTGTTTAAAAAAAAAAACCAATTGAAACTCTCTTCACAGAACATGAACCTTTCCCATCTTGTTCCTCCACTAGAGGTTGCTCCAGTACAGCAAATTGAGCGAGGCTCTGGATTATCCAGCTCCCACACAAATGTTGCCAAGATTCAATAAAATGGATAGACACGAAATGCTGGAGCAACTCAGCGGGTCAGGCAGCATCTCTGGAGAAAAAGGAATTGGTGACTTTGAGAGGCTGATCATGGCGCAAATCAACTCATACCTCGACAAAAACCTGGACCCACTGCAGTTCGCTTACCGCCACAACGGATCAACGGTGGATGCGATCTCACTGGCTCTCCACTCCGCTCTTGACCACTTGGACAACAAAAAGTCATAAGTCAGGCTGTTATTCGTTGATTGATAACAATCAGCACGGGAGCACCTCAAGGCTGCGTGCTCAGCCCCCTGCTGTACTCACTTTATACTCATGACTGCATAGCCGGTCATAGTGCGAACTCCATCATCAAGTTCGCCGATGACACCACTGTTGTGGGACGTATCACTAATGAAGACGAGTCAGAGTATAGAAGTGAGATCGACCGATTGACCAAGTGGTGCCAGCACAATAACCTGGCTCTCGACACCAGCAAAACCAAGGAACTGATTGTGGACTTTGGAAGGAGTAGGATGGGGACCCACAGTCCCGTTTATATCAACGGGTTGATGGTGGAAAGGGTCAAGAGCTTCAAATTCCTGGGCGTGCATATTTCCGAAGATCTCTCCTGGTCCCAGAATACTGATGCAATCATAAAGAAAGCACATCAGCGCCTCTACTTCCTGAGAAGATTACAGAGAGTCGGTATGTCAAGGAGGACTCTCTCGAACTTCTACAGGGCATGCTCACAGGTTGTATCATGGCTTGGTACGGCAACCTGAGTGTCCAGGAGCAGAAAGGGCTGCAAAAAGTTGTAAACACTGCCCAGTCCATCATCAGCTCTGACCTCCCTATCGAGGGGATCTATCGCAGGTGCTGCCTCAAAAAGGCTGCCAGCATCATCAAGGACCCACACCATCCTGACCACACACTCATCTCTCTGCTGCCTTCAGGTAGAAGGTACAGGAGCCAGAAATCTGCAACATCCAGGTTCAGGAACCGCTCTTCCCCACAGCCATCAGACTATTAAACACTTCAAACAAACTATGAACTATAACAGCCTATTGCACTTTATCTGTTTATTTATGTGTGTATATATATATTCTATGGTATATGGACACATTAATCTGATCTGTATTTATGCCTAAATATTCTGTTGTGTTGCAGCAAGCAAGAATGTAATAGTCTTATCTGGGACACATGACAATAAACTCTCTTGACTTGACTTCACTTGACTCTTGACTTCAGGTCGAAACCCTTCTTCAGACTGGGTTTCGACCTGAGCTGTCACCTATTTGTTTCTCTCAAGAGATGCTGCCTCAACCGCTGAGTTACTCCCAGCATTTGCGTCTATCTTCAGTGTAAACCAGCCTCTGCAGTTCCTTCCAAAAAATGGTTAATTATACTTCTGTGATGCGCACTGTTAGTGTAACATACATAAGGTACAAATATTGTCCTTAGTGTGTAGGGTAGAGCTGGTGTTCGGGGCTCACCGATCGGCGTGGACATGGTGGGCTGCAGGGCCTGTTTCCGCGCTGTATCTCTAAACTAAAATAATCTAAACTAAATACAAAAATAGCACGACCTAATGCATCATGACAAGTGGTCAGAAGGTAGCACATAGAACAGTACAGCATAGGAACCACAATGGTTGTGCCGGACATGATCCCAAGTCAAACTCATCTCATCGGCCGTAACATGATCCATATCCCTTGATTCCATGGACCTATCTAAAAGCCTCTTAAACACCACTATTGTATCTGCCTTCACCACCACCCCTGGCTGTGTGTTCCAGGCCCCTACTACTCTCTGTGTAAAAATACCTCCCCCACACATCTCCATTAAACTTTCTCCATCTCATTATGTAGCTATGTCCTTCAGTGTTGGACATTGCCACACTGGGAACAAGGTTCTGACTGGCTACATGCTCTATGCTGCTCATAATGTTATATACAACTGGAAACTGAAATTACTGCAGCCCCAATCGTGGTAGAGTTAGCTGCAAACTCGAGGCACCCGACATTGGGAAAGATGTCGTGGATAAAGAAAAACTTTGTGGATTGCAAAGTGCCGTTCCATGTTTAGAATGAAACTTTGCAAGCAAGTTACGCTTGCAAGGTGGCGCAGCAGTAGAGTTTCTGTCTTACAGCGCCGGAGACCTGGGTTTGGTTCTGACTAGGGGTGCTGTCTGTACGGAGTTTGTATGTTCTCCCCGTGGGTTTCCCCCGGGTGCTCCGGTTTCCTCCCACACTCCAAAGATGTACAGGTTTGTAGGTTAGTTGGCTTGGTGGATGGCAGCTTCTCAAATTCTGGCGCAACAGGAAAGCAAGGATTGCAGCTGCGTTAGACACAAGACAACTGGGACGTAGTGACTTATCGACATGCCTTTGATGAAGTGGCGGTGTTTACCGATTGATGATAGAATTTCAGTATGTTTGGGGTCAGAAGCAGAGATGTGTGCTTATGACAGAGAAAAACTGCTGAAGTGGCCAAGCTGAAGATATAACTGCTGAACCTGCACCATTTTCGATGAGGCAGCTTGATAGTAATGAACCAGTCCACACACTTAGGAGCAGAAGAGAGTGTTGACTATAAACTGTCTGGTGGGAAGACCAGGCTGATTAAAGACAAAACTGATTGTCTAACACTTCCCTGAAAAGGAAAGTTGCTCAGAATCAGACTTCAAGTCAACATTGAAGCATGGCCTTTATTGTAAGGGGCTTGGAATGCAAAAAACACAACTCCAGCTGTAATTGTACAGGGCTGTTGGAAAAGCCTTATTAGCAGTTCTGTGCGTCTTTGCCAACCTGGGAATCAGAACAAATGTGGAATCACAACATTTCTTTCTGGGATCAGAGCTGAAGTAATCCCTGGAGAATGAGAAGGCCTGAGAGGGACTGACTTGATCAAGGCTGAGGTTGCACCTGAGACGCAGGGAGTACAGTATGACTCTGAATAGCGGGTCAGCCATTTAGAATTGAACTTAGACACAAAATGCTGGCGCAACTCAGCGGGACAGGCAGCATCTGTGGAGAGAAGGAATGGGTGACATTTCGGGTCGAGACCCTTCTTCTAACTCAATTTGAACGATTGAGCTTCCTTAACTTAAAGCATTTTAAAATCTCTACCCCTGAGAACAGTGAATATTAAGTAATTGAGTAGAAGCTGAGATTTTTGAGCAATAAGGGAATCAATATGTATCAGGGTTAAGGGCCTGTCCCACTGTACGAGCTAATTCAAGAGTTCTCCCGAGTTTCCCCTGATTCGCTCAGAGAATTAAGGTAATAGCTGCTCGTAGGTACTCGGGGCTCTCGTGGACATTTTTCAACGTTGAAAAATCTTCACGAGTCTTTACCGCGTTTCCCGAGTACCTGCCGTTAGCGTTACGAGCTGCTAAGAGACGTCCCGAGCTCCGACGTACCCGCTACATACATTCTACGTGCTTACCACGAGTTTGATTTTTTTTTTAACTCGGGAGAGCTCTTGAATTACCTCGTACAGTGGGACAGGCTCTTTAGGTGGGAAATTGGTGTTGGATTTAGTTTTGTTTAGAGATATAACGTGGAACCAGTCCCTTCTGCCCACCGAGTCCACGTCAACCAGCGAGCCTGTACACTAGTGCTATCCTGCACACTATGGAAAATTTACAATCTTTACCGAAGCCAAATAATCTGCGAACCTGTACGTCTTAGGAGTGTTGAAGGAAACCGCAGCACCTGGGGAAAACCCACGCGGCCACGGGAAGAACGTACAAACTCCGTACAGACCGCACCCGTAGTCAGGATCGAACCCAGGTCTCTGGCGCTGTAAGGCAGAAACTCTACCGCTACGCACTGTGCCACCCCGATGAGATATAATGCAATGGAATATTGGATATTATTCACTGTATGAACAATATTCACAATATTACTTAACTTAAGCAGGTGTCACAATAAGGGAGGGTGTTGAGGGACTGAAGAAGAGCTGTGAGAATTGGATATTTAACGAGGGCTTGAACATGTTTTCAGTGACATTATCCGTGATGTGGAACTTGCTCAAGCAGCTTCTCATTATGCAATGATGAGTCCAACCTCACCAGCATTGTGAAGGCTTCCATCCACATGAGTGGCCCACATGGACCAAAGTTAGAAGTGGCTGCTGCTCTTCCCATCTAGATACACTGTGCCAAGATGCCCTAAGATGAGGGAAGGCCAAAGATATTATGCAATTAGGAGTAATTCAATGATTTTGCTCTGCAATTGGCTTTCTTATTGATATCGAGTCATGCAGCGCTCAAAATCTTTGCTTCACAACGCAGTTACATTTGTGAAACTCCAGGTACAAAGTTGAGAGATACAGCATGGAAACAGGCCCTTTGGCCCACAGGGCCCACGCCGACCATCGATCACCCGTTCACGTTATTTCTATAACTCGCTCTACATTGTTTCATGTTTGCAATCACTCCCTACACACTAGGGGTGATTAACAGAGACCAATTAACCTCCAAGTCCACATGTCTTTTAGGATGTTAGAGGAAACTGGAGCGCCTGGAGTAAGCCTATGCGCTCGCAGGGAGAACATGCAAACTCCACACAAACAGCGCCCGAGGTCAGGATCGAACCCGGCTCACTACCAGCTGCGCCACTGTGCCACCTAAGTAAGTTGCTGAGCATGTTTCAGCAGGTAGACACAAAATGCTGGAGTAACTCAGCGCGGGTTAGGCAAAAAATAATAGGTTGTGAACCTTCTTAAGAATCTGTGTCACTCCAGCACATTGTGTCTATCTTCGGTGTAAACCGGCATCTGCAGTTCCTTCCTACGCAAGTTTCTGCTGATGTTTTCTATGAAGAATCCAATTATATTCATAAATGTTGGGCACCTACTTAGAAACATTGTAACATAGAAAATAGTTGCAGGCATAGGCCATTCGGCCCTTCAAGCCAGCACCACCATTCAATATGATCATGGCTGATCATCCAAAATCAGTAGCTGCTTTTTCCTCATATCCCTTGATTCCGTTAGCCCCAACAGCTTGTTCGATACATGTCTATATTTTAAGGACAATTCTGGCTGGGCTATAAATGCCCTCGTCACCTCACCCGACATCTCATTGTAGGTGCATTATAGATTATGCTTAGAGTGAGGTGACATGAAGTAGCCTGTACACGGCTGACACTCGCCATTGATCATGTTTGACAAGGCAGTCTCGGCCATAGAAACAGCGATTATGAAGTCCGTGTGCTCAAAGTTCGGCGATGAGATTTCTCAGGAGATAGAGATCATGTTTGGTGCAGACTGAAGAGTTCCAGCAGAAACCCAAGGCAAACTCCAAAGAAATAGAGTTGAAAATGCCCCCATTTTCTGCTTGAGCCAGTGAGAGTGGTTAGATGAGATTTCTGCTGACATTAAAGGAGACAGCCACATCAGCGAGAGACTTCAGGACGGGAAGCTGTTGAAAGGAGATGCGGATCGTCATCTCTGGAGATACCAGAAGAGGGATGATGAAGAAAATCCATTCCAGCCAAATCGGGATTTGAAGGCATTCTGCGCAAATCTCAATGCGCTTGGCATGAATATTAAAAACCCTAACCTACATCTCCTCTTGATGTGATTTTTCATGCCAACTCGAACCAGGGAATCAGAGACATAGCAATGATTAACAATGACTTGTGTGCTTGGATGGGGAGGTGCCGTCACCTGCAACGCTACAGATCACCAACTATAAAGCAGCATCAATCCTTCACTGTTCCTCATCAGCCAGCAACGAACCAATGAGTCTGAGAGGCCTCCACCGATGCCATAACTTTCCATGTTTGATCTCGGACGGAAGCAATCACTGAAAATCAGCAGATCAAGACCTCAATTGACGTCAAAGGAATGTAAAATGTGTTTCACCGTAAATGAATAATTGATTTTGCAAAAAAATTTCAAATATTGAAATGTTCGGTACAAAATCTTAATTTTTTTTGATGGGGACGAGATGTGTAAAAATATTAGGGTAATTACAATAGGATGGCAGGTCCCCTGGGAAATTATGTGCTGCTGTCTGCGGCTGCCCAAGTTAAATGCAGTTACTGGAATACAAGAAGGTCTCTGACATGCATTGTTAATTATGCAACTCGTTCAAACCAGTTCTAAGTTCTGAGCCTGCGTGCAGTTGTGAGAAAATGTTTAAATTGACACTGTGAGGTATTAGAACACCATGTGCTAATCCGTGGGTGCTATTACTTTAATCCCTTGGCTGTACGAGGCAGAATAATGAACATGATTTCACAGGCACTTCATATTCTAAACGGCTCCATGCGTGAGCATGGCATTTTTTAATGAACCACAATTAATACCAACCTAATTAACAATTTACAGTAATTATGTCACAGGAAGACCTGTTGTATATTGTCGGGAAAAAAAACACAGCATATGTTGGGGACCTATTGTAAAATCTAATTGATGAAACTTGCAACTGGCAATCCAGGTAGTTGTGACTTAAAGCTTGCCCGTCAAAAACATTCCCCATTCACTGGAAAGATAAGTGAACTGACATCAGTGACCTCCCTCAGGCCAATGTTCCCAGCATTGAGGCCATGCTCACTCTCAGCTGAGCTACATTCAGTGAACCATCGCATTTGCACGTCGAATATCAGACTCCTGAAACAAATGCTTTACTCTGAAGAAGGGTCCCGGCCCGAAATGTCACCTGGCCATGTTCTGCAGAGATGCTGCTAAGTTACTCCAGCACTTTGTGTCTTTTTTGTTGTCGTAAATCAGCATCTGCAGTTCCTTTTTTCTACACCATCCTGGAGTCCCTTTTGCTGTCCTTTGTATTAATGTATTGGCCAACATCTGCAGTAGAGTCATAGAGTCCTAGATTGATACAACAGTGTCCACCCTGTTGTGTGGAGCTGAGTCATGGGCCACCTACAGCAGGCACCTGAGAGCCCTGGAACAATACCATCAAAGATCCTCACGAAAGATTCTGAGCTGGGAGGACAAACGCACCAACATCAGCGTTTTGGAGGAAGCCAACATGACCAGCATCACCACCACAATAATGCAGCACCAACTTTGATGGACTGGCCATGTCATCCGTATGTCCAACACACGTCTCCCTTAACAAATCCTGTATTCTCAACTGAAGGAAGGTCGGCGAGCCCCCGGTGGGCCAAAGAAACGCTTCAAGGACAACATCAACAACAGTCTGAAGAAATTCCACATCACATCGAGCAACTGGAAGCCCATTGCACTGGACAGGCGCTCCTGGAGGAAATCCGTGCAGGAAGGAGCTGCACGTCACGAAATGGAACAGAGACAAAGTGACAGCACCGTAAGGAGAGAGAGAAGGGGGCTCGACGACTACCAACCACCGCCAGTCTCCACTGCCCACGTTGCACCAAGGTGTGTGGATCGCGGATCGGCCTCTAAAGACATCTGCAGACCCACAAGTAGACGACCCTATGGAGAGGAGAGGACAGTCATCTTCATTTCGAGTGACCGCTGATAATGATGATAGAGTGATACAGAGTGGAAACAGGCCCTTCATCCCGCACCGGCCAACACACTGCATTTCGTTGTCTCTGTACTGTACACTGCACAATGACAATAAAGTTGAATCTGAATCTGAATCTGAGTCCCAGCTACACTAGTCCCACCTACATGCATTTAGCCCATATCCCTCCAAACCTGTCCTATCCATGTACCTGTCTCACTGTTTCTTAAACGTTGGGATTGTCCCAGACTCAACTACCTCCTCTGGCAGCTCATTCCATTGACCCACCACCCTTTGTGTGGAAAAGGTACCCCTCAGATTCCTATGAAATCTTTTCCCCTTCACCTTAAACCTTTGGTCCTCTTTGTTTCTCTTTTCTGAGCTCTTTTCTAAGAAGAGAATTACCAGAAGGACTGGGGAAAAAAAAAAGATTCAAAGGATCTTTTTGTCTGTTCTGCTTGGAAATCCCCAAAGCTTCTCTGAAGATGTGCAAGATCACCTCTGACTCCTGACTTCAGGAGGGATAAGGGATGGTGTTGAGAACTCGAGTGTATACAACTAGAACAGAAGTGGTGGAAGGAGTACAACGCCTCACCAGTGTCTGCCTCCCCATCACCCTCTGCCTCATCTGTGGAAGAGTGTGGTTCTGATGGCACAATGTATTCATTTTGTTAAAGTCTAGCAGCAATTCTTAAATACATGTTTTAATCTTTGCATCTTTGAATGGTAGTGGTGTAGGCATTATGTAACAGGATGTCCTTTGCAATACTGTCAGGTTTTTTTTTAACCTTACTCTGGGAAATGCTCATCGTTTAGGAAAACTCCTGTTCACGTCATGTGGGATCATGCAGACTGGGAATACCGTGATGAGCGATTTACGTACTGGCATTTTCTGCCGTGTCCAAGTAAGTTGGAATAGACGACTCTCCAGGAGTGAATGCATTAAAGGTGGCACAGTAGCGCAGCTGGTAAAGCTGCTGCCTCACAGCACCAGAGACCGGATTTGATCCTGAATTTGCATGTTCTCCCTGTGACCATGTGTGTTTGCTCTGGATGCTGCAGATTCCTCCCACGTCCCAAGGACATACGGGGTTGTTGGTTAATTGGCCTCTGTAAATTGCCGCTAATGTGTAGGGTGTGGGTTAACATAGGAATAGTGTGAACAGGTGATTGTTGGTCAGCATAGACTCAGTGGGCTGAAGGACGTATTTCCATACTACAGCTTTCAATCAATTCAAACAGTGGCACCTACATCAGACGTCTATTCGTAGACGCTGCTTTCAATATTCATAGACTCTGCATATTCATAGACTCTGCTTTCAACACCATTAGCCCATCCAAGCTCACCTCCAAACTCATGGAACTTGGAGTCAGCCCTCACCTCTGCAACTGCATTCTTAATTTCATGATCAACAGGCCACAAAGGGTGGTGGGTGCATGGAACAAACTTCCAGAGGAGGTAGTTGAGGCAGGGACTATCCCAAACCTTTTCAGAAACAGCAACACAGGTACATGGATAGGACAGGTTTGGAGGGATATGGACCAAACACGGGCAGGGGGGGACTAGTGTAGCTGGGACATGTTGGCCGTTGTGGGAAAGTTGGTGTGGCCGAGGGGTCTGATTCCACGCTGTATCACTCTATGACTTTGTGACAATCAGTGAGGTCGCAAAGATGGCCGGACGAGGAGAGGGACGTTGGTTCGCGGGAACGGCTCCAGTACATCGAGCGAGCGGGCCAACCAGACTTCGGACTTTGGAAATGGCGCTGAAAATGGCGGTGCCAGCATGTGTAATAGACAAGACGATTGTCTCTGTGCAGTTACATATACGGCAAATGAAACATCATTGAACCATTGAACTTAAGAAGGGAACTCTGGGCCTGTACCCGCTGGTGTTTAGAAGGATGAGACCTCATTGAAACTTATCAAATAGTGAAAGGCATGGATAGAGGGAATGTGGAGAGGATTTTTCCACTAGTTGAAGAGTCTAGGAACAGAGGCCATATCATGAGAATAAAAGGATGTACCTTTAGAAAGGAGATGATATGGAATTTCTTTAGTCAGAGGGTGGTGAATCTGTGGAATTCATTGCCACAGACTGCTGTGGAGGCCAAGTCAAGGGATATTTTAAGACGGAGATTGATAGATTCTTGATTAGTAACGGTGTGAGGGGTTATGGGGAGAAGGCTGAGGGATGGGGTTGAGAGGGAGAGATAGATCAGCCGTGACTGAATGGCAGAGTAGACTTGATGGCCTTATTCTGCTCGAACTTATGAACTTATCACCTTCTCAAGGACAATTTGGGCCTGACATTAACCGCTGTTATTTACCAGTAATGCATGGATACTGCAAATAATAAAAAGAAACACGAGGTGCTTCTCAATATGCTGCATAAGGAAGTATAATCACAAACAGGCTGCACACGGGAAGCAGGTCATTTGAAAAGTGTGCAATTTGTAGAGCTGACTTCAGGGACACCTTATAGTTTGCACTGCTCCATTTCACCTGATGGAAGTCCTCCCTCAGCACAACACCCCACAACCCTGCTGCAATCTGCTTACATTTTCCTCAATTGCTAATGAATGACCACTGATGACATCCTCTGGGAAAAAAGATAACATATTGCTAAGTAACAGGCACTGGAACATCATGTACCATCTAGTCTGTTCAGTCAGTGGCATCAAGGGGGGGCAGGCGATAGAATGGGGTTGAGAGGGAAAGATAGATCGGCCATAACTGAATGGCGGAGTGGACAAGATGGGCCGAATGGCCTAATTCTACCCCCATCACGTGCCCCCATCATATGAAGTTAGCTCTTGGAGTCACAAGAGACTGCAGACGCTGGAATCAAAGTGCTGGAGGAACTCAGTGTGTCAGGCAGCATCTGTGGAGGGAAACGGACAGACGTTGTTTTGGTTCGGGACACCATCTTCTGATTTGAGTCTGTTGTTCTTTGCTCAAGTTAGCAATTTTTTCCCCTTCCTCAAAAACGGAACTATCAGCTACATAATGGATTTTTTTAAATGTAGTTGTTATTGCTGGCACTTTGTTAGAGGCAGGATGGAGTTCACATCAAATCACATCTGTACAGTGTGGGCATATCACAACCTATGCAGATGGCTCTTTCTGTTGTTTATGAAGCATTCAAATCTCCTCAATTATTTCATCCACCCACCCTCCAGATTAACCATACCGAGAACACTGATGCAATCATAAAGAAAGCACATCAGCGCCTCTACTTCCTGAGAAGATTACGGAGAATCGGTTTGTCAAGGAGGACTCTCTCTAACTTCTACAGGTGCACAGTAGAGAGCATGCTGACCGGTTGCATCATGGCTTGGTTCGGAAACTTGAGCGCTCTGGAGCGGAAAAGACTGCAAAAAGTAGTAAACACTGCCCAGTCCATCGAGGGGATCTATCACAGTCGCTGCCTCAAAAAGGCTGGCAGCATCATCAAGGACCCACACCATCCTGGCCACACACTCATCTCCCTGCTATCTTCAGGTAGAAGGTACAGGAGCCTGAAGACTGCAACAACCAGGTTCAGGAATAGCTACTTCCCCACAGCCATCAGGCTATTAAACTCGGCTTGGCCAAAACACTGAACATTAATAGCCAATTATCTGTTTATTTGCACTTTATCAGTTTATTTATTCATGTGTGTATATATTTATATAATGGACACACTGATCTGTTCTGTAGTCATGCCTACTATATTCTGGTGTGCTAAAGCAATGCAAGAATTTCATTGTCCTATCTTGGACACATGACAATAAACTCTCTTGAATCTTGAAGTGATCAGATCATAAAATAGTTCAGCAGACAATGATTAACATTAAGCTATGTATTCTCCATCGCCAAGTCACCCTCCATGCATTGGATTACATGCACAGATTGTGTTTTAGAAACAGTGGGATTTATAAATAAAGTACCTGCTCCTTCGTTACCCCAAAACATGGGAGATTTTTATATATGAGCAAAACAAGAAGTGCTGGAGGAACTTAGCAAGTCAGGCAGCAGCTGTGGAGAAAATGTATGGGTCGCGACCTTTCACGGGTGCTGTTTGACCCGTTGAGTTCTTCCAGCACTTTGGGTTTTGCTAAAGATTCCACTGTCGGCAGTTTCTTGTGTCTCAAGATCTTATTTATATCAGGATAACTTGTTCGGCACAAGTACTGTGGGACGAGGGGCCCGTTCCTGCTCTGTACTGTTCTACGTTCTATGATGTTGCTTCTTCAACAAGGGAACCACAGCAAACTCCCACTCATTTAAAATGTAGAAACAAAGAACTACAGATGCTGGTTAATACACAAAAGGACACAAAGTTCTGGAGTAATGCAGCGGATCAGGCAGCATCTCTGGATGTATGTAGGTTAAACAATTAGGAAAGATAGACATGAAAAGCTGGAGTAACTCAGCGGGCCAGGCAGCATCTCTGTAGAGAAGGAATGGGTGACGATTTGGGTTGAGAGCCTTCTTCAGTGGCAGGCACGGAGATCACTGTCAAAACATGCGGGGGACACAATTTCTTGGCGGCCACGCACGCGCACACACACACACACACACACACACACACACACACACACACACACACACACACACACACACACACACACACACACGCGAGGCTTCGGCCGTGGGGCTTGAATCGGCCCGTTAATGGGGTCTTTCATCGGCCGGCGGGGGCTTCAACATCAGGAGCCTCGATCGCCTCGATGCAGCAGTTTGATTTTAAGCCACGACGGGCGCTGAAAGGCCCCGCGAATGGGCCGATTCAGCCCTTAGAAAGCGGCTGATAAAGTCCGGATGACAAAACATGATGGGGATCGTCCCCCACCCCTCAAAGCAAGGGGGGGGGTGCGTGTTCCCTGTACCCCCCCGGGATTTCCGCCCCTGTTCAGTGGTATATAGGAATTGCATTGAATTAACACGGAGATGTGGAAGAGTAATTTCTAACTTGGTGAAGTTGTTATTTTAAGCAGTTTAGTAGATAAGATGTATGCCCAACTTGATAGAAAACCCTAAGAAATGATGACCATGCTCAGCAATAATCCTGTTTCTTGCCTTGCTTCATCTTTTCCCTGACTTTGAAAAGGCTTTTCTAATTCTACCTGTTTAGCCCCCACAGCAAGCTCCTCCGCATTCACCGATTCTTCTAATTCCAGTAGGCACACGAGACAAAACAAGAGCTCCCTTTTACATCATGTAGAAACAAGGAACTCCAGATGCTGGTTTACAAAGCAAAAAATACACAAAGTTCTGGAGTAACTCAGCGAGTCAGCCAACTTCTCTGGAGAAAGTGAGCGGTTGATGTTTCAGGTCGGGACCCTTCTTTAGGGTTACCCTGAAGTACTGAGTTACTCCAGCACCTTGTGTCTTTTCCATTAGTTCAGTTGAAAGTCCAAAGGATAAAGAAAGATGTATTAAGAACCGATGATATTTTGGGCCATCCTTTAACAGCTAGAATGCCGTTTGAAAACACTTTCTGCCACATTTAGCACATTGTGCTCAGTTTAGGGCACCATGATATAGGAAAGATGTTGTCAAGCTGGAGAGAGTGCAGAGAAGATTTATGAGGATGTTGCCAGGACTCATGGGTCTGAGCTATTTGGAAGAGGTCGAGCAGGCCAGGACTTGATTCCTTGGAGTGCAGGAGGATGAGGGGTGATCTTATAGAAGTATACAAAATTGTTAGAGGAATAGATCGGGTAAACACACTTCCTCTTGCCGAGCGTCGGGGAATCGAGAACCAGAGGACATAGTTTTATGGTGAGGGGGGAAAAATTTAGTAGGAACTTGTGGGGTAACACTTTTACATAAAGGGTGGTGGGTGTATGGAATGATCTACTGGAGGAGGTAGTTGAGGCAGGGATTATCTCAACGTTTAAGAAACATTTAGACAAGTACCTGGACGGGAAGGTGGGACTAGAGTAGATGGGACATGTTGGTCATTGTGGGCAAGTTAGGTCACAGGGCCTGTTTCGACGCTGTGTGACTCTGTGACTCTATGATCTGACATTTCGATTTTCTTTGCCGTTCAGGAATGCTTACACTGGGAGCTTGAAATGTTTATCACCTGTTGTATCCTTGTTGCAGCTGTTCTTTAACACAAGGCAAACTGAAGGTGGGATTGCTACAGTGAGGGTTCCTGGACCCCATGTTAACTGGAAGAATGTCACAAACTCCTGGAGCAGAACAGACCACCCTTTGTGTTGTTCCGAACAAAACAACAACCCTGTTCTCTCCTCTGCTAATGGGAAAGCAAATGTGTTGCACCCTATTAGACAGAGCTCTTTATTCAAATATTCATAACATGTAGCAGTGTATTTATTTTCCAGAAGGGTGGCAACTGAATAATGCAGAAGTGCAACAGGGTTGTCGGAGAAAGGGCATTTGAAGTTTGACCTTAGACAGGAATAGATTAATCAGGGAATTTAAATGTTAAAAATCAAATTGGAAAGTATGCAGAGAGTGTGCCAGGTAATCAGTTAATCCATGGTAATATATGTATCTAAATGCAACTAACCCATGGTGGTGGGAGAAAACCGACCGTGTAGCAGAACAGCATTAATGGATGCAGTAAGTAGAGTGATAATTAAAGAAATACAGATGATCCATGGCTGAGGCACATTGAAATGACAGAGTATGTAATCTCCGAATCTGGGAATCAAAGGGGGGCTGTGCAATAGAGGGTGAAGTCACTGGATAAACACAGACACCTAGAATTAAGACTTTTATGTTAACCCTTTTAGCAACGTCAGCCCCATTAGACTGTTAGGCATTCCCATAATGTTCAGTGGGACATTTGCCAAGCAGTTAATAGCATGATTTTCAGAGCCTGGTTAGTATTAGTAACAGCTTATATTTGAAAAACAAACAAACATGAGAGCTCAATATTTGTCCAAGTAATAATGCTATTGATTCTGTGGATATTTGCTTCATTTCGGGCCAAGATGTTTGCACGATTTAGCGTCCTTTTAAATCCACCATTAACTTCTGCCTTTGCTGCCTCAGCTAAGGTGTTCCAGCACAAAGTGATTTGCGCTTCTGCAGAAAAAAAAAAATACCTGCGGATATATTACAAACAGATGGCGATGCTGATGAGTTGGCCAAGTATCACTGAGAAGCAACATGCAACTGAGTTTTAACGTTTTGCTCTGGGAATTAATGAAGCACATATTCTTAGCATAAATCAAATATTCCACCATGTTTCCCTTTTGGAATCATTGGCTCGTATCTGTTTTGATTTTTTTTTTCTTCCCTGGGAACGACTCTGCGCTGCTCCGTAACTCATGAACCGTGCCATCCCAAGTCTCCGTATCTTTGAGCAGGATGTGAAGCCCAGTGATGGGGAAATGGCTACTGTGCACTGAAACATTTCAACTCTGGAAGGAATTCTATCTGTCGTACAAAAGGAAGAAGATAGACAGTTATTAGCAGTAAACAGACACCTTTCTGTGGCCTTTCAATTAATTTATATTCCTCGAAGTTCAACTCTCCAAATGATTACAGATAGGAGAAATAACTGATAGTGAGGGGCCAACAAAATCTATTTGGATCAAGCAGGGCTGTAGGAAAACAGTGTGTCTTGGTTATTGATCCAGGCTTTTTTTTTTCTCAAGGTAAGATATAGAGAGCCCTTTAAAAGTTGCTGCAAGTCGCTGACAGGTCAATGTCAGTATATAACAGTAAAGAGAGGAAAAAAATAAAACTGCTCATTCAAGGACAGCCTCAAATGATAAAGGGAGTGGGACCTGGGTCACAATAAATGGAGTTCAATCATATGTGGTTTCCTTTGGACATTCTTTCTCAAGAATAGTCAGGCTTTATGTGACCCAGCAACCAAAATCTTCAGTGCCGAAGCTCTGTACTCGATCCATAAGGGCAAGAGGTGAAAAAACTAAAAGCTGTTGGCCATGTTTCTTAATGAGTACATTCTGACCAGAAGTTGATGTGTTCATGAAGATAAAATGATCATTTCCCATTAGCGCATTTAGAGGCCACAGTTGTATTCCCTTTTGGCAAGCAGAGAGAGCCAATTATTCTGATACAAGATACATTGATGAGTCCCGCTACCAGCTGTCAGCTTTTCAATGGCTTTTATGCATTGTTTTGAACGAAGATATTAAAGGAAGTGCTCTCTTTCAATTTGTAATGAAAGAATACCATGTGTGTAACTTCTACATTCTTTAAAATAGTGATGTATTAAAACATTATAAGCTTGAACCTCAAGCTAGCTACAAAATAGGGATGTGACCATATTTTTTTACGGTATGATGTGGACTAACAATTTACAATTATGGTCAAATGAATATCTTGTGCCAAAGAAAATCTTACAAGTGCTCTTCTATAGCATGCTCATATTAACCATTAAATAGAACAGAAAAACATCATTTTGTTTAAGATGATGGATTAAGAAAAAAAAAACCCAAGCTATTTGACCGAGAGAATGTTTCTGAAAATATAAAGGAGTTAGCTGTAAACTAAAAATGCTATGAAAAGATATTTTACAATATGCCTGTCTGTTATTTTGAGAGGGAAAGGGCAGGCAAATGCTTGGTATGGGAAGCCTAGTTTCCTGAGCTGGTTACACAGCTCCATCAGATGGAACATATCACGGTGTTTAACTGAAGAGCGCAGTATCTGCAGTCTCTTGTGTCTCCATTTGATAGCTCCCCAGCAAAACCTCAAGTTACGCCCACTTTGAAGAAGTTCTTCCCCTCTCTCCGATGGGGGCTCCATGAAACCTTCTCTAGTTGCTCCCCGCCTATGATTCCTGCTGCTCTCCTGCCGTTTGACCATGTTATCCACCGATCACTTACCAGGCTTTGTCCTGCTCCCCCTACCCCCCCCCCCCACCTCTGTTTTTCAGCTTTCCCCCTCTTCCAAAGAGTCTCCTGCACGATCCTGACCCAAAGCGTCATCTATCCATTTCCTCCCCAAATGCAGCCTGACCCGCTGAGTTCTTCCAGCTCTCTGTGTTTTGCTGATTAATATATGGTGTTGGGTTCTGATATCATGAGATGGAGCCTAGTTTAGTTTAGTTTAGTTTAGAGATACTCCGCAGAAACAGTCCATGCCAACCAGCGATCCCCGCGCACTTACACAATCCTACACACACTAGGGGAAATTTATACCCTTTACCTAGACAGATAGCCTACAAACTTGTACGTCTTTGGAATGTGGGAGGAAGCCGGAGCTCCTGGAGAAAACTCATGCAGGTCATGGGGTGAACGTACCAACTCCATACCCTATGGGCAGCCCCCATAGAGAGGATTGAACCTGGGTCTCCGGCGCTGTAAGGAAGCAACTCTACCACTGTGCCACCGTGCCACCGTCCTACCCTTCACATGCCACCTTGAAGGAGAAGAAAGAGTGTCCATTCACCAGTCAGTGATTTAGTTCAGAGATACACCACGGAAACAGGTCCTTCGGCCCACTGAGTCCACACTGACCAGCGGTCCCCGCATACTAATGCTACCCCACACGCACTGGAGATAATTTACACATATACCAAACCAATTAACCTACGATCCTGTACGTCTTTGGAGCAGTTCTGATGGGCAGTGCGTGCGTGCATTGACCAGCTCTCTCTGTCAACGCTGCTGTGTTACGATGAAGCCGTATCTAGCGATACAGTCATTGAGAGCAGCCCTTGTGAAGTACTGTAGGCTTATACACCAGAATAATCCAGCACCCTAGATAAGCTATTTCAATGTGTAATGCCACTAACATATGCCAATGTTGAGAATTACCCAAATACACAGAAAACAGGACAGACTTAACCAACCAGTTAATATCTCACCATCTTCAATCACCAGTAAGGGATGTTACTAAGAGACGTTACCGGGATGTTTCATAAGGATGTTATTGGGACTGGTGGGGCTTGACTTGTAAAGAGAGACTTGATAGGCTGCGATTTTTCCCTGGAGTGAGATTACTGAGGTTTATACAATGATGAGGGGGCATAGTTTAGTTTATCTGAGTTTAGTTTATTGTCAGGAAGGAACTACAGATGCTGGTTTACACTGAAGGTAGACACAAAACGTCGGAGTAACTCAGCGGGACAGTCCGCATCTCTGGGGATACTGTAAGGGATGGGTGATTTTTCAGGTCATGACCTGAAATGTCACCCATTAATTCTCTCCAGAGATGCGTTACTCTGACATTTTGTGTCTATCTTTAGTTTATTGTCACGTGTGCCGAGGTACAGGGAAAAGCTTTTGTTGTTGCATGCGGAAAGACTACACATGATTACAGTCAAGCTGCCCATAGTGTACAGACACAGGATAAAGGGAAGTAGTGCATAAACATGGAGACTCAGATCTGAGATGTGGGTTAGGTTAGATTGTTCTATGATGGCTGCTATATCTTTGATGGGATGAATGGCCTCAGTCTTTGCTACAAATTTCAATGATTTGTTCACATGTCATGACAAAAGGTCAATGAGTTTTAGGGAGGTGATAATTTAAATTGTATCATGCCAATGCCTTACATCATAGTATTGGGAAGTCATTAGTTGATGAGAATATGCCCTCTTGTCCCGGGGTTCCTGCCTCAAGCTTTGAATATTCACAAATGGTTAGGCAGCAGAAAATAGTTATCACAGGGGTAGAAATTCATCATGGTTGGTCATAATAAACATGCAATATAATAACAGCAGCGTGCTCTCACTCGCACAATACACTGAATTTTATACAGCGCAGGAACAGGCCCTTCAGCCAACAACGTGTGCCGAACATAATGTCAAGATAAACTAATCTCTGCCCATATCCCTCCATTCCCTGTATACCCATGTGCCTAAAGAAGTGTCTCGACCCGAAATGTCAACCATTCCTTCTTTCCAGACATGCTGCCTGCCTGCCTGCTGAGTTACCCCAGCTTTTTGTGCCTATCTTAAAGCCTCTTAAATGCTATTGAATCTGCCTCCACCACCATCCCTGGCAACGCGTTCCAAGCACCCACCACCCTCTGTGTAAAAAACTTGCCCCCTCCCCACTCCCCCCCCCCCCCCACATTCAGAAGTGGAGTATGATTTGCCGAAGACAAATTTCTGTCCATCTCGTGAAGTGTCCGCGTCAACGCACTACTGAAGGGGAACGTGGCTTGTAGTGTGTTACTGCTTGGACTCAGGGTGCCTGATCTTGGTGTGGTCTGTGCATTCGCTGGGTAGAATGAAGCAGTTAAACAATTTGTTTTTTGGCTTCAGCATAACAAGCATCTTCTTTGTCTGCCTTTTCACAGCTCGGACGGAGGGGGATGTGCAGAGGACGTGACATTTGGATTTGATCAGAAGGGAATCTCGTTGTTAGCCCCTGGGCTAATACTAGTATACAACTAAACATTGGGCAGTACACTAACACCTACAAATGCCAGGCACTTAAAAGAGCTTATGCAAGGAACTATTGTTGTGTCCAAGAGGCATTGATATAAAACAAAACATATACTTGTAGGGTAGCTAATGTTATCCCACTTTTTAAGAAAGGAGGGAGTGAGAAAGCAGGGATTTATAGACCAGTTAGCCTAACATGTGGGGAAGATGCTGGAGTCAATTATTAAAGATGTAATAACAGCGCATTTGGATAGCAATAACAGGATCGGTCCAAGTCAGCATGCATTTACGAAGGGGGAAATCATGCTTGACAAATCTTCTGGAATTTTTTGAGGATGTACCAAGTTAAATGGATAAGGGAGAGCCAGTGGATGTAGTGTCTCTGGACTTTCAGAAAGTCTTTGGCAAGGTCCCACACAGGAGATTAGTGGGCAAAATTAGAGCACATGCTATTGGAGGCAGGGTATTGTAACATGGATAGAAAATTGGTTGGCAGACAGGAAACAAAGAGTAGGAATTAACGGTTCCCTTTCAGAATGGCAGGTAGTGACTAGTGGCATGCCGCAAGGCTCGGTGCTGGGACCGCAGCTATTCACAATATATATTAATGATTCCCGGGATGGCGGGACTGTCATATGATGAAAGAATGCAACAACTGGGCTTGTATTCACTGGAATTTAGAAGGATGATAGGATATCTTACAGAAACATGTAAAATTATTAAGGGATTGGACACGTTAGATGCAGGAAACATGTTCTCGATGTTGGGAGAGTCCAGAACCAGGGGCCACAGTTTAAAAATAAGGGGTAGGCCGTTTAGAACTGAGATGAGGACAAACCTTTTCACCGAGAGGATTGTGAATTTGTGGAATTCTCTGCCTCAGAAGGCAGT